>NC_092463.1:6878121-7180621 GCF_047495875.1 Pithys albifrons albifrons | reverse complement strand
TTTATTTCTAATGCAAAAAAGAAAATTAAAGAGAGCAAACTGAATACCAGGACCATATTATAGTTTGCATTGCATTTACTCCTGCATGTTAGTTTTTTATGTAAAAGAAAGGCTTTTGAGTTGTCTTGAGACTGGCATTTTTTAATAGGCACTCTCTGGAAATCATACTGATTTTTGTTCCAAGGTCAAGATCCAGGTGTCAGTGCTGGCTTTTAACTAATTGTTGCTGAACTCTTCATAATTTTGGCATGCTGGTAAGGCTCTGGCTGCTCGAGGGTTGGTTTGACTTAAATTAAGCCTATAGGAATTTATCTTTGTTTAGCTCTTCATTTTGAAAGTATCTACTTTTCCTTTCAGGTTTTACTTGTGCCATAGTTCACTATTTGTTCCAGTTTCTAAGCAAAACAGCTGATCAGTACTTAGGTTTTCTGTGATCTGTAACTGCAAGTTTCAATAATATGTGTGTGGTTAAATTTGCCAAAAAATTCTTGATTCAAATGGAGTATAAAGCAGAAAATAAAAAAAAAAGTTGTCTTTGGTTTTCTTAGTTTCCTATTTTGGCCCAAATACTGAGAAAACTGAGATTTTTTTTTTTCACTGTGAAGCATTAACCGAAAATGCTTGAGTAGTAAGTATTTTAGAATCCCATATATTTGGATCCAAGGTACATTTCCCCCTTTCTACTTGGGAATCCTTTGGGTTGTCTACCCTCTTTCCCCCTGTGCTCTACCACAGGAACAGCTCTATCTTGCTAATTCTGATCGCCCTCCCTGCTTTTTCATATCAGCGATAGCAGAAGGAGGAGCTCAGGAATCCTTGAGGAAAGGCAAACCGTAATGTGTGTGTTCCTGGAATGGTTATTTGACCCCTCATGAGACAAGAATTGTCTTTTCATGGAGGGGCTCTGGAGAAAAGTGAGTGAGTCGGGGAAGGGAGAAGGGAGAAGAGCAGCCTCTCTAATGAATGCTGGCAGTCGCTTGGCGGGTGTGGGCACAGGGCCAGGGGGGTTCGGTATCGACCAGCACAGGCTGTAGCTGGTGCTGTATCTCTGCAGGCTGAAAGCCATGCGGCTGAGAACACGAGATTTACGGGGAGAGGGAGGGCTGCTCTGCCAGCCTGGAAGTGCAGTGGCACACACCCTCTTGTGGCAGAAGGGAGAAGTCCTAGCACAAACCAGCGGGGCCTCTTATTTTCTGTGCTCACTCGTTTGCCTTCCCTGCTCTTCTTTTGTCTTCCCCTTGTGTTGAGTGAACATCCTTCACTTGTATGCACCACGTGTGCTTTCCTACACTTCCCTGTTTCATCTTTCTGTTTATGCAGCACCTGAATCTGTTCTGTTTCTCTTGCAAATTCTAAAAAAATCACTATTTTAATGTAGTTTTATCAGTATTTGGAGTGTATTTAAACTGTGGCTTTAAAGTGCCCTTTCTTACTATGTTGCCAACATATTGAAAATATGCCTTATAGACTAAAGCAAATGCAGGAGCAAAAGGCTGGAAAAATAAATAAGGACACTGAAGAACACACTAGTTTCGTTTCTTAAATAGCTTAGTTTGTCTGAACTGTTGTGAAGGGGTCATGTATAGATTAGGAGATAACAGGCTGCTTTTCCCAGCTGTTTGATTAACCAGCTTAGAGATGGGTCAAAGGCACAGGATCAGAGTGCGAGGAAGGCACATCATCACCCTCCAGGTGCAGAAAGGGCCCTACAGCATGTTTGCAGTTTATCAGATTTGCTGCATAATAAGCTGTACGCTCCATTCAGCACTCTAATTAACCCAGGGAAGCACTCTGCTTCAGTCTTGGCTGATAGCAGGAACCTCACAAAGCCAAGCGGTCTCACCAAAGTACCTCTAAATAAGATTAAGCAAAGCGAACCAACCATGAAATAAGATGTAGGCTAAGTGTCGAGCAAATACTATTATTTGCTTTCATTTACTACCAAGTTCTGTACTTGGCATGAGGTGTCCAGGCATTTAATGTGTGGGTAGCAGTGTCAGCTCTTAACAAGTGCTGACAGATGAGACCTTAATCATTAATGTTTTCTCTGTGCAAAGAAGAATAACCAAGTGTAGTATGAAAACACTTGTAAATGCATGTTGATGGTATTTCCTACAACTCCTAAACAGCCCAGCAGGATTGGGAATTCCATGTTGGTGGGCTCCTCTGGAATGTAGTGGCAAACCAGGTAACACTGGGATGTCACTGGAAAGAAGAAAAGATGGTGGCAGGTTTGTAAAATGGCAGGTTCCTTAGCCCTGTTCTGATCTTTGTTAGAGTGGGTGCACACATACACAGCCCTCAAATCTAATATCTGTTTGAAGAGCAGATCTCATCCTTCTTTCTTTCACTTTTCAGGTATCTTGCAATATCTTCAGAACTCTCCCACCTAGTGACAGCAATGAATTTGATCCAGAAGAAGATGAGCCCACCTTGGAGGCATCGTGGCCGCATTTACAGGTTTTGGATTATTTGCCTCAAAAGAAATACTTGTCATTGCTTAATGTAGCTAATAATTTTCTCAGCTTTTTTTTTAACCTGTGGATCAGACCTATTAGTCTGTGAGACACTAACATTTATTAATCCTGCTCATGGCTATGATATAGTGCCTGCAGAGACGATAGAGAACTGTCTGTTATTTGCAGAATGTTAAAGCTTTCTTTAAAAATTATATTGATGGTGTCCCTCATATTGCTGTTTTCCTTCACTGATTTAAAAATTACTTTGTTTTCCATACTGCTGTGCTGCACAAGTGTTTTTCAATAACTTAAGCAAGGGCATTGTGGGGATGATACTGTGGCAGTTTTGCTTTGCTGGGGCAGTTTATATTCATGCAAAAGTGCACAGGTGTTGGCAGCTGATCAGAAAAATGAAGAATAAGCCACATCCCTAAGTCCTTCTTCCTCTGCTTGAGTCAAGGTTTGTTTTGAGGTATTTGTAGTAGGATCCTCACTGCTGAGTGTCATCCCTTCCTCTGTGTTCAGTTGTCAAAACTTATGTCCAGGTGTGGGGTCCTCAACACAAGCAAGTTGTGGACCTGTTGAAGTGGGTCCAGAGGAGGGCCCAAAGATGTCAGAGGGAGCATCTCTCCTGCAAATGCAGGCTGAGAGAGCTGAGATTGTTCAGCCTGGAGAAGGGAAGGCTCTGGGGAAGCCCCAGTGTGGCCTTTCTGTACTTGAAAGGGAGCTTATAAAAAGTAGGGAGAGTGACTTTTGCACTGACAGGCAGTGCAAGGGGGAATGGTTTTGTAGTAAAAGAGGAGAGATTTAGATTACATTTTTGGAAGAAATTCCTCACTCAGAAGATAGGGAACCAGTGATACAGGTTGCTCACAAAAGCTGTGGATGCCCTATCCAGGATCCTTAGAGATGTTCAGGTCCAGGTTGCATGGGGTTTGGAACAACCATTCTATGATTCTATGATTTTGAACCAAGAACATAAACTAATTTTGAAGCAAACATCGTTGTTGCTAAAGCAGTAATTTCTTTATTGAAAATACAGATACACATCCTGCATGTGTCAGTCAGGACAATGAGTTACACTGGTAGTAAATTAAGAAGTTTGCATGAGTAACATCTATTTGTGCTGTCTGGGAATTTCTTTGAGCAGAGGGGCACAATTGATCTCAGCCTGAAACAGGGATTGTATTTTACAGTTGTGTGCACAACCCTTTGCCTGTGAGTGATTTGTTTCACTCTTTTGTGCTCTCTAAATTGGAGTCTGTTGAAATGTAGGTTCACCCCTCATTTATATTTAAATTTCACAAAAAGTAAGAATCTTAAAAGCTTGAAGACAGCTCTGAAGAGCACTGCCTGCCTGGAAACAGCACAGCCATACATGGCTCTTACCTGATGTTCAGTGACACTTGTGCTGTAGTTTTAAAAGTCATTACTTACATGGAAATGGTGGAATTTCTTACCCAGTGCATGACTTACTATTGTCAGGGAGAAATTCACCAAAGTATTTGTGAGGAGTAGATGGAGTTGATTTCCTGATGATTCAATGTTAGTTATGTAAGCTGTCACTTTTTTCACATCTTATTTCTAAACCTCTCTCCCCTTTTTTGATTTCCTATCGCTTCCTTTGAGAAGTCACAGAACACTGACATAAAGTAGCAGCAGCAGTTTGGCAGCATATTGTTGTCATGGAAAAGTTTGAAACCATTTAAAAATGTAATTTTTCAGCTTCCATTCTCCTTTCAGTATCGATATTCATACTCACTGAAGACAGAAACGAGCAAGTTTTCAATGGCTGCACCTTATGAAAAGGTTCAGCAAAGAGATTTGCTGGCTGGTGGCTCATTATCAGTGACAGATCAGAGCTGCTGTCTTAGGAGGCCACAGCAGTCTCTGTTTCACTTCACTTCCTTGTTGCCTGGTTTTTATGGTGCTCTTTTCCTCCACTAAATGAAAAGTCTGTTGCTGCCCCACTGAATAGTTTAGGTAGAGATGGAATTGCATGAGAATAAGCAGATTTTCTCCAGCCCCGAGGCTAATCTTTACAGTAAGTTAGGAACTTCTGAATAAATTCTGGTTTGTATTCTTCTTCTGTGTTTCAAGCTGTAGTAGAACACTAAGCAGTTTCTAATTTAATTTAAATATTTCCAACTGCTTCACCAACCGTTTCAGAATTGTAATGTCTGTATTTGATGTGACTTACCAGTGCAGAGGGCAGTTGAAATGTGCTTTCCAATTACTTTAGGAAGCTTTACAAGATGATAACAAGCATTACAAGATGGCAGTGCCTGTTCTTGGTGATGAAATGTCTTTGACTGGAGTTAAATAAGCAAAAGCATCTTTAAAAGCTCATGTAATTAATTCCAACTAAGAGGTAGCAGTTTGATAAAGGAGGAAAATATTTTCCATGTTTTAACCATTTGCTCCATGAGAAAAAGTACTTAATTTTATAACATATGAAGAGTAATCAAGTCTTAAATTAACCTTATTTTTATTCTTTTGCAGCTTGTATATGAGTTTTTCATACGATTTTTGGAAAGCCAAGAATTTCAGCCAAGCATTGCCAAAAAGTACATAGATCAGAAATTTGTATTGCAGGTAAGTTGGTGTCTTTTCTTTAAGGCTTCATATTGCTTTAAAAAGATTTTGTTTAGAGTTTGAAAGTGTAACTTTATTTGCAAAAGAAAAAGGCTATACCAGCATATACAATGAAAGTTTCCAATCTATGGAGGTAATGGAGTTGTGTGTGTGTTTATATGTCTGTCTCTGTTACTATAGATACATAAAATAGATGGTTTGGATCCAGTTTTGATACCTCAATCAAAATATTGGACTTAATGGTTATGAGAGGGAGCTGAAACAGTAACTGTTGAAAAATGAAGGGTTTACCATCAACTAGTCTCAAAGTGCTGCTATCTGCAGTCTACTTAAACACCAGTTTTAGCGTGTCTTAATATTGTTAAAATATTTCTATTGGAAGGGGAGAAGTTTCTCCCTTCTGTCTCTGCTGGAAGGGGCAGAAGTTCATTAGCAAAGCTATTTCCAGCATGGTACTGAACCAGTGATGCTGTAATGTTTGGGGAGGAAGTAAATCAAAAGGCTGTGTGAAGTTGAGAGCTATTAAAAGCATGGAAGGAGAAGTAGCATCAGTAATCAACAACATGGGCAAAGAAGGGATAGGTTTATTTTGCAGTTTGCTTGGCATTGCTGTGGCTAAAGGGAGGAGATGACACCTACTCAGTCTTCCTTGATTTTTGTGCTTTGTTACTTCACTGAAACTACAGTGGCTGCTCCTCTCTACTGAAAAATTTTTGTCCAGGCCTTGACAGACACCAGAACAAAGATGGAAGTTATTTTCTAGGGTGAGCCAGGACACTCCACAGATAAAACTTTTTGTCTTCAGCTTTTGGGGATAGGCCTGTCTTGGGTTTTCTGTTCCTGTTGTGAATATTTTGTATAACCACAAAGTCAGAAAGAACTTTGTGTTTGATGCTGCCTATCTGTAGCTTGCTTTTGGAATCTAGAAAGATTCCTACTTAGTTAGAAAAGGGTGTTTACTTGAAGGCTGACACTTGAATAAAAACCAAACTACAAGTGGCAGGAGATATTCAGCATTTCTGAAGACCTTTCTCCACCTCTTACCATGGAGCTTTTACTTTTTTTCCCTGTAGTGCTTAGGAAATACACACTGTGCTTTTACTGTTCATATGTGTTGTTTGTATGAAGAAAACCTGAAAAATATATTTAAGAGAGCAATTTCTGTCCTTATACTCAAAGATTCAAGGAAGGGACCTAAATTTCCTTCTTAGCATTACAAGACATTTTTCACCCTACTGTAGGGTTCACCCTACAGCAGTAGGATATAGTTATGGTTTTATTGTATCTATCTTTTAAAAACAAGAGCATTTTTATCTGGATCAAACCTCTGGTGGTTTGCCTTTTGTCCATCTCAGTACGGATTGGAACAAGAAGGTGCATCAGTCTGATCATCCAGTACTTGGAGATGTAAGAAGATGCAGGGTAATCACTCCTGAGAGGTTTTTCCAGGCTGAATTTAGTTTCTTTAGGTATAGCAGGGTTGCATTGGAATGAATGCATGTGCTCTGCTTCAAAATCTAGTGAAAATAATTCCTAGATGCTCCTGTTATGTGCTGCTGGGCCTGGTCATGACTGGCAACGTCCCACTCATGCCCTTTCAAGATACTCAAACCTGGCACAGTTTGGCACAGGAGAAAGGGTCTAAAACAAAGATTTTTTTTTTTTTAATCCTGCTAGTCTTTATTAAGTCTACTAAATGAAAGAATGGTATCTGCTGAAGAAGAGGAATGTGAGATTTTAAAACCTATAGACCAGAAAACATATGACAATTGATAGGTCAAAAGAACTCTAAGGATTCATGTTCCTGCCACGCTGTTTGGGGATGCACATTTATATATTGCTGTGTCAATTTAAAATTCACATTTTCTATAAAAATTTCTATTAAGACATATCTATATCATCTATATCTATCTATATCTATGTGTATGTTTGTGTGTATATATATATGTGCAAGTAGATATATTTCCATGTGTGTAAATATTTGTGTTTAGCCTATAGGAACCTGATTGTCCTTCCACTTTTTATTGTATTTGTTGTGTCTGGAGTAACTCCTGAGAGTATTTGACTACAGATCACTTACACAGGAAGGTGATTTGAGACTAAAGTCATTAATCATGTTTGTTATTTCATGACACTGGCAACACAAGTGTGATAGTCTTTGAAATCACCTTTCTCTCTTTTATTTTTTCATTTTATGAACTTTGTTTCCTGTTTTATGAACTTTGTTTCATAAGAATGACTATATGAAAAAATGGACTTTTTCCCCAAGCCTTTTCTGGTTTACTTGCTTTTTGCTTTTTTTTTTTTTTAATATAGGCATGTTTCTGGCTTTCAGCTGTAGGTTTTAATAAAATTCTGTCCTTACCAGGTAACTGTTCAGTTCTAAAGCCAGCTTATATACAGTCTGAAATGGTTGGCAGTGGTTGCTAAGAGACATACTATTCAAATATATCCACAAGTCTCTGTGTTATGTAGGTTGCTATTTTGGAAAATTTATTTCCCTTTTCTATGTGTGTTTAGAATAGTCCCATAAATTATGAAAGTCTTGCAGCTTGTCCATAAAAATAAGACTTTATTGTTGAAACCTGATAACAAATTGGACATAGCAAACTAATTGTCTTATTTATTTATATTTTTTTAATGAGGGACTGAGCCTGAGTTTAGCAGTGTTTCCAGAGAGGATCCGTAGAAGAGAACTGGAAATATAAATACTTTGCAATTCTGTAAGAAAACAAAAAACTTAAGTGTTTCCAGCTGTTTGCTGTCTTAGGGTGAAATGTGCTATTTGGGGAAGGGTGAGACAACTATTTATTTATTTAACTGTAGAACTAATTGAACAATGCAATGTGTCTGTAACCTCTGGAGGGCAGCTGACATGAAATTCCCACCACATGTTCTTCCTGCAAAAAAAAAAATACAGTGAGGTCACATTATGAGCTACAAAAAATCCAAAACAATGAAGAAGGATAAGCGTGTCAGTCCTAGACCTGCATGTTGGAAGTAAAATCCCAGACAGCTTAAAAACTTTTAATCATATTTTTCTGCCTTTTTTATTTTCACCTCTAAGTTGTAGAGCAGTTTAACAGAGCTGTGTGTAGCATACACATACATCACTGACATATCTACTTGTAAGAGGTAATATTTATAATTTAGATAATTTTGTTTTCTGCAATTCCTGTAATAATTTTCTGACAGCATCTTACACATTTGCAAGACCTCTTTGGAAACTGTTCTTGTTTCTCTTGCAAGACAGATGCTCCTTGACAGTTGCTTTCTTTTTCATGCAAGAGAGATACTGGTTGCTTATGATTACTGTCTAAAATTCCACTGTTTAATGTGCATTTCTTGGGGGTGGATGTTTTTTTTTGGTTTTAAGTAAAGTTTACCTTCTCATGTATTCCAAAAGTCCACCAGAATAGCCAGTGTTGTGATGTCACAAAAACTGGAGAAGGTGGCTCATGTTTTTGTGGCAGAGGGTTGAAGGGACATAGAACAAAGATCTGTCTGCAGGTGCTGGTCCTGCACTCATTTCATGGCTTAATTCTTAGAGGCACCTTCAGATATCAGTATTTTGGGATATATTTTGTACAAGACAAGACACTGCAATAGTTTCTTTTTTGACTGAGTCTCACATGACCATTTTGCTATTTTAAAATCTTATTTAGGAGCTGCATAATAAATGTGAGTCTTCTGTTGTTGGGCTGTTTGTTGGGGTTTTTTATGTGTTCAGTTTTGTGGGTGGTTTTGGTTTTTTTTTAAATGAGTTTTGATATTGAAATTTATTAATTAATTCCTCCTGGTGCTTTGATTTGTGTCAATTGGTGGAGATCCTGTAACAGCAGATCCACTGCTGGCAGAGACTTTCCCTGTTGAGTCTTTCCCCAACGTGAAGGCCGTGCCATAGGAAGGCTTAAGAGCTCATCAGAGAAATTACAAACAATTAGAAAAATGTGACTTTGACACAATGTTGGGAGAACAAAAATATTAGAGCCAATGAGGATCTTTTAGATCTGCAGAGTGAGGGAATGGTGGAGGTTAAAAGGCAAACTGTCTTCTTTTATGGATATTCCAACAGCTGAGAACTTACAGTATTTATTGTGGGGAGGAGAAAGGAAGGCAGCATTTTGGAGACAGTTAATAAAACATGTATTAGTCTGAGTTTCGTGGTGTTGTACTGAGGTTCCAGCAGATTATTTTAGTGTTGTGTATCTGCACCTTGGGTACCATGGATATCACATTGTACATGCTCGTGCTTTCATGAATTTACTTTTATATAAAAGTCTGTGTGTTACACTTGTAAAATGTGCCCTGTTTGAGTTCTCTTTTTCCTTCCAATGCAGCTGTTGGAGCTGTTTGACAGTGAAGACCCTCGAGAACGAGACTACCTAAAAACAGTCCTGCACAGAATTTATGGCAAGTTTCTGGGTCTTAGAGCATTTATCCGAAAACAGATTAATAATATTTTTCTACGGTAAGTTGTGGAGGAAGGTATTTTTCTCTTAGGAACACTTTGGGAAATTGATATATCACTTATATTTAACTTTTCTTTTTTTAGATTTGTTTATGAAACTGAACACTTCAATGGCGTAGCTGAACTGTTGGAAATTTTAGGAAGGTAAATGAGTCTTTATTTATTATCTGTCTCAGACTTCCCTTCTAGACACGTCAGAGTAGTGTCAGGTTTGGAAAAACTATTATGATAAGCCCTGATTCCGAAAACAGATGTGTGCACATGCTCATCTTTAAGCCCATGTGCAAATCTGTTACTTCTTTGCCAAGAATATATAACTAGATGCAAGTTGCAGCCAAAGAGTTGGATTGATTTTTATGTGTGTGCATTAAATTTTGTGCACTTCACCCTCACATGCTGTAATTTTTTTTTTTGAGCACAGCAGCAGTGTGAATGTTTTGAGTAAATCTTAATTTTGGTAGGTTAATTACTCAAGACCACCTTGCTTTCATGAATTTACAGACCACATAGACAGGGTCTTTTCTGTTTGGCAACAGGTTTGTGCAGCTGTTCATGTGATTATTCCTAAGCTGGAGCTGAATTGCTACCTAGATATGTAGTGCCCTGCTATTACTAAATAGGACCAAAGGCAGCACCTGAGCCTGCTATTTGTAAACAGATACTCCCTGCTTAATATATTTTAATTGAGATAGTGCTTGTTTGGACCTCAAAATGGTTTTGACACTAACAAATATTTCTTCTCTGATTTCTAGTATTATCAATGGTTTTGCTTTACCTCTGAAGGCAGAGCATAAACAGTTTCTGGTGAAGGTGCTGATCCCTTTACACACTGTCAGGAGTTTATCACTCTTCCATGCACAGGTAGAAATCATAAATATATTTTCTGCTCAGTTAGAATTATATTTTTTCTTTTAGCATTGCTTTGGAAATGTAATTATGTAGCACTTAAGGTGGGGGGAAAGTTCTGAAATGTGGAAAAAATACAGTAGATTTTTTTAAATTCATGCAATGTGCCTTGTATGATGGATGTCTTGCCTCTGTTCTGATTAGATACTTAACATATCTGTGATATTTTGGAGACTTTACTTGGTAGTTAAGCTCTCTCTCTGGGTTTCCCTCTTTGCTATTTTCTCATTCTCACAAGTTTCCCATTCTCTCTCCCAAGAGGATGTTTGAGTTTCCTTAGTCTTGTGCTGTCAAGGCTCTTCTTCACCCTGGCAACTTTCTCAATAGTAATACCCACATTTTGCATGATCTTCAGCATTCTCCCTCACAGATTTCTTAATTTATGCTCTCATATATATTTTTATACTTTCATGACATCATTTTTCCCCTGATAAGTGCTACCTGTTGCCTTTCTCTCTGATTTTCAGATAGTGCAGTATTTCTCTGCTGATAAAGTTGTGCTTTTGAATATGTTATTCCAGGGTTTGGGTATTGGCTCATCTTACAAGAGTTCTCATTATTTTGCTGATGTATAAAATGTGTAAAAAGGCACAGTTTCAGAGAGTAACAGAGGGTTCAAACCATTGGTTGTATGGCTATATTTGGAATTACAAGTTAATTGTATTTGTCACTTTGTCACTTTAATTGTTTTTGTAAAGTCTCCTGTTGTTTCTTATGAACTGAACTTTGAGAGGATTTCCACAGTCCAAACTGTGCATCTCAGTTTGAAATTGGATGAAGTTTGAGAAAGCTGAAAAGCATCTTGCTTTGAGTGTCTTTTTAAAAAAAATTCGGGGTTTTGTGGTTTCTTTATAGAAATGTTATCACTTAATTGTCTTAAATTCTTCCCTCCTCCCAGCTGGCGTATTGCATAGTACAGTTTCTGGAGAAAGACCCATCACTCACAGAACCAGTAAATATTTCTTTCATACTTTTTTTTGCATCAAAAATTGTTTACCCCGTTGAGAGAAAAGCAAAAAATCTAAATTTTTTTTCCCTTCTAATTTAGGTTATTAGAGGTTTAATGAAATTCTGGCCAAAAACCTGCAGTCAGAAAGAGGTAAGTGATATGCTAGTATAAGAAAGCAAAAGAGTTATTTTGTTCTCAAATATAATAAGCAGGGACTCTCTAAGTATTTCCTGGTAGATAGCACATGCTGTGGTGAATCTTGGTATTATTTCTGGTAGATGTTTTTTCTGTGCTTAAATTCTGTCTTTTTGGACAATTTCAACTATGAAGAGAAAAGTTTGATGGCAGTGGTTTCTATTCACAAAACAAGCCCTGGTTCCTCTGCAGAGAACTGCATTTTTTTTTAGAGAGGAATAAATAAACATAGTTGAAGATAAGTTGGAAAACTCTGTTGTAGTTGGAATTGTTTACTTGTGAGGGTGGTATTTTTCCAGGGAGGATAAAAGATTATTTACTATCTGGTGTTTACCTACAAAACATGTAAATGATAGAGTTAGACCTTTGCATTTTTGTTTCAAATTCTTGATGCAAATTTGAGTATCCCTAATGAGGTTTTGTGAAACAGCAAAACCATTATTTTGAATATTGCTTCTAAAATGAAGGTAAGAGACTCTCCTTAGTTGGCAAAGTTTAAGCCTTGGCCAAATTCTTTGATGAGGCAAGGTTTTCAGAATTGTACCAGTATATCCTTGCTGAATTTTGTTGTAGAGGACACACTTCTCCTTCTTTTAAGAGACTGAATCCAGAAGCTGCTAAAGGTAGAACTGATCATATTTTTTGAGAGAAGGTCTTGCTGACCATGTGAGGCTTCCATTTCTCCCTGAAGCAGTAGCATTGCAGGGTTACCAGCATTTTGCTGATCAAGATGATTTAGAGGGTTTATATTTAATGGTTTCTTCCTTGTCTTTAGGTTATGTTCCTAGGAGAGCTGGAGGAAATCTTGGATGTAATTGAACCATCACAATTTGTCAAAATCCAGGAACCCTTGTTTAAACAAATTGCCAAGTGTGTCTCTAGCCCTCATTTTCAGGTCAGTGGTAGAGGTTATTGTTTGTATAGGAATGTATAGTCTCAGTTTCAAACCCAACACCCCCATAAATATAATTATTATTTTGTGTCATGTGGTTTTAAATACTTGTTTTCTGTGGAAGAGAATCTGTTGCAGTAGAAGTTTAGTTCTGAGCTCCATATTAGAGGTATCTGGGGTTACAGCCCTAGAACTTGCTGTTCTGAGCCCCACATAAGGCCTTGAACTTACCCAAGCAGACTGTGTGTGACAGGTCCCTGCCATACAGACCATGGAGGATGTATCTGCTCCCCTTCTTTGGTGCAGGATTGTTGCTTTACTTCCTTCTGTAACCACAAGATGTCTGGCTAGAGGTGACAGAAAACATATCAGGACATTATATAATGGGAAGCAGGGAAATGAATAGGATTTAGATGGAATCATATATGAAGAGGAGTTGGAGTTCATGGCTTGTAGTGTCTCCATGTTAAGCCTAGTGACCTCTTCTGGCACAAAGGCAGATGTGACTTTTCAGTTTTTCCTTGGACTACATTTATTTTTAGCATCATTTTGATCAGGGCGGTCCCGTGATGCAAAGGAGAGCACTCTGGACTCTGAATCCCAAGGACCTGAGTTTGAGTCTCAGTGGGGACCTTCCTCTGGCAGTAAATGCCTCCCTGCCATCCCATCCCGTCACATCTCAGATACTCAGCAGGGTCAGCCCCGGTCAGTACCGAGTGCTGTGACAGTCCCGAGGACTTCCCTGTCACTGTCCAGGCTCACTCGGCCGTGGCAGATGGACCTGAGGACTGAAACGGTGGGGCCAGTTCTGTGTGTGCTGTGCCTCACCTAAAAAATCCACTGTGCTGACTGGAAGGGCACACCCACGTGGAGAGAGCCCTGCCCAAATCTACATTCACGAAGTCTGGCCATACATACATACATTTGGATCTTCATCCTCCCTCCTCCTCCTCAGCCCCAAGGTGATCACTGTCATTATTACCTTCCCCACACTTCAGATTTCTCCTCCCTCGCTCAGCCCAGCTACTGAGCCTTTCCCTGGCTCCTTCCTCTGGTATCCCAGCACTACTGTTGTCTTTTTGACTGCAGTCTTCCTGACTGGGAGGGAAAGGGGAGATGGGAAGTCTCTCTGCTCTCCCTTCCCCTCCACAGCTGCAGCATTAATGCAGTGTCTGCACCTGGTCTTCAGTGAGCAGCAACACGTCACTCAGGGGAAAGAGAGTGGATGCTGTGGGATCAGAATTATAGGTTAAAAACTTAATTCCATTAATGCATGTTTTGTTACTGATTAGAGTTGTTTAACCCCAAAACTAATGACTCCTGTTAATTTCATCTTTGTGAAGTTTCTCTGTGATTTGTTTTTCCTTCAGAAAATTAGAAAATTATGGGTTATCTGAATTCCTGTTAATGTTTTATTCCTTTGACTCCAAGGTGGCTGAAAGAGCGCTGTATTATTGGAATAACGAGTACATCATGAGTTTGATAGAGGAGAACTCAAATGTTATACTTCCCATCATGTTTTCCAGCCTTTACAGGATTTCTAAAGAGCACTGGAATCCGTAAGTTTTTTGCCTTTACACTTTTATCTTACCATTTGACATACCACTGATAAACTTGGGGAAGGTCTGCTGAAGAACATTTGAACTCAAAGCTGGTCTGAGCAAGTGCAACTCTATTAATGCCAATATAAATCAGTCTGTGCTTGAGCTTGTCTCTGTTTTTAATTAACTGGTGTGTCTAAAAAAATCACTACCTTATGGGATAAAAATAGACCTCACAAGCTGGAAAAAAAGAGAAATTAGATGTTACATTGTTATTGGAGAAAAAGTGTTGCTCATCAGGCTTTTCTCCTACACAGTTTTTTATAAACTGGTTGACTCTTAAGCCTGATGGTAAATTGTCTAGAGGAATATCACTTGGCAATTAATAAAGCTTTGTGGTTGTATCATGGGGCTGATACCTCTGGGAGATCTCTGGTACTGGCATTTTGTTAAACATCTGTGAAGCATACAGACATCAGTATATTCTTGTTGGGTTGTTTTCTAAATTTATTTAAATACAGCTGTTCTCTATTACAATAATTGAGCAGTTACTTCATACTGATATCCTGCGATATTTATTTTAAACAGAATGACCCAGTAGAAAGTGTGGTGATGAAAAATACTCTTACAGTTAGATCCCATGTATTCCATTCTTGAGCTGGAAAGTTTTCTAAGTCAAGATGGTTACCATTTAGTAAACCCAGTATTTTTAATGAGCTGTGCTACATTCAGCTCTCAGTGGTTTTAAGACCTTACTGTAAAATATTTAATCTTTTCAAACATTAGACTTTGTTCTGTACCTGGTCAAGCTCTCAAGTTTGTGTGCTTACATGACAAATCTAATGCTGCTGGAAAGCTTCTGTAATTAACACTGGTCACAAAAGACACTTTCCATGGCATTTTACTGCTTTACCATCTCCAACCTGCCTGTGCTTCTGCCCAAACCTTCACGCTGTGTCCTGGGATGCTTCTGGTAGTGAGAACACTCCAGTATCCCAGTTTGCAGGTTGTTCATACCCATAGGGATTTGGTTTCTTTGACACACAAAACAGATAAAAATACATGTCAAATAAAGAAGATATTTAAAGAATTTTTCTGTTTATAAGAAAATTTTCCATATAGGCAACAAAAAAGAAAGTTTATTGAAAGAAAGGAGAGATGAGGATATGTAGGAAATGGCACATAGTTTGTCTGCTGTATGGATTAGCTCCAAAGGTTCCTGGCACTTGTACTGTTGATTCACTGCCTCCTGGCTGAAGAGCTGTTTCTTAAGCAGGCCTGGATCTGAATATGACAGCCATAGTAGTGGATCAGGAACTGTGAAAGGGAAAATGAATATGAAATATATGAGCACAAGGAAATCACTCTTGAAATACAGCCTTGTATTTTGCATAGGGGCGCTGAATATTCAGCTTCATAGAAAAGTCATAAGGAAATATGAATCACTCTCATTTTGTGTTTGAATTCTATACCTTCTGCCAGCATTGATGAGTTGAATCCCTGAACTTGCATTCAGAATTGCTCCACAGCATGCGGGCAGAGTGTCTGTAGTTATATGTAATAGCTTTCTGTTGTTACCTTTTACCCTGGAGTTTTGGCTTGCTCCATTTCAGTAGTCAGCAGAGACAGGAAAGCTGATTCTCACCTTTAAATATGCTAATCAAAAGTCCTTTCACTGAAATCAAAGAATTTACATTATCATCCTTGCAAGAACAGAATTGGTCACAGACAGGCAGGGAAGAGAAGACACTTTTATTTCACGTTTGATTTCACCTGAAACTAATGGACTCCTTTCTTCTTTTTCAATTTTTCACAGGGCTATTGTGGCTTTAGTCTACAATGTGTTGAAGGCATTTATGGAAATGAACAGCACCATGTTTGACGAGCTGACAGCCACTTACAAGTCAGATCGTCAGCGGTAACTTTTTAAAGCTTTTTTTGTCAGCTGTGCATAAGGCCTGCTGTTTAGTTTTTCCCTTACACTCAGGTGCAATTGCATCATCTCACACTTGGTAGACACAGTGCCCCCATATTTGCCCTGGCCTGCTCATTAGCCCTCTCATTTCAAGGTGTGAGGTTTTATGTGCAGGTTGTTCTTTACCCTTTATTAAATACAGTATCCATTGCCATGGCTTGGGAATCCACATGGTTCAGGCAGTTCCTTCTGACTCCACATTCCAGGAGACTTAAGTGTATCAAGATCTTCAATAGTAAAAGTAAAACAAGGATTTATAGATAACACTTTTCTTAAAGAGTTCACAAGAAAACGTTACACTGAGATTTGGAAAGAGACATGAGGGAAACCCCAAAGATTTGATTTTCCAAACTGCTGTTTGTAGGCTGGATGTGGTCTGAAAGCCAAGAGACATTTCTCAGCCCTTTCATTTCTTATTCAGAGGCCTTGATCTTTATCTGAGTCTTTTAGCATGCAGGATCCATTAAACACCACTCAGAATCATTAGTTCTATGCTTAGTAGCTTTTTTACTTTTCTTCTATTTGCCTTAATCTTCATTTTCCAATTTCAGTGGAGCATCTTTTCTCAAAAGTTTCACCTTGTGCAAAGCATCAGGTGAAAAAAAACTGAGTAAACTTCACTGAGGGACACTGGTGTCTTAAATCAATTTGCAGTTGCTCTTTGCCCCCCAGGATAAGAACCTGCTCTCTCCAGAACCAGACTCTGCAGTGGTGTGTCCTGTGTCTGGATAATGGGGGAGGTTTAGTGGCTGAGCTGCATAAAGGATTTTTCTTGCACCTGCTGATGTCATATCTCCTGTCAGAGGCTGGTGCTAAGCATTTCACCATTTTTCTTTACTGCTTATAATTTTAAAACGTGCAAACACCTGGAGGTATAAACAGATATTTACCTTAATGTTCCTGGAAAATCTTTAGCATTTTAGTAAAACCACATTTCCAAAGGAGTAGCTTTGATAACACTTAAAACTTGAGGACAAATATGTTCAGTATCATGACTAGGATGGGTCAAATAGGTAAGTTGGATGAGCTGATCATCCTCTAACAGTCCTTGAGGTCAGCAGGCATATATTTAATAATGATTAAAAGATAAATATTGGTGAGTAGCCTAAAAATGTAAGGCTATTTCACTTATTTTTCTATTTAATTTTAAATACTTTTAGTAACAATGGGCTCTTTTTTTTTCTTTACTGTTCTTTGGGGACTTATCTAAAAGTTGTTTGTATTTTTTATGTGTTCAAAACACTCTTGGGAAATTAAAATTCAAAATACATGAGCCAGGAGTTGGTATTTTGACTGAATCAAGATGTGGAGGGATGTTTCTAATCCACTGAAATGTTTTTCAAGGCATCTCTAATGTGACTGGCAGAGAACTTGTATCTCTGTCATTGTTAGATTTCCATTTCATCCAAACCTGTAAGGTGAAAGCATTTTGTACCTCACAGTATTAAGGAGATTTATTCAAAGTAAGCTGTGGCAGAGACAGGAAATGCAGAAAGCAAACAATGCAGGTAAAGTAAATGTTAGGCTTGCTGTTTAATTTTGTCAAATCAACCATTCAAGTCTGTTGTTAAAGCAAATGCTGCATAAATCTGGTAGGAATTTGGTAAGGAAAAAGAATGACTCATTGAGCAAAAGTCACATCTTGTAGCTTGAACTTTCCTTGGATGGTGCCCAAGCTAAATGGAAGCCACCACTCAGTGTAAGTTTGAGCAGTGATTCTAAAAGAATCATGGAAAGCTTGCTCTAGAAAGTGACTGTAATTTATAATATTAAAAAATACCATGCTTAAATAATCAAACTTAAAAATAATTAAATAATTGAGTCATAATGTTAATTTTTATAATCTTGACCCATTAGTTTCATAATTAAAGACCACTGCATTTTTTTCTTCCTCATTGCAAATTAGTGTCTATGAACACTGTCACTTTTCTCAGCTTACATTTTATGTTCTTCTCATACTGCTTGTTGATATATTTATGTTGGTAATAAAAAGGAAGAAAAAAAGAAAATAGTTTTAAAAATTAAATTTGTTAGGAAAATTGCAGTTCAAGAAAATTAGTGCAGCTAATAATGCCAATTATTTATTTTAATATAAATATTATAAAGTCTTCTCTTGTGCTAACACTTCGTTTTATTTCATCTGTCAGTGAGAAGAAGAAAGAGAAAGAGCGTGAAGAACTGTGGAAAAAACTGGAGGATTTGGAATTAAAGAGAGGTCTTAGACGTGATGGAATAATTCCAACTTAACAAAAAAACAAAACAGCATTATTAACCTGTGGAGTCACACATTTATGTAGTAGAAGATGGAGCAACAGTTTTCTGTATTGTGCAACTTTACAGTAGATTTCACATTTGTTTCATTATTACAACAGCACTGTATATACCTGTCTCTAAGTAAAGGAATAAAATAAGGACTTTAATCCAAAGTTTGGACAACAGATGGACTTCTCAGAACTTTGCAAACATAATCATTGTTTTAACCCTTCTTTAAAACCAGTCTTCAAAGATCTGTTGATGAAAATTGCAATGTCAGATTCCATTGTCAGGACCTGTTCCTTATTTATCGTTAGCAGAGAGTATAATACAACTTTCAAATGTGAACAATCTTAAAATTTAGCTTGTCTTTCTGCTAAACTGTTACGTGTATTTATAGTAAAAGAGAAAAAAGACTGTCATTTCCTTATGAGTTTGTGTAACATCCTCCTTCTCTGGATAACTTTACTGTAATTTGACTTTTTTTTTCCTTTTGCACATCTTCATAAGTTGAATGTCCATTCAGCTCAGGGCCATCAAAAACATTGGTCCTGAATAAAAGTTTTGTTTACTGGTGTGAGAATTTTTTTAGTACCAGGATGTCTCTGGTGCTTCCTTAATTTGAACATTAGGAGTTAAACAACAAGTAGGTGATAAACATAGTAGAAAGAGGAACCTTGGATTCATGCACCTATTTATTGCAAATCCAGATTAGTGTCCACAATCCTTGAAAAAATGGGCAGTGGTAACACCCTGAACTTCAGTACCTAACCAGTATTAGTGATGCAGCATTGGACACATGTACCTGAGGTGTTGGAGAAACACTAATTGCTAAATTATTACAGTATGTTTTTATTGGACCATTTAGAAAGAATACATATGCTAAACAACAGAAGCGTGAAATTCATCTCCAGTGGTCACAGATCTAATTAGAATTTGAGTGGAGATAGCAATTTGGACAGTTTGGAGTTGTTGCCTTACTTTTTAATATGTATTTCTAAAGTGTTCCAGCAAAAGAGGATGTAGCCTCTAAGAAACATACTCTAGTGTTTTTGTGGTTCTAGTACTATTACTCATCACAGTACCAGCCCTGTGGTCTTAGCTGGAAAGGATTCTGGATAATACACTTACGCATTCTCATCTGGATGCTCATTCCTAACTACTGTATTTGTTACCAAAAGTGGTTCTACAAATGCTACTGAAAAAAAAATTCTGGAAATCCTAATGTTCTGAGTATTAATAATAAAGTTTAAAATGCTTTTATATCAAAGGTGCATTGTGACCAAATTGTTTAAAACAAAAGAGGAAAAAAAAGTACAAAAACAAAGAAGAGGGCTGTATTATAAGTATACATTATTGGCTATCTGCTTTGTATTTGAAAGTGGAATCTTACATCTCTGGTAGGTAAAATGCTGATAAGACTTATGTACAGTATATATTTAGCTAATGCAGTTGCATTATTATATACCAGAAGGTATGTGTTTTGGGATTTTTCTCCAGGATGCTTTTGAACTGTTATAGACATATGACAACAGTGAATTGATAATCCTAAACCATCAATCCAGCAGTATTTACAATATAAAACTGAATTGGTGTTCATGAGTCTTTGTGATAGTTGCAAACATGAATTTATGACCTGTTGCCATTGATAGAAATACAGTATAAATACAAGCTTGTATATTTTTCTTCCTACCATTTAAATATACAGTAGGATTTGAAGTTTTCTTGTTTTCAGGCACGGATAAGAGGTAAAAAAGTTTTCCCTCCTAGACTACTGACTGTTTCAGGATTATCAGATCACAGTTTGTACTCCTGGGTCTGCGCACACAAATGTTGTAAACTCAACGTTTTGTAAGAACTTGACACTGTTAATTCTGGGGAAAAAAGGTGGAACTAGTCATATGCAACACCAAACACAACATGGTTTTATTGGGATTAATATGAGCTTCTTTTAAGAACATTGACTGGGACGCAATGTAAATTAGGCAGTTACTGTCATAGTTGAAACATTTTATTTTAAAGTGCTGAAGCAAAGGTGCAAGCTGAAATACTGAAGATTAAATAAATTTATAATAAATCATGTCCCTTAGCCCATTGATTTTGACAGTCTTATATTTTTGTTACAAAAAAAGTATTTGCTAGCATGAGCTCTGTGTGAAACGATCATACAGTGCAAAAGGGTGGACTCAAACTCATGCTCAAAGACTGTGTTCCATTGTGAAAAACTGAGATAGAATGGAGGAATAAAACTTCATGTTTTTCACCTGGTGAAGTAAAACACAACAATGTGAAATTAGAAAAAGCACCTTGTCCTGTACTTAGAGTTTAGGTGAGTGTTGTTTGTTCATAACTATTTTTGGTTTCAACGTGTCATTCTGCTATTGATCATACAAAACTGATGAGAACCTGATGGGTTGCAATATTTTGTTACCTCTGATTGTTACCTCTGATGTGGGGATAGCGGGGAGTATCTAAAATTTATAGATGATTTATCACTTCCAAGAAGGAATGTTTAACATGAACGAGACGATGTGATCTCAGTCACTTGACTCTAAAGGCTCACCTGGCAGTAGGTTTGCACTGTGCGATGTACCCGAGAGAAGCACTTGCCACAAAGATACGACCTGCCCCTGGGACCCACAGTCTGCCACAGCCCCAGCGCCGTGTCCTGCCCTGCAGAGCTCCCACTGCTTCCCTTGGAGCTGCAGGCCCAGAAGGAGAGGCAGCACACGGGCCCAAGTGTGTGATCAGTGCATCTGTTTAATTAGGCTTTTCGTTCACCTCTTGAGTTCCAGGAACTACCTTTATGTGTGTAAATGTTGTTCTTCACTGCCCACCCGGCAGTCGGTGGGTGGCCACTCGTGTCCTGTGCCATATTGGTGGCAGGAGAAAGGGTTCAATGCTGTCTGGTCAAAGGAAGGAGCTGCGTTTTCGACACTAGGGCATTGCATCGGGTCATGGGGATGTAACAACTGTAAAAGTAAAGTTCCTCTCATACACCTTAAATTGAGCACATGTTGCTTTCTTCATCCTCCAAGTCTCCCTTATTGTTTTCCTTTCGTTGCTTTCGAGTGTTTTTTGTCTCTCTTCCAAAGGTTGGAATGCTTTAAATAAAAGTGTTCTAATGCCATTGGAGTGTTCATGAGCAGGCTTACAGTAAATTTAATCTTGGTTTTGTTAGCATAAATAAAAGAATTTAATTTATTTTTTTATTTACTCTCATATATGGAAAAATTGTGGGTGTTAGAGCCAAGAAGTGCTTGATTAAGAAACAGAGCAGCTGTACTTACATTATGTGCGTAAGTACAGCCTCAGGCTCTCACTCTGTGGAAAAGAAAATACATTAGGAGCTTTAAAAGCTCTTTATTGTTTTGTGAAGAGCGGGCAAGATGAGATTCTTCTCCAAGTAAAACTAAATAGTTTGCTTTTAGTTCTGTCTTGGAAAACAAAGATGCCCTTTTCTTTTACTGTGTGACAGTGCCATCCCAAAGCAGTTGCCCTAAGAGAAGACAAAGATGACAATGCTCAAGATTGAAGAATGTTTTTATTTACATGTGGCTTTTTTATTTTGGCTCACATGCTTCCCTTAGCAGCTCTGGAGTGAGCCATCAATTAGTTTTTCCTAGTTGGTGTGTGCAACATATCCTATAGAGCCCAGTTTTTCGTTTTCAAGTCTATGAAGCAGTATCTTGAAACGGAACTAATTTTCATTGAAAACTTTTATCCAGGTGTTGCTTCCCATCCACAGAAGCGTATGCTTCTCATCATGACCTCTGAATAAGAGTTTTTGTTACTTGGGTCACTTACTGTAAATATGTTGTATTCATAACCTCATGGACCGATGAGGAGTTTTCAAATATAAATAGTACCGATACATTTCTTGTTGTTGTCCTATTTTTGACTGTAGTATAGCGAATGACCTGTCATGCTTTTTGTTTCAAGGTTAGCATTAGATTCATAGATCTTAATATTTTAGCATTTCATTGTTTAAGCAGGAGAGGGCAGCAAAAGTTCATTTTTCCCCATAGGAATGCTCTGGTCCCATTACTGTTTTTAAATTTAGGTGCATTTAACTATCTGTGGGTAGGGGGGAGAAAATGAAACACTTTTTATATATATTAAAAGGTGCATATGAAAATATATAGACTGGTCCAACCAGACTGTGAAAATGTCTTTTGCTCTACATCCAAGTAATAATAAAAGAAAAATATCTTCCACCTCTGGATAAAGTACAAGCAGGTCTTAAGCTCTTCAATTCAAATGTCGTTCTTTGAAAGCAGTTTACTTTCTTAAAAATGGTATCAAAGAAACTCGAACTCAATGGTGCTCCCAGCTATAAATGTGTAATCTTCCTCTTTTGCATTTGCTAAAGAGGCTCTGTACTGTGGGTGCATCTAAATAAAGAAGCAATGAAGTGTTTTCCAGGTGCTTGGGTTTTTTTTCCACCTCTTCCCATCTAAACTTCACATAACTTTTCAACAGCGATCAGATATCCATCTGCATGTATTAAATGTAAGGACACTTGTCTGGGGGAAAAAAAAAAGAAAACTACAAATGAGGTGGTAATTTCAGTTTCAGCCAGAACTATCATAGTGAACACTCAGTTTTCATGAAGTTAAGTTTTTTGAAGGTCCTCTCATCATGGTGAGCTGCACACAACCCCACCTGTGAGGGAGGTCATGAGCAGTAGATGCAGAAAAAAGGCATTGGAGCCACACGATCTTCAGGAAGCCTTTGAGCCTTTGCAGCTGGTGAAGGAATTTGTTCTTTTGTAGCACCATTCTCCTGTTTCAGTCCTCCTGCTGTGCTGTTCTGCCTGGAGTCTGGAGGCAAAGGGAAAAGCCCAAGGTGGTCATGTAGGTGGGGGAAACCCTCTGGAGAGAGCCACGGATAGAGCCCAGTAAGGGGCACTGCTGGTGAACAGCTTCAGCAGCAGCAGAGAAGATAATGGTTGCTTCCATAAAGCTGGAGAAAATATTTATTAAACACCTATTTCTGATCTTTAAATAACCACTTACTTGCGTGAGTTATTCATAATAGTCTATAGAGTTGTAATAGTCTAATTCTTAATTATTTCCATTTTGATTTTTACGTTTTTGGCAGCTGGATCTTGCCTGCCTTTGTTAGAAGAGCTCATTATCACAAATCTCTTTAAATAGTTGTAAGACATATTCAGATCACTTAAGAACTTCACATCTCTTTACTTTCTTAATTGCAAAGCAAGTAATTTCTAAAGAAGTGTAAAAAAAACCCCTTGCCTTCAGGAGCCTTCAGGATAGGATTTGTCTTCTTACTTGCCAGTTGGAAAACAACCTTCACAGGATTGGAATGAAAAACTTAAATTAGTTTCCTACTAATGGTAATAAATAGGTAATGATAGTTGCTTTGCCATTTTTTGTCTGTTTTTCCTTCTTGGGGCAGTTTTTGGTTTCTCATACACTAGCGGAGCATCGGGTTTATCTTATGTTATGTTTGGCCCTCAAATGATAAGTCTGTGGCCTACAAAAGTGGCTTTGTGTGCAGATAAAGGGTGTTCCCAAGGCTGCATTGATTAGTGCTTCAATGTCCAGTGCAGCAATAGCTCGGGAGGCAAACTGGAAACAGATACAAGGTCTTGCATTGTGAGTGTGGAGCCCTCTGTGGTTTTAAAGATTTTATGCTGAAGCCAAAGCAAATATCCTGAATTTGTTAGTAAATACCTTGAAAGTGAGTGTACTAACCCACTATGAGCAGTGACCAAAGGCTCTCCTGGAAGTCTCCATCACATGAAAAATGGTCATACAGAAACTTGATCTTCCACCATTTTTATGCCTGGTTGTTTTTTGTTTCCTCCTTGTTCATTTTGTCTATTCGGTGTTATCCTCCCTTGAAATCACTGAAGATGTGAGAAGTTGGAGGTCACGCCGGGAGGATGGAAAGCTTGTGATGCATTTAAAGATAGGTACATTTTTATACAGTGTTTCATACCTTTGAAACACAATTGAAGGTCTGGGAACTTGTCATACCTTTGTACACAGTTGAAAGTGCCTCTGAGCTTGTCTTGCATTATCCCTGAATCTGGGAAGGGCTTTGAAAAAGAGGATGAGAAAAGCGTATTCTGTACACCTTCTGAATCTTGTTTCCAAAATTCTTGACTTTGCACCACCAGGAACAAGTTTTTTCTTGTGTACAAATCCTCTGAGCTTCCTTGGCAGAGAAAGCAGCAATCTGGCAGTCTGTGTCCACGGAGCACTGAGGATCCCCACACCAACCTTCGGCCACAGGAGGACCACAGCTGCCCTGACAGCAAGGAAGGAAAGACCTCGTGTTTGCATGAGGATTGTGCAGCCCTTCAGCAGCAAAAGGCAGAGGTTACTTGGAAACCTGCTGTGAACTGAACAGGCTCAGGTCAGTTTTGAATCGTCACCTTCTGGTGAAGCACATCTGGTTTAACTGTGTGATCAAACTGGGCAAATGGTCCACCTCAGGTAATATTAATTCTGCAATTATTAATTCCATCATAAATGTAATTATTAATTCAATAATAAATGCAATTATTAATTCTGCAATCAGGTAATATTAATTCTGCAAAATTTACTGCATAGAATTGCAGCTTATGCTCATCAGTCATCCCTAAGGCCATCCAATGACTCCTCTGCTTTTCTAGATCTTACTTTTGCTATGTATTTAGTGTGCATAAATGGAAAATTGCTGGATATTTAAGTATCTCAAGCCAAAACAGGCATTTGCATTGCATAGTCTTCTGTTTCAGGCATCTTGAAGGCAACAGGCTTATGCCTGCAGTTCACAGATCGTGGAGTAAACTGCAACTTGGCAAAACATGCTCTTGATTTCTGGAGCAGGGAAATGTGGAATTCAGACAGTGGTAATTAGTTTGTTAGTCCACAGATTATTTCACAAACACAAGGGGATATTTTTGCTCTTTGCTCTCCATGACACCCATCAGACAGTAATTGTCACAGTTAGTGATTACGCACATGGCAAACACCAGTCCTGGCCAGACAGAAATGATTCTCAGGAATACAAAGGACAGCATATTTCCTCCCCTGCCCCCTTTCTCCTGTGCTGCTGAGTGATGCATCTCCTGCACTGAGGCTTTGCAAACACAAGTGTGAGGACTTGAAAGGGGCTGAATTTAAGCAAAATGTGCTATTCTTGTCAAAATTGTCATAAGGGGAACATAACTATGGACCAGTAGGCATTTTAACCTTATCCAACCAAATGCCTTTCAATGGGGTTAGCTAAAGAACTGGAATCCTTTTTTTAGAGGTCCAGTTGATCCTTGCAGTGTAACTCTACTTTAGCAAGAACTGTGTTGTGAAGCTTTTTTCAGGTGCAATTCTATTTGTATAATCCTCTAAAATTTTGAATGTGAGTCATGGAAAAGACTGTCCCATGCTATGCCACTGCTATCAATTTGATTGCTCAGAGTTTGTTGGTAAAGTACTTTGAGGGTGTTGAAATCTATACATTTACTCCAATATTTAGAAATGCTTCTGCAATAAATGCAACAGAACAGCTAAAGGTACAGGAGTACCACAGGATGGTTTGAGTTGGAAGGGACCATAAAGATCATCTCATTTCAACTCCCCCTGCCATAGGCAGGGACACCTTTCATTATCCCAGGTTGCTCCAAGCCCCATCCAGCCTGGCCTTGGACACTTCCAGGGATGGGGCAGCCACAGCTTCTCTGGGCACCCTGTGCCAGAGCCTCACCACCCTCACAGGGAGAATTCCTTCCTAATGTCCAATCTAACCTTGCCCACTGACAGTTTGAAGCCATTCCCCCCTTGTCCTATCACTACATGCCCTTGTAAAAGGTCTCTCTCTGACCAATATCTGCAAAGATCTGACCCTCACAGACTGCGTAAGCCTTTTGGATTCTTCTGCTAATACAGTTCAGACAGGCCAAGCACATGCAAAGATTCTTGTTTGTAGTTTTTGTCAGAATTTGGGAGAGCGGTGGTGGCTGTTTGTCCCATGGAATTTTAGTCCCTCAACTTTCAACTTTTTCTGCTTCTTTTTTTCTCTGAACTTTCACCTGTTTTTGTTGCAGTGGGTGAGTGTTAGTGACTTTCTCTGCGCTTCAGCTGCACTTTAGTAAAAAAGATCAAGCAGTCCCAGGAGCAGCACAACTACAAACACTTGATTTACTGTGTCTTTCCTGTATGGCTTTGTAGGAATGAATTGTGGGAGTCAAGTCTGAGGCACTGACTCCTCTGACACAACTGGGACCGAAGCTGTGGAGAGAACTGCAGCAGTCAGGTGCACATGCCATAACAACACATGATTTATTTCCTCAGGGAACTTTGCCATGAAGTGGTATTAGTCTCCCTGCCTGGGTTATAAGAAGTGGTATCCCAACAGCACTCCCTAGTTTACATCAGGTGTTTCAGATTTGACCAAAGCAAGAAGGGGCCCTGGCATTCAAAGTGTAAAAGAATATTCTCTTCCAGCAGATATCAGGTGTGCACAGAGCCTACCCTTTAGCTCATGATGTCAGTGTCTAGGAAAAGAGACTAACTAAATTAAACTGTTAAGACACCCACCCTTTTTTCTCTCTGCTTTTAATCAAGTGTAATTTATTTTACTGCTAAATCCATCATTGTTAAACTGCTTCTCTTTTCCCATTCTAAATTACCAAAGCCTTTCAAATCGTTGGCAATGAAATGTATGCTCTATATAACTTAATGGAACAGTATCCAGTCTATTACTGGGATTTGAAATCTAGTAATTGAATTTAAATGTTTGAATTCATTGTCTAGGAAAACAGAACCTATAAATAAACTATTTAATGTCATAGTGTTTTTTTTTAATTGGATGTCAATTAGTCACTGATGTAGAATATCCTGTTTTGGTTGCATCATTGTTGCAGCAGGGAGTGTGGGCTTGGAATCCAGATCCTGCAGTAATGAATAACAACTCAGTTTCTAATGCTTAAGCTGTTGTTTCTAAATAACCTTGATTTCATGACATGACTGTTGGACCAACCTTCATTCATTAGGGCAGGACAGTTGCAAGGCAGAACAGGGCCAGTGTTATATCTCAGTGCTTTATTGACCAGAAACAGGAAAATCAGATGAAAAGGCAGCATTTCTCTTACACCAATCTTTTTCAGTGGCCAGGATGTGCAAAATACAGGTAAGGCTTAGGAGCAGTGATTTAAGCTTGCTATGGAAATACTAGTCAGTTAAACTTCTGTGGTCTTATTCCCATCACTGACTTGCCTCCTTCTGTGCTGCATGACTTGGCAGTGGTTGAAGTCCCTAAAACACATCTTTGAAATGTATTTTCCTTTATTCTAACCTTGAATTGTATTCCAGGTGTTCGAGTTCTGCCATCCCCATCCATTATCCTCATCAGTTTGTTCATGCTAATACATTTTCCAAGTAACTTCTCCCTTTGTGGAAATGTCTCTCTTCGGAGTTTAAATCAGTGTCTTTTTGCCTGCAAAAAGAGGACTGAGCAGGTGAGAGGAGCAGAGTTTCTGGCATTTCTGTACTGATGGGATGGGAATGTGAGCAATACAGGGAGGATATTCCTGCTCTGTATAGATATGATTCCTCCTTGCCCTGGGTCTCAGAGAGGGCCATGGGGTAACTCTCACCCACTCCCCCTGGCATCCCTTAAGTTTTAGGTTTTCCATCCCACAACACTAAATGCCTGAGTGAAGGGACACCTCCTCATCCCTCCTTGGCCCAGCCTGGCACATGCCCTCTCTCCTTCTGTTTTCCTTTTCTTTCTCATATCAGAAACCATTTTTCATCTTGTCCCAAACTCTTCCTTCTCCCTCAAGAGGCAAACCTTACTCCCTATTGCCAAAACCCTTGCAGCCCCAAACTGCACACCTCTGGCCTAGGGCTCATGGAGGCTCTGGTTGTTTTGTTTGGAACTGCTGGTCCTGCCCTCCAGGGCTCATGCCCTCCTTAGCCACCCTTCTGTGGGATCCCCTGACAGGTCAACTTGTGCTTCTGATCTGGCTCTTCTAGAAGGAAGACATCCTGTTCTCTGCCAACATGAGGATGTGAAAATCAGTACTGACCCCAAAGCAATCAGATGCTTGGAGGGCAGATATGTAGGAAAAAGGTGTGTGTTAGTCCAGAACAGAGTTTGTCCCTCTGCAGAAGGGGATTCAGTTTTAATCTCAAAGACAAATGTTTTTATAGCCTGGGTTTTTTTTTAAAGAATATTTTATTATTTTTACCTTGACTGCACTCATATGTACTTGAACAATGGAGATTTTCCCTTTTCCAGGTACAGAAACATGGTGAGACAGATTAAGTACAGCTCTTCTGTAAACTGCAGGACTTAATTCTCTTCCTGCCAGAGTCAGTGATGGAAGTCCTGTTGCCGTCACCAAAAGTAAAATAAAGACCTGCGAGGAGATTGGACAAAGCTGCTGTGTCTGTGGGGGAAACTGGTCAGTACTAACAGGGATGATGTGGACTCATTTCCTTTTCCTGCAGTAAATTGATCCTATTAATATCATCTACTATTGTGTGGGTAGTAGCTGGGTGACCTCTAGAAACCTTTTATGGATACAAACTTCAGAGAGAACGTGTGAGCCCACTTTGCTTCCTGCCTGTTTTACAACCATGCACCCATCAGCTCCAGAGAAAAACTGAATAAATTTGTGCTGCATTATTTGTTCTCAGTACCTGAGCACACAGGTAAACACTTTAGCACAGACAAAGACCCCCCCTCCTGATGTTAAGTAAAGGCTGATTTTTTTTAAGCCTGTCTAGACACAATGTCTGCATACAAAAGAATTTGGTTATGAACAGGGCAGCATTGTTCAAAAGATGCTATTCTGCTGCTGGGGAAATTGAAAGGAATTTTTTTGCTTTCAGGAGCAGGGAACTGCCCTTTCCTGGTGCAGTTGTCATTTCGTGACCAGTGTTGCTAAAACACTGCCTTTACTCCTCTGAGACTCTCTATTGTTGTTACGTACCTCAAACATGTTGTCTTGGAAAAAAACTACTTCTCTAGTCTCTGATATGAGAAAAAAATGAAACTTCACTTTTTTTTTTTTGTCTGGAGAATACCAGTGCAAACACCAGAGGGGGTTTTGTACAAACTGCAGTAAATGTCACTGGGATGCTGAGGAGCAAGTTGTGTACTGTCTGTTTTGGCCCCATAATGGAAGTGGACCATGGCAAAAGGTGGCTTGCATGAAGTGTGTTGCTCTGACCCAGACCTGAGAGAAGAGGGATGTGTTTGGAATGAAGTTTTATAATTGGGAGTGCTACAATGAGGTGAAAACAAAGACCACTCAAAATCCATTCAAACATTTATCTTCCTTCAGGGATGATCAGATGTTTAAGCAATTGGGGAAACAAGTCATTTTTCATCATGTCAAATGTGTCTATGCTTAGGAAAGCACTTTGCTCCTGTTGCCTGGTGTATCAGGATAGGGTTGTGATGGCCTTGCCAAAGGCTGTGTGGATCTCTTGCTCTGGTTGCTGGGGGTGCTGGTGGACAACAGCTGAGCCCAGGGGTGCCCAGGCCAAGAATGCCAATGGCATCCTGGCCTGTGTCAGAAATAGTGTGGCCAGCAGGACCAGTGATCTCTCTGGGAAATCTTTGCCTGGGCACAGTCCTGCACATGCAGCCAACCAACTGAAATGGGGGAAAATAACAGATTAGCCAGTTTTAATCAAGCTGTCAACACTGTGGCTCCTTGGATTAAAAAAAAATTGGTGATTTCTCAGTTGAAAAAGCTTATGCAACTATTGACCCTGAGATTAGCTCAGTTGGTTAAAACTTGGTTGTAATAATGCCAAGGTCATGGGTTCAATCCCCTGTGTGGGCCATTGACTTAAGAGTTGGACTCGGTGATCCTTGTGAGTCCCTTCCAACTCAGAATAGCCTGTGATACTCTGTGATATGATGTTCAGAAGCTGTCATTGTCACCAATCTCTTTAGAGACACACTAACAGTTCCACCAGCATCCTCCAGGTTGTGCAGAGAACATCATCCATAGCAGGAAAATCAGTAAATATTGGCCTATGCCCCCAGGGTTTTTTGGCACTCTGGGGCCAGTCTCTGTGGGGAGGGTTTTCTAAAAGCAGTACATAATAGCACAGTTCCCCTTTTCAGTGTGAGCAGAGGTTTGGCCATTGGTAACCTTTGTACATTTAACCTGTAGTGCTCTTGTGTGATGCTAAAGGGTTCAGAAACTGGAGCCTGCAGGATAACCAATCCCTGGTGCTAATTAAAGAGTCTAACCTTCACTTTAATTTTCTAGCCTTATGTTTAGGGTCAAACCCAACATTTTATTTTCTTTTCAGCCTAATCTGTGAGTGATTTGTAATGCATTTTCCTTATAAAGCAACATCTGTATGTTGTATTCTTTACATGTTGAAGAGGTTCAGATTGTATGAGTATTTCAAGTTGAGTGGGAATCCCTGGGGTACAGTTTGGCTCACTCCTCTGCAAACATACCTCTTACTCATTTCACTGCTGAGTTAAAACTTAAATGGATAATAAAGGATTTAAACAGCTGGAATTCAACATCTATTTGCCACATGCCTGCTGCAAGCAAAGCAAGAAATTATTGTACTCGGCCATGATTTACATATTTGACCTTTGAATATCAGAGGTTATAGCTGACATTGTCAGAATCAAATACAATATGGAGCCCTGTGAAGTATGAAACTTGTCTTGTTAGACTGTCAGGTTTGTATAAATTAATCTCTGGTTCAAAAGTGTCTTTCAATGACAAAAGCATTTTGTTTTAATCAGGGTTTATCTAATCTAATTAAAGTAGACATAGTTTACAAAGACTGTAGAATAGAAAGTGTGCTTGAAGGAAAGCAGAGGTGCGTAGCAGTAGCACCAGCACCATAAAATTGAATTTGTGATACTCCTTCAGTTAATCTGTATTGATTAATCCATATGCAGAAAAGCACAAGCTCTGACCTGAACTTTCAGCTCTGGTATGAAATCGTTACTACTGTGACATCAGAATTTGTAAATAAGTTGCAACTTATAGTGAGTGATGTTTATTAGGAAGAAATTCTTCATTGTGAAGAGGGTGAGGCCCTGGCACAGGTTGCCCAGAAAAGCTGTGGCTGCCCCATCCCTAGAAGTGTTCAAGGCCAGGTTGGAAGAGGCTTGGAGCAACCTGGGCTAGTGAAAGGTGTCCCTGCCCATGGCAGGGGGAATAGAACTGGGTGGCTCTTAAGGTCCCTTCCAATCCAAACCATTTTATGATTCTACAATTTTATGTCTTCCCAATGGCAGAGAACTGTCCCCCTTTAGGGCAGAACTGTGTTTTGAAAAGCCCTGTAGGTATCAACACACCTCCATGGTGAGGGCATTTGTTTGTCCTGTGCTGGTGTTGGCATTGCCCACATCATGGCATGTGACAGCATGAACCATTTGCTATGCAGTTGTGTGCCTGCTGTTTGCTTGGTTTGTAAGAGTGGTTTTAGATGGGCTGTGACTCAGAGATGATGTTTAGGATTCTTTGCTGCTACTTGTAAAAAAGGGGTGCTATTTGCACTCCCATCGTGGTTTTCACTTCTGCTCTCACTGGGAACAGACTGGGCTCTCCCCAGCTGTGTTACAGCAGGGTGGAAACAGGGACTCTGCAGGAAGGACATGGCCACGATTGCAGGGAAACAGTTGCAGGAGGATGTGGCTGTGGCAGTGATGCTCACAGGTCAAAGATGGAGCTTTGTTACCTCTCACTCTTCTCATCTTCCTCCCTTGGTGGTTCTTCAGTTGCTGACAAATAGACAAGGTAGACAGCAGAACACTGGCCACCCTCTGATCAGCTCCACTCTCTCTGTACAGATATGGGGCTTGTTTCTCAGGGGCTTGCTGGAATCTATTTTTCTTTATGACCTCTGTGAGCCCTGCTGGCCTCATGACATAGGATGACTCTGCACCTACGAGGAACTCATTAAAATCAGTGGGATTAGGGTGATGAACTTAAACTGGAAGTAGCCTGAGGACTCAAAGTGTTGACTGAGGTCCACAATTCCCCAGAGGGTAAAGAGAGTTCAGGCTGGAAGATTTGGTTCTGTCTGCTGCTAAAACTCTTTGCCTGTTACTGTCTGGGTCTGTGCTGTTCATGCCGAGGTTTGGTTTGGCCAAGTGCCTCTCTGGAGTTTGGGACTCTCATCATGTTTGTTTTCCTGGCTGGATTTTGATTAGTTCAATAGTTCTATGAGTTTATTCTAACAGGATTCACAGGAAGAGACAGTAGCTTTGTTTCAGGAGCTTTTCTCCAGCTTTGTCTAATTTGTAAACTTCACTCATCACCAAGGCAATATTGGAAATGGAGCATTAGCACATGTGTGTCGAGACAAGGTGTCTTTTTTCCAGTGCACTGGACATGAACAATAGGGAAATTAATGAATTAAGATAATGTATCTTTGAACTTCTGTAGTTTTGATTAAGAAGCTTCACCTTCAAATTCTGAGCCCAGAGGAGCTGTGTCATTGCTCACTAGCCTGTCACAAATGACTAAAATGTCTTTTCAAAAAAGGCTATTAGAGGAGAGCTATGGAGCACAGAACTGACTTGAGTTAAAGTGGTTATTGTCAGTCACATAAAGTTTGCATCGTTGTATTTATTAGAGCATCTTTTTCACAATGCAATGAACCCAGGGCAAACCTCCAGGCAATCCTCAGGTGTACAATTAGAAAGTCCAGTTCTTGCTCACATCAATATTTAGCCAGCTCCAGGGATGGGGCTGAATGTAATCAGCATCATCACCATAAAGGAGCAGTTTAATAGATAAGAAAACATGGCTGCAGATGAGGACAGTGTAAGGGTATACACACTTCCAAAGCATCTGTGCAAACTGACAAGCACGTTACCAATAACATGCAAATCCACAGTCCCTTATTTAGCATGGTCTGAGAAAGGCAAAAACAAAGTGCAAAAGTGCTGCAGTGTCTAAAGCTTGTGTTCCAGATCCTTAAAAATATAAAGTGAAACAGAGTATTATTATCTCAGAATTCCAATGTTCTGTCTCTGAAAGCATTTCTGTCCAGATTGTCTACAACAAGGCATACTGCATATCAGTCTATCTACTCACCTTAATTATTTTTAATTTCTGTCAACCCAACTGGCTGCTTGTAGCAAATCTGACAGAATGATGATGCTTAGTCCTTTTCAGGTATTATGGTTATTATGGATACATATCCATGTTACTGCCCTGTTAAGCAAATGCTGCTGTACAGTTGCAACCCCTACCAGACCTCAGGGAACCTGTGTCAGCTTTGATACACATGTGCACAGGAGTAGCTGTTGTGTCTTTGTGATCACAGAATCACAGAATTGCAGTTTGGACTGGAAGGGACCTTAAAAACCATCCCATTCCAACCCCCCTGCCATGGGCAGGGACTCCTTCCACTATCCCAGGTTGCTCAGGGCCCCATCCAACCTGGCCTTGAACACCTCCAGGGGTGGAGCATCCACAGCTTCTCTGGGCAACCTGTGCCAGGGCCTCACCACTCTCATAGGGAAGAATTTCTTCCTGATGTAGGAGTGTAGCAGGTTTCTAAAGTAAACATGCCTTTTAGTTTAAAGCTGTTCCTCCCTTGTCCTGTCACTCCATGCCCTTGTCAAAAGTCCTTCTTCAGTTCTCTTGGAGAACCTTTAGGTACTGGAAGATGCTATAAGGTCTCCTAGGAGTCTTCTCCAACCCTGTCTCCATAGCAGAGGTGCTTCAGCTCTCTGAGCATCTTTGTGCCCTCCTCTGGATCCACTCCAACAGATCCATGTCTTTCTGACACTGTGGACCCCAGAGCTGGACACATCAGTCCAGGTAGGATCTTATCAGAGCAGAACAGAAGGACAGAATCACCTCTCTCCACTGCTGCCCATGCTGCTTTCGATGTAAACCAGGACACAGTTGGTGTTACAAGTGGTTTAAGATCAGTTAATCCTTTTCCCCTCTGCATTCCAGTGACGTATCAATGACAGATTATAACGATGGTTGCTTCGCCCATTTGTGTATCTTCCTGTTGCTCAGGAAGTTTTCCTGGCTGAGTTTCTCCTGAGACAGGGTGAAGTGTTAAACACACAGGAATGCTAATCTTGGAAGCTGTTGTTTATGCCATTTGCTTTCACACTCAACCATGTATTGCCTTGCCTTGTAGATGTCAGAAGGGCTCAGAACTTGACAGGAACCAGAGAGTTACTCAAGGACTTCATGTCAAGCAAAAGTCTCTGTTCTTTTGGGAAGTTTGTACATCTCTGTATTGAGGATGACTTCTGCATTCATTAGACCAATTTTTTTACTATTCCAGGGCATGTTAGTCAAGCATGGTCAATTGTAAATTTATGTGATGCTGGTTGTTTTCAAACCCTGATTATGCCTCTTTATCTTTGGTCTTACATTGACAGTTTTTCTCCAAATACTTTTTGCTAAGCTGTGATCTTATAATGTGTTTGGCATTGGAAAAACAAGGAAATCAATCAATTTTTCCCTCAATTAGTTGAGCTATTCTTGACAAAATACATTTTTCCAATGCAAAGATATGTCAGCCTTAAGAAACAGTCTCCTTACTTCCTTAAGGACCATGAAAAAGGAGTTCCACAGCTAGGCTTGGAGTTGTGCCTTTACTTTCCTCCTCATCTGTTCTGGATATGTGTTTTTTGCTTTTCCCCCTTATCATTGCATATATCACAACTCCTAAATCTTTGTGGAGCTCTCCAAGAATGTCCCTCTTGCAGGTAAATTCTTCATGGCACTCAGTTTTTCAGAAATGTGTCTTAGGTTGTTCTTAATCTTTGCAACATGTAACTTTCTGCCTTTGTAAAGTGTGACTCCAGAATCAGCATTTGCACTGCTCTGACTGGGGCAGACACCAGGAGCACGCCTTTCATTTTAAATTGTGCCTATCCTTCATCATTGGTTCAGGATGCATTTTGTTGAAAGCTGTCCTTTTCCTGACCATGGATTCTCTTTATTTCTTATTTGCCTTTGTACTTTTCCTTCTGATTTTTACTTCCAAAGCATTTTGCTCAGAGTTTAAGGTTTGAGAAATTAGTTTTTCTGTGTTACTCTGTATATAAACAAGTAAAAAAGCAATTTTAATAAAGGTGTCCAATCTATAATAGAGTCTTTGTTCATATTGTGTAAAATGAGGTTATGATCAGGTTCTGAACTGAACCTGCAGTTCTGCTATGGATTTATTTTAATTGGGATTAACTTGTTTTGGGTGCAATACCTGTATGTTAGAGAGTCTCACTACCAATCTTTAGAAGCTTCAGGTCTTCTACTGGCTGTAGGACTTTCATTAGTTTTCTTCTGGATTGAATCCATCATAGATACAGGCCTTTCCTAACAGAATAGTGTTATCTCACCAGGCTAGATGTGCCTAAGGCAAATTGTGGATTAGTGTTTTTTGTCACTGTTAAGCTTCACCCTTGGACTTCACTTTCAGGTCTAATGGGAAAGGAGGGGATGAATAGTGTCTGACAGTTTTCTTATAACAGCCATGCCAGTCAGGCAGTGTCTGTGCTGAGACAGCTGTGATATTGCTGCAGTCCCTGCAGAGCTATTTCCCAGCATTTCAGATCTCCTGGGCTGGATTTTACAGGTGTGTTCATTGGGCTGTTCTGCTGTTCGTAACACCAGTACCCCCACAAACTGCAAAAAGTACTTATCTCCTCTGTAAGATGGGTCATTCCCCTAAGCACTGAGTGTGGTGTGATTTACTGCCACAGCAGCCTCCAAAAATCCTCTTTTCCTCACTACATTCTTCTCACCCTAATGCTCCTTCAGCTGGTGCCAGTTCATGTTGTGTTAAGCTCAGGAAGTGAAATGAGCAGAAAGTCTTTTAAAGTAGAAGTGGCTTTGTGTGCCCAAGACCTTCAGCCGGGACTGGTGCCCCATTGTTAGTGGGGAGAGGCCACATTTACCTAATTACTGCCTGAGAACACATTTCCTGATGGCTGCATTGTACTTTCTGTGCTTGCACTTGGCAGTATTTCTGTCAGGGCTTTTGGATGGGCTTTGCTTGCTTCCTTTGATTTTCATTTAGGGATCAGCCATGCCCTCTCAAGGTTAAACCTACTTTGTCTGTCCCTTTGCAAACCAATTCTTTGCATTCTTTAGAAATGTAGCAAATGACAGAAAGTCTCACTCCAAGACAAATAAGCAGCTGCTGTGGGGATGGATTAGGAATTGTAATGTACTTGTTTGAAATGCTGTTTTCAGGACATAAAGGTTATCTTTTTTTTCCAAAACTACCAGCAAAGAGTAAACAACCTGTTGCAAAATGTCTAATGTTAGCTTATATAGGGAAAAGTGATTCTGGTGCTAAGTTTCTCAGTGAATTCATCAAATTACATCTAACATACACAGCTTCACCTCCTACCTGATAGTTTCATGACTCACTCTGTTCTAGTCTGAATTCCATCCTCTCCTGGATGCCATCTCCTGTGAGCTTGGCCAGCCAACCCATAGCACCTCATTTCCTCATCCATTTTTCCTTCTGGCTTACTTCTGAACAAACACCCACCCTTCCCAATCTCTCTTGTGTGCAGGGCATTAAGCAGCTCCTGTCCAGGCACTGTCTTTGTTGCCTCACTGGTCACCGGGTTCTTTCTGCCCTGCCACTGTCTACATGTTTTCAACAGTACTTTGTGCAGCTACTCAACATTGTTATTCCCCTTGATCTGCCTCATTAAATAGCACAGCTCAGCTCCTTTCTCATGACCAGTACAATCTGAAATCCTAGTGGTATATTTATTAAGTAACCTAAATAAAAAAATCCCCAAACAATAAGACAACAAAACTGCACGGGAAAAAGCCAACACTCAAGCTTTTCACATGACAATCCTTCATCAAATGATGTCTGCTCAAAAAACAGACAGGATAATCTAAAGAGAAAATAAGTGAGAGTCTGCAATTTCTCTTTTGTTTTACTTTTTAACAATGTTAAGTACAGACTGAGACGAGAACAGAATCTTAGTTAGACGAAGCCACTGAAACCAAACTAAATTACATAAAAAGTCCAGCACCTGGTTTTCTAATCCATAGAAGAAGAGGGATCTGTCAAAGCTGGTTCATCTGCCATCTGGCATATATTTCCTGTACCTGTCTCTAATCTTGGACTGATTTTTGCTGGCATATTTCCAGAATAAAATAAAGGGAACTTAACTCAGTATTTTCACTTTTATCTGCTTTCCCTGCAAGTCAGGAACTTTTAAACTGCATATTTTTAAAAAGCTATTAAAAGTTTATTTTTCAGCTTTATTTTTCATCAAGGAAAATCACAGAAAAGTAGTTTTAGCATTTTTTTGGTGGAAAGTTGATGACTGTTTTAGATCAGTGATAAGACTGATACTGCTTTGAACCTCCTGCTTTTCCCTGTTGGTTTCAATGGGGGAGAAAGGTGTCCAGGACATGTCTGGTGATCACATCTATGGATACATTTATAACACCTCCACTCGTTATTCCTCCAATGTTCCACCTGATCATCCTCCATTTGAAGCTGGATCCTGCCAGTGAGACTGTGAATAATAAAAGGTGAGAATACTGGGATACATTTTAAACATCCCCTCCTTCCCAATTTCAGGAGAGTTTACAAATTTTTAGTAAAAATGTGGTTCCTTTTTTTTTTTTTCTGAATTAATTTGCTGGAGCAGCTGTTTCCCATGTCCTGATGGCAATATGGCAACAGCACTGAATGCCTTCTGCTCTTCTGTGTTTCAGACAATTCCTTCCCTCTTTCATGTCTCTCAATCACTGTTTCCTAATTTTAACAGAAAAGGCCAAATATTGAGGGTAAATAACTCGCCTTTTCCACACCAGCTGGTGTGGCTGTTCCAAGCTGAATAGTCACATACAGCAGGGAGGTGAGACCTGAGTGTGAGCTCTGCTGCTGCACCACCTGTGAGCTGTTGACCTTGGAAGTGAAACAAAGATCTTGAGCCTGAAAAAGGCAGAGCACCTGTGTAATGTACCTTGTTTGGTCCTGAATTGTTCAATATCACATTTCTTTAATGTCTAATTGCCAATTTCTGTAGCCTGAGTGCAACCACCAGAAGAATGTACTGGATACTCTTAAGTTAATGAACTCATAGTAGTTACCACTTCATATTTGATTGATCAAGTGCCTGTTCTGGACATTAACAGATGCTGGTTTGGTTGGTTATTGTTGGGTTTGGGGTTTTTTAATAGATTTTTTCCCCCTCTAAAACATTCTAGCATGGATTTTATTTGAATCAGGGTTTCCTCTGTCTTTTCTCCTCTCAGGGCTGGGTTATGTTGCTGTGATCACCTTTAGCAGCATCATCCTGAGATGTCCATAATCCCTGATGCTTGCCCTGCCTTTTCCATCCCCTGCCCTTGCTTGTACTGAGCAATTGAATAAAAAAGGTCTTGTGCAGTTGACAAAAATCCAGGTATTTTTTCGCACAAATATCCAAAAAGTCTCCCTTGAGGATGTTTACTCAGAGCTTGTTAATTAGGGAGGGTAATGATTTCAGAGCCAACCTCCAATCCCCTCAGAAAGGTGTTGATATTCCACTGTGCTAAAGAAGATCCATTTTGCCCCAGTGCATGCTCATAATTTCACTGACTGAGATACTCCTTTTGTTTTGGGGCCGATGTTATGAAACAATAACCTTCAAAAACAATAATTCCCTTGAAGCCAATCGTTTTTGGAAAGGGGAGCTTTGCTTTCCACTCAATGACTTTGATGCCTTGGGTAGTTCAAGTAAGGATCTGCCTTGATTGACAAGACCCTTCCTATAAATTTGGGCAATTAAACAACTCAGTAGCAGCTGCTGGGGAGATCTACTGATCACAAAGCTGACAAGAATTGCTGTGCAGGTCTCCTACTGCTCACTCTGACGTCCTGAAACATCATCTGCAATTTAAAACTACAAAAGGAATTCTGACTCCCACGACTTAGGTGAGTGTGTATCTGTGTTTGCTCCCTGTCATGGCTCTGGCTTATAAATTAAGCAGCAGGGTTTGCTTAAGTGGCAAACAATACATGTTTGATTGGTTCTGAAGTTTTTGAATTTTGCTGTCATATATATTGATTTAAAAATAAAGATTTTTAGCATTTATAATTTTTTTTTCTCTGTTGAAGCTTATATATAAACATGCTCTCATTTAATCACTTGTAGGATTCTAGCATATGCATGGTGACTTATATGAAGCAAACATCATGTGCTGATCTAAAACTCTGATTTATCAAATTTAAAGCATTTTGTTTAACAGGAGCTTAGAGACTCAAGTGTCAGCCAGGGAGAAGGCAGGCCCAGCTCATTTACTTTTGGTCTCTCCAGCTGAGGACACAAGCCAGTGCACACCAGTCTGTGCCCTGTGCAGTACCTGACTTTCTCAAAATGAAGTGTCAAGTCTGGGTGCACATAATTGAATGCAATGCAAGTACCTGAAGTATAAAATGCATCTTGTGTCTTAGAGCCACTTTCCAGCTCTCTTTTTTTGACAAAATTTTTCAGTAAAGCTGATTGCTTTCTTTACTGAGACAGAAGGTCAAAAGGTATCTGAGGGTCTTGGATGCTGGGCTGCTCCAGTGTGAGGAGTTCAACCCTTCTCTGCTCACCCTGGCCATGCCCCCCCTTGTCTAACCAGCTCTGATCACTGGCTTGGCAGCTTTGGCTGGGCAGGTTGTGGGGCAGCATGTGCTGAAGGGATAATCAGCCCCTGTGGCTGCAGCCCTGGCAGATGAACAGCACGAGTCCAGTGCTCAGGGGGTTGGTAATGGCAACTCCAGTGACACTTTGGGGAGATGCTGAGATTACAGCACAGATTCAGGGATGCTCAGCTCCTGACTACTCGGCTGTTGGCCTTGTGTGAGCTCAGGGCAGACCAGAAGGGGTGGTAGAAAGGCATGTGCTGCAAAGCAAGCCTGCAACACAGAGATTTTAGTGGGGCTGAGTCACTGGCTGGTGGCTTTATCTCCTCCAGGCAAACTCCCACTGCTCTGCAGGGAAAGTCTTCACGCTGCTTCTTTCTGTGACAGACCTTTTAACTAAGATTTCCTACATCTGAGAGTAGGTGACCCCTCATTCCTTCATCTGCCCATCTTCTCTCAGGCTCAGTGAGGATGGGGAACAGCGTGTCTGAAGGGAGGGAGGGGTGTCCCAGTTCCAGCCCAGCCTGTCCACTTGCCCTTCTTGCCTCCTGGACTGTGGTGGCTCTCCCAACCCTTCTCCCTTCTGCCTCAGCATGAATCCCCACTGTGTGATCCTGGGCACCCTCCTTCTCCTGCTGCTGGGGGGCTGTAGCAGCTCACTCAAGAGCTCTGCTATCGACCTGAGGACTTTCATCGGCTGTGCCGTGCGGGAGTTCACCTTCCTGGCCAAGAAACCCGGGTGCCGCGGGCTGCGGGTGACCACGGACGCGTGCTGGGGACGCTGCGAGACCTGGGAGGTGAGGCTGTGCCCAGGGCTCCGGGGGCTGTGCCCAGGGCTCAGGGGGCTGCTGGACACCAGCATCCCTGGGTGGCGCTTCCCCCTCCCCCAAAAAGTCCTCAAAAGAAACCCACCCAACATTAAGCAGCTTGTAGGTATTTACTGAACAGACAAGGGCAGTGCTCCCCTCCTTGACCCCCTCGACACCGCCGACAGCAGCGTTAGTTGCCGGTGGTTCCCTCCCTCCTTCCTCTGCCCCAGAAGGGGATACACGTCATGGGATGACATTAGTGAAGCCCTTATGTAATACTCTTACTACGCAATCTGAAAGCCTCTTACAGCTTGAACATTTAAGGAGAGGACAACTTTATTACTTTCCTTGAAAAAAAGAATTCCTCTGAGATTAAGATGGAGCTCCCGACTGATGGGTAATATATTTTTTCCTAAAAAGGAAATCCCAAAGATAATGTCTGTTTCTAATTTGGTCCTGTTTTAAGTCACAGCACTGCATAAATATGAAGTACTTTAAGTTTTAGGGGTGCACAGGGCATAGAAGGAGCATAAGTACATCTACACACATGTCAGTGAACGAGTTCCTGACTGCCTTTGCCTTTCTGCCACTGGAAGGCTCAAGGGGCCAATCCCAGTTTAATTTACTCAGGGAAGCCTCAAGCCCCTCAGAGGGATTCTGTCTATATGAAGGCAAGGACTTTATATGTGATGAGAGGTGGAGCCAGGGTTTGTGTGACAGGTCTGACTGCCCTCCTTCATGACCTGGAGGGATGAGAGGAGAGGCCACCAATGGTCAGATTCCACACTGGGATCAGGTTCCTTTGAGGCACCTCTTGACACCTGGTTTCCCCTACACCCAAGCTCCTCTGGCAGCACAGACTTTGCAAACTCTCCTACTGTATTGCAATACCACTGGGGTGTATTTTAGCTGAATTCATGTGGCTGCAGACTCAATAGCTTCTAGAAAGCAGCATGATGTGCTTGAATGGGGGGTTTAAGAAGTAGGGGGTCTGGATATATTCTTGATGAGATGTTGCATCTGTTCTCTTCCACAACATCATTCTTTGTTCCCAGGGAGGGCTCTTTACACAGCAGAGAGGGAAAGAAAGAAATTAAAATGTCTCCTGGCTGTGTTATCTTATGCAGTTTCCTACCTGCACAAATGAGAGGATGACAGTGGACTCCCACTGCTGTGTGTGTTTTTGCTTCTTGGAGACTGGAAAATGGGTGTTCCTGTTGAGGAAAAATCTCATTTTTCAGCAAAAGCAATGCCACTGTGATACCACATGGCAGTGGGTTTCAAGGCCTTCAGGCTCCCATCATCTCCTGATGACTGAGGTCTCTGGCCAAGCTGTTTTTCTCAGGAGAAACTGCAGACTTCTCTGCTGGCTGCTGTGCCAAGAGCTTTCTTCACAAAGTACATCCACTGAGCTTTGTGGGATGTGCAGCCTGAGTGGGAAGACTGGTCTGGCTGGGAAGAAACCCAGCCCTTGGCACCTGGATGCACCCCTACTTTTAGGCAGCTTATGCACAGGGAAGGGTTTCCAGCAGAATGTCTTTAATGGAAAAATAAATGCTTTTGGAAGAAAGTAGCTGCTTTTGGCAGCATTTAGTTGAAACACTTGTATTCTGCTGAAAATCGTCTTTTAGGATAATCTTTTGTCTTCATTCAAGCAGCTTTTAATTGGAGGTTTATTCTTTAAACAAACTGAAACACGCAGATACACCCACTCCCCTTATGGCAGGGCTCCAAAAGGCAAGTGTTGAAGGATGTAGCCTAAAAATTATTTCCATTCCCCCTCCACCTGATCCAGTAGCTCCTCTATTTACACTAAACCCCCTTGAGGAAACTGGGACTCCAGATGTTTGTCTTGCTTCTCACCTGAGGTCAGCATTTCTCCTCCTGCAGAAACCGATCCTGGAGCCTCCCTACATCGAGTCTCACCACCGCATCTGCACCTACAACGAGACCAAGATGGTGACAGTGAAGCTGCCCAGGTGTGCCCCTGATGTGGATCCCTTCTACACCTACCCCGTGGCCATCAGGTGTGACTGTGACATCTGCTCCACCACCACCACCGAGTGCGAGACTTACTGAGCTCCCTCCCCACGTCAGGCAGGGAGGGGCCAAATTCTTCCCTGCCTTCATACCCATGGTACCTCCAGCATTGTTGAGGATGTAAATCAGTCCTGAATTTGATCTCACCCTGTAATGCTCCTAATCACTGAGTTTTCTGGGCAGACGAGGCTTAATCCCCTCCCCTCGTGCTGTTGAAAGCATTAGTGCTGTAGAAACCTAGTGCACAGCCTTGCAGTAGCAAATCCTGTGGTAAAAAGATGCAGTTTCTCTTCCTCATGAGTTTTTCCCGCTGTGTGACCTTTTCTCTGTGTACAAAGTGCACACAAACTAAACAGTCACTGGGAGATGGAATCAGCTCACAAAGGCATTGCCTCCTCTGCAACAGCCTCTTGATTCACCTGGGGTTTAACTCCTTCCCAGTAACATAAGTGCAGTTACCAATATTTTCACCACCTCACCACCCCCCAGCCTCCATTAGTTATTCTTACCCTGGTCATTCAGGAATTACAGTCAAAGAAAAATGTCTTAAGGCCAATGAAATGGAAGTGAGTATCCAAATCACTACCTTGAAATTAGGGTGAATGTGTACTCAGCCCTGACTCAGCCAAGTACTTAAGCTCATTATTAAGTGTTTTGCTTGGTATCAGTGGACTTTGACAGCTAAGCATGTATTTCAGTGCTTTACTTAATTGGAGTTATTTTCTTGAAAAAAATTTGCCTCACAATGAACAATTTCATGGGGAGGGGACAAAAAAAAAAAAAGAGAAACACATTAAGTGTGTAGAACCATCTGCTTTTGTCTGGGGATCAGAGGGAAAACGGCTTCATGTAGAATCAGCAAGACTCTGCAGAGCCCAAGGAGTCTCTCCTGACAATTTCCAGAGTTAGAGGGACCAAGCCAAAATGCAACGATCCTGGGATGGTTTCAGCTAGCCCCTGGCTGAGGGGGTGGGAAAGAGGGGGCTGTGAAGGGTGTTCCCACAGTTCCCTGCACTGCTAAGCTCCATGGAGAACTGCTCCTCTGAGGATGCACACAGGGCTGGGGGCAGCCAGCTGTGCTTACAGGAAAGCTGGGGAGTATCCAGTAATGGTGGGTGAGACAAGTCCAGGACAGGAAAGAGAGCAGACATGCCAAAGGACAGTTCACACCTCCTCAGACCTCTGAGCGGGGACATCTGGGAGCTGCTGCAAGAGAGCCCTGTGACCACAGCCACAGAAGTGCCTTTGTCCTCTGGTTCCCACCTGCAAGGGGACAGATCCACGTTCATCCCTCATTTCTCCTCTGAACAAAATAGGAAATTATGTGAAAGAAGGAAGATTTGCCAAGTGGGACAGGCTCACAGGAGGTTATGAAAAAAAGACACCTTCTCAGATAGCCATTAGGAGAGAATTGCTGCTGAGAGTAATATCTGCACCTGCCTTCCCTCCATTCTGTGCCTTGTCTGCGGGATGCAGCCGATTTCCAGGCATGCATGCTTGAAAATTCCCCAGGTGTGCTGTCCTCACCGAGACAGATCTAATTTAATCTGTAATTTATTAGTTGATACCAATTTTTTTTTGGTCAGTGGAACTGGATGGCTGAGTAGGAAGGAGGCAATTTTATCACTCTGCCTTCTGTAATTCTGAACACAGACTGCTGTGTCCAACAGCAGCAGGAAGAGTTTTCTGCTGATGAAGAGTTTAACCAACCCTCCTTTAAAAAGTTCTCATTTTTTGTTTCAAATTGCATCTTACAATCCCTCTGATATTGTTAACTGGCATCACAGTTATTATGGAAAACATGCCAATTATTTTGTGTCCTTAATAAACCTCAACATTGTAGTATGAAAGCAATTTAAAGCAATGTGTCCCTCTTTATTTATGCATAGAGATTTCTCAGTTAGAATATGTATAAGCTTCCAGAACACCTGCGAAACATCTCCTCAATGTGAAGTCATTTCCTTTGCTGATTTTCTCTGATGGAGTCTGGCTGTGTTTTAGTCTCAGGATTAGAGGTAGGGTTAGAAAGTGGCAAACTTCCTTCCTTTGCAGCCAGCAGGAAATAAAGGCTGTACCCAGATATGGTGAGACAGTAGAAACCTCAGCAAGTGATCAGACAAAAACAGTGCAGGGCGTGTGAATAGCTTTGACTGATGCAGCCAGCCTGGGGGGCAGCAGAGGAAGGTGGGAAGGATGTACTGAGTGAACCTAATCAGTAAAAGACCACTTCAAGGTGATCTTTCAAGGAGGAGACCAAAACTATCTGGAGATGCTGTGGATTTGCCCTGAGTGATGAAAGTCCAGATGACACCTCACCCCACTAACCCATTTGCCAGGGAAGCGACTGAGTCACCGCCCCTGGAGGGGTTTAAAAGATGTATAAATGTGGCACTTGGGGACATGTTTTAATGGTGGGTTTGGCAGTGCTGGATTAATGGTTGGACTCATTGATCTTAAAGATCTTTTCCAACCTAAATGCTTCTTTGAGTCTATGATTTGACTGGTGCACAGCTCTGCTGAGTTCCCACAAGTAGACACAACACTGACTTTCAAGGGGCCCACTTCATTCCTGCTGCTGGGTCTTCATTCTGTTAAATTCCCACCGATTTTGATACTCAGAATCATTAAATGCTTTGGGTTGAAAGAGACCTTTAAAGGTCACCTCATCCAAAAATCCCACGATGAGCAAGGACATCTTCAATTAGATCAAGTTGCTCAAAGCCCCTTGAATGTTTCCAAGTATGGGGCATTCACTTCTAGCAACCTGTGCCAGTGCCACACCACTCTCATTGGAAAAAACTTCTTTATATCTTGTCTAAACCCTCGGCTAAATTTAAAACTCCTTGTCCTGTCACAACAGGCCCTACTTGTGGCCAGATCTCCAAGCTTTCACATCCTTTATGCTGCAGCTGGGATGGTATGTCCTGCTCAGAATTTGCAGGCAGTCAACATAGCCCACATACTTCAGAGCACAAGAATCCCCTTCCCAAAGCCATCTTCATCACCCTGGGAGCATTTTAACACTCTTTAAAGCCAAAAATTTAAATCTCATCATCCCATCTCTCCAAAACAGTTAAATGGCCCTTCTGCCTTTGGTGCATGTTTGCAAGGAGTATTTCTCATTGAGACTGTCACATCTCAGGTATTATCTCTCCCAAGAAAAGCAGTTGATTTCTTTGCCCCTCAAGTTCCCTTTTGGACACTGAGAATGATTATACAGATGATTTTTTTCTTCTTTGCTGTGTGTTTTGGACTGTATGGGCTGTAAGGTCCCTTGTGATCAGTCATATCTGTCATACACAGCACTCAGTGTCTTGGGTTTATTGTCACTCTTTTAACCTGAACAGCCATAGCCACTGTCATGCACTGCTTTGATTAGTCACAATACTTTCCTGTTCTATGACAGTTACAGAAGTCCACTGGCCCTTGAAGCTCAGCTCCCCTCATTGCTATGCTGCACTTGGTGTGCCCAGCCAGGCTGACCATGCCAGAAATCAGGGTATTTAACCCCATTTTCAGGCCTGAGTACCATGAGAGGGAGGGCAGGGTTCCTCCCCGGATGGGTGTTCCCTGCACTGACTGGATTTCTCGTAGGGACACAGGACAGGCAGGTCCCTCCCACTATCATTGTGCTCCTGTGAAAACAGAGGAACCTCCGCCCTGAGCAAAGGGTGTCAAAGGGTGTCTCGCCCAACATCCTGCCACGGACAGTAGGCAGGCGTGGATCTTCAGGGAAATGGGAAAGCATCAGGGCTGGATAGAGGTATCCTTTCCTGGCTATGTCCACCCAGCTTTATCTGGCAGCAGTTTAGGAGGTTTCTGCTCTGGGGGATGCCTTTGGCACCTTGTTGTTAACCCCAGACATGAGTGTCCTCCCTGCCACTTCTTCCCAGATAAAGTCTGGGTAGTAACCACAGCTTCCTCTAGGGACATGTAAATCAAATTCATTCCAGGCTACATGCTGTGCCCCCTTGGACTGTCCTGGCTCCTCTGGGAATGTATCCTTTTACAGCAGCCAGGGATTTGGGCTGCAGTGCCTTTTTATTAGGAATAGACCTTGCTCTGAGAGTGAATGCCCCAGGCAGGGGCTGATTAAACCCACTGAGGTTCTCAAGCTGCAGAAACACAAAAAGAGCCTTTCTGTGGTGAAATTTGCTTTAGCCCAACCAGTATAAGGTGTTCAGAAAAGGTGGGATTTATAGTCTTAATTTGAAGACCAGACCAGCTGATAGGTGGGATTGATTCTAGTCTTGAAACCAACTGTAATGAAGAGCTGGGTAACAAAGGCCCTTTTTAAAAAAATATTTTTATTTTTCAAACAACATCCACATCTCTGCATTGAATCCCTGGAAGACTGGGGACAGTCGTATTCTTGATTACAGTCCATCAGGGCTGTCTTTTCTCATGTAGCATCTTCATCCCTGTAAGCATTTCACTTTCCTTCCTGGCTTTACCTGCCCCACCTGCTGGACCACAGATTATCATCTTCTTTGTCATTAGGAAGGGTTTGTTGGAGGGTTTATTATTCATGTATTAGGTTTGTCTGGGAGTAACAATCTCCTCTCAGAACTCCTGGTGCTCAGGCTAGTATTTTTCCAGCTGCTTCACCAAGAGAGATCCTGCTTGGCTGTCACACACTGTCTTCTCTCCAAAATGCTTCAAATATTCACTCCATCAGGGAAAAAAATATCTTCTTGTGGTGCTATGATAACACAGTAGAGACCACAGACAGTGATATCAAGAATGCCTTATTAAAATAAAAAAAAATTTAACTGAAAGAACCAACCACTTTAATATTGGTGGAAGATGGAGAATTAAGTATCTCCAGGCCAGTCACTGAGGGATACTCTGTGAGATGAAGGCTGAATGCCAGCAGGGAGCCAGAATGCCAGTTCCCACACTTCTACCTTCATGTGTTTCCAGACTGCAGAGCATTCGGTTAAGCGACAGTTTCCCAAGAGGAACATGCCCAAGGCAAACAAACGTGTGGTGTGACCTCCTGTTTGACTTTCTGCAGGAAGGTGCAGGTGGTTTCATGACCATCCAAAAGCAGCTCTGTATGTTAGTACATGTTTTTCCTACCTGAAATGCCCTGCAAGATGAATGTGATTAACAGCTGGGAAAATAAACAAGACACCACACATGACACCTTCTCAAAAGGATGCTGTCAAAATACTTAGTAATACATTTATTATGTTAAAATAAACTATGTACAATAGATGATATTAATGTGCATTACAATATACAGTAATTACAGGTTTAAAAGAAGATAAACAAAAGAATACAGAATTATGTGCTGTAAATAGGAAACTAGTACTGTTTACATAATTTTTAAACTATGCAGAACAAAATCACTGGAAAATTGAGTTTCATTGGTTTGAAATTGTATTGCTTTGACACGAATTCTGAAGCTTTGTAAAAAAGATGTATCACTCAACAGTCAGACATAATGTTTTAGTGCTCATGCTTTGGTTTCACCAGCCCCAGATTCCAGCAGTATTGCACATAGCAATTTTTAAGAGACATAAATGCAGCTGCTCTCATAAAGTAAATTACCCTTTTTCTCAACTGGCTAAGACCTGACTGATGATGCTTTAGGTCCTGATTTGTGCTAGGTCATTACATCTGATTCACAGACTCAATTAGAATAACGTGTTGCACTGTTACATTTAAGCATTGCTTAGGGAATACATTTCAGTATTATTATAAAGGAAGCATAAAAAGAAAGGAAAGAAATTTCTTTGTGTTCTCAGGGGAGCAGAGAATCTCTGTGCAGTGAAATGCTTGTATTTGACAAGTGCATCAACATCAAAACAAGTTAAACTGGATTCAGTTATCCTCACATTTCATCTCCCTGCTCCTCTCTTTAGCCTTCTTTGAAGTCCTCCCAGTCTCAAGGTGCTGCTGAGCTCCAGGTTTGCTGATGTGATTCCACAGATGCACCTCTGAGCCCTTTCACCAGGCTCAATCCAGAATTTTTGGGGCTGCACAGACAACATGCTCTGTAGCATTGGCCACCTGGCAACTTGGGCTCAACTACCTTAGGTCACTTCTGCTCATGAGTGAAGAAGACTTTGCCAATGTCTTTCCCTTCTCACATAACTTTGTGTTATTGCTTAGTAACGAATTAGTATTTACAATTTTGGGGAGAGTTTGGTCTCATTTACTCCCTACAGACAAGGTAGTTCAGTGCCTGCCAGGTCTGTAATGCAGTTCAGTAGAGCAGCTGCCTATTTTGGGGTGAAGCATTGGGAGAGATGACATTACAGCCATACTATGGATGTGTCTTACACCCAAACTGCTTTGACAGGCATCAGACACAATTTTCTACATGTTATCAATACAGATATCTGTTGTGTTGAAAGATCTGGAAACTGTAGACTAGTGACAACTGTTTACTCTGAATTCATTAACCTCTGATCAAAGTCTAAATTCACCAGAGCTGATGTCAGTGAGAGTTCAAACTGATCTTTGGAAAAACCAAATTGAATCTGGCATTCTGAATGGGATGAGATGAAATTAAGTGACAGCAATGAGTGCAGTATCAAAACTCTCCAAAAATAACTGTTTGCCTTGAATATTACACTGTCAATGTAACCATTTTCATCTCCAGCCTCAGTAGTGATTTAAACATGGAGTTTCAAATCCAGCCTCCAATAATCAGGAAAGTCTCCAGATGCCCCATCTCCTTTCAGGGGTCCACAACCAGCAGCCAAAAGGTATAAAAGATTCTTGGACCTGGCTCAGTGTATCCATGTGCTCAAAGCTTGGTCAGCCAAAATAAAAGGTCAGAAAAGGAGGAAATACAAAAACTTTCAAACATTTACCACATAAGTCATGTGTGGACCCCACTGAAATTTTCCATTGCCTTCATGAGAATTGAAATGAAACTAAAATAGAGCATCTTTGGAAATCCCACCCTACCATTATAGTTAGAAGCAGCCAAACACTGCATTATGATCTGCACAGCCTGGAAGGGAATGGGGATTGTCCTCAAGGGTTTTTTTTGTTACAGTATTTTCAAAGTTAAAGAGATTTTCCACTATTGACAGCAATTCACATGACTTTGGCTTCTTGCTCTGTCATATATGGGTTTGTGAACTCATTTTTCTTTTACAAGGAGCTTCTGACTATTTTTGCTGTTCTGGTGGGGTGCCTGAAACCTCTCAGGAAAAATACATTCCTGTTCCCATGTCTCTGAAAGCTTTAACTGAAACAAAGAAAACAGAATTTGAAGTTTGGTTTTCATTCTAGTCATGGGCGTCCCCTTAACTTCTTAAAATAAAATTTAAGTTTTAGGATCAAGCTGACTAATTGTGACTCTGGGCCCTGATTTTGCAGCTCTCCCCCCAGCAAAACTGTAGATGTAATTCTATTGCATTCATGGCTTCTAATCAGTGATTTTGTCCCAACTTTTTGAGGCACAAATATTCCTGTTCCTGTTTTGTTTTGATAGGTGAAGACAGCTGAGATCACAAGCCACTACCGAAATCAGTGGGAGGCTTTTTCCTGCTTTCAGATGGTCTTTATTCATGAAGAGGAAAATAAACATTTATAGTGGAAATTTGTCTTCATTTTTACCTAGAGCTCAAATGTGACTAGAAGTGATCTGATGCAGGTCTCTCCATGCTCACCTCCTGTCACAGCAGATGCTTCTCCAGTCCTCCAGAGTTGTGAATCAAGAAAATGTTCTGTTATTTTCAGATTTGCTTTTTTTATGTCAGATAAAACACATTACAAATCCTCCTCAGGGAAAAGGCAAATACATGGAGAAAGCTGAGTGCATCCAGATTCCTGCATTCTACCTGTTTGTTGAACAAATGGTCCCTGGGCCAACATGAGCATATGTTGATTGTTTTCCTGGAGAAGGCAAATGTGCTTTTAAACAATCCTGGCTTGAGACAGTGTGATGCCACTGCAAATTATTTTTAATCCAGATGAAGTTCCAGTATGTTGAATCAAGAGGTATATGCTGTGCCACTTGGGAGAAAAGGTCCAGAAAAAGTCATGGGCTGTAGACAACATATAAAAGTTAAAAGTAGACAGTAATCTTAAATATCTGAATTAGAGGGAGAAATAGCTTGCCTGGGGAAGTAATGAGGTGCCATTCCTGAAGGTATTAAAAAGAGGTGTAGATTTGGCACTTTGGGGAATGGTTTTGTGTTGGGCTTGGCAGTGCTGGGTTGATGGTTGGACTCGATGATCTTTGAGGTCTTTTCCAACCTAAATGATTGTGTGATTTTTGTAAAGTCATGGTGAAAATACACCTGCTGGAGAGATGCCGTTGGTGTAACTCACCACTGCATCACTGCAGTGTATCAGGTTGGGTGCAAGGAGTGGAGGCAGCAATACAAATTACTTGCAAGGACTTCTGCAACTTTTTCCAAGTCCTGTGAAGGGTTCTCTGTTTAAGTCTCCGTAGTCTTGGGACAGTATTTTGAGTGGGATCTCAACAGCTTGGTGTCGATGGAAAGTGAAGCCCATGTGTCCTTTCTGCTGTGATGTTCCCACCCTTGGTGTGGTTTTTAGCCTCCTGTCTAGAGTTGCACTGCAGTGATTGTTTCTGGGACAGTCCTGCATTGGTTCTGTAGCAGCATGGCCAAGGATTTTCTCCTTTCTGAACTATTTCTTGGTTCTCTCTACCACACTTCCTTAGAGATGGGAGATACCAGATGGATCATAGTGCTGAGCATGACAGAACACCAGGTAATTTGTACAGTGTGCAGGGAATGGGAAACCACTGGTTTTTGTGGAATGCAGGCCACCAATACTAGAGCAGCTGGAAGAGATTTTGTTAGAGGTTAACTGCAAGAACAGGCCATATTCAGCCTCCCTCAGTTACATCATCAGTGTCATTAGGACTGAATGAGAAATGAGGATGTTGGAGACAGTCCTTGTGAAGTAAGATCCTCTTCATGAGAAATGCTGCCAAAATATGTCCCTTTAATAAAAGTATCCAGAATAATGTTATTTCATTTTAAGATGCAGCAGCATATTTAATTCTGTTTATTGTGAATTGAAGAAGTGCTTTGAAAGAGAAAACCAGTGAGAAATGTCATTGTCAGCTGCTGAAATGATTGTTCTGATTGTCATACTGGACTTGGAGTGAATTCTGTAGATCCCAGCAACAAGAAGAATTTTATCAGGTCCAGTGCATGGAAGTTGAGGGAAAGACTCACATCCTGCCTAATTCAAGGCAATGAGAACCAAGAGCTTGTAGCTGGTTGTTCTCCATAAGCTGTACACTACTATAACAGTAGCTATTTATATTAGAGAGAAGGTCTGGGACCATGTGGCACAAAGGACAACCAGGGTGAGCTCGTTTTGAGAAGTGCTCACAACCAGCCCTGGATGATGTAAGTACCTGGGATGTATAACCTGTTGAACAAACAAGGATGGACCTACATGGAGCTTCTCTGAGCTTTGAGAGGCACAAGACAAACTGTGGAAGTCTTTGTGGGACCCTCTTCAAAAAGTCATGCTGGAAGTGGCAGGATTGTCCCAGTTCCACTGGCCTGGTGTTTTTGCAGGGCTCTGAAGGGCAGAGGCATCTGTGGGTTGTTTAATTGTGATACATGATGTAATGCTTTAAGTGACATATCTCTCAAGTACCTAATACTTCCAATATCTCCTTGCAGGAATTTGCATACAAAAGCTTTGGGAACTCTTTGGAGTTTGTAACTGGAACTTGAGGTTAAGAACTCCTGGTAGAACATTAAGGTTTAAGAAGAGGCTAAAGGAGATGGGTTTTACAGAATCTAGCAGGTTTCCTATAAGTTGTGAGTGCTTTTGAAATGACAGCAGACTATTAGCAAAGGCAGGTCTGTCAGGAAAGGTTTTGACATCAGCTGCAATAAGAGGATGTCATCAAATGGGTTCCAGGGATGGTTTATAACCTTTCTGACTCTCCTTAACTGTGTTGCTTTGAAGGTGAAATTTGGATCAGATTTCCAGCTCATCTTACAGTGAGAAACCCCATCTCCTTTCACCTGGCAATCCTATATTGATTTTCTTTCCTTGTTACTAATGGTGCTTCAAAATAACTTGAAGTTTATATCTGTGGCCTTATGCCTGTGCTTGCACTGTGTCTGGTGTTGTGATATTTCTGAAAATAAGTTTACTGCCTGTTCACACACCATATGTTGGCTTTTAGGAAAGGTATTAGGTATGACTTGCCATTTAGTCAAAGAGTCTCCTTACATTCTACAATCCCTTTCTAAAACCTATTGACCTGTGCTATCTCTGCCTCCCCAAAATAATGGTGTATCAGGGCAGATCCCTGAGTAAGTGCCACATTTCACAGATAAGTGTGTGTACATAATCTAGCACAGGAATAATGTTTATGGGACCTGGATTAACCATGGCTATTTTTAAAACATTTATTTTTGTTGGAAGAAAAATTAAAAATAAATGGAGAGCAGAGGCCATTTCTCAGTGAACTGTGACCAACCTCCCTTCCTTGCAGCTCCCAGATGTCAAATATTGGGCAAAATCAGCTTTAAAAACTTGAAATTTGACTGCCTTACAAACTCGATGTGCTCCATTTTGTAGGTGTAAATAAGCCCCATGTCAGTTGTAGCATTTTTTATATGCAGATTAACTTTCCTATCTGCTTTCTCTATGCAATGATTTGTTCAGGGTGCTGCAGATCAACCCATTAGGGCATTAGTGTTCTAGCTTCTACACCACTATATGTTTTGTAGTTAGTTTTTCTAAACCCACTGCATTTACATTAATGCTACAACTTCCCATTTGATTTTTGATTTTATTGCCAATCCTATGCCATCCCATAGTATTAAGAGCCACCCCTGGTACTCGGTGGTGCACCAAAGTACCCTTGGATTGTTTGTGGCTTTCCCTGATGCAGGCTGGGATGCTACATTGCACTTTTCCAGTGTGGTCATTATCTTAAGATGAGCTCAGCTATCACTCTGCATTTCTATTTCCTCTGCCTTTTGTGAAGCTCTAAGAATACCTGGCAGCTCCAACCTGAGTTTTGCATTGTGTGTCAGCTAAACCAGACTTCACTTACTTTAACCAGCCACTTGTACATGGACTCTCCAGCAACCTACATGAGCTAAACCAATCATCCTAATTTATTTCCACTGAATGACAGCACAGTTAAAATATAATTTTTTCTGAAATCTGCTGAAATCCTTTTTTTTTTGTTTTTGTTTCAGTGGATTTCTAGTCATGTTGTAAGCCAAGAACCATTACCTAAATATTAATTTCTTGAATCCACTCCTAGTTCTCCTCATACTCTCTAGTATCTCTTTCCACATTATAGTTCAGCTGATTGCCAGTGTCTCAGTGGGGTGAACACTCACTGCTCTGCCTGGGGATGGCAACAAACTCTGTGGCACAGCACAGCTCCCTGCCCTGGGCTTTGACACTGTCCTTCCTCTGAGCTGGCTTTAGCAGCAAGGCTATCTGAAGAAAATGTCTTGGCCATAACAAAACCAAACAAAATATGCACCAAAAAATACCATCAGTGAGGAAAACTTTGTTTCGTCTGTTTAGCACAACTGTGCTTTCATCCATGTTTGTGTGCAGTGGGAAAGGGATGAAGGGTGAAAGCCAATGGGCAACAGCAACAAGGCATTTGCCTTGAGTCCGATTGCTTTTGTCAGAGACAACTGCTAATTTCTAACTGGAAATGTTTTGGGGTGTCAGAGCTGGTTTCTGTAGGTGTCCATGTTAAACTGGGGGTTGGAAATGGATGATGTTTAAGGCTCCTTCCATCCCAAACCCTTCTGTGGTTCTGTGAAATTTAATCTTTGCCAAAGGAGCAGCTTGGATCTGTAAGCCTTGATGACTGCAGGACTGGGCACTGGTCCTTCCCTGTGCTTCCAGAGACGAATAGGGCTGGTGGGGGTGCAGGGCACATGCCCCTGGACTGGGAGGGTGCACTGCTGCTCCTTGCTCACTCCAAGAACATCTGGAAATGCTGGCTACAGAACCTGCTTTTGCACACAGTTACATGAGATTCCCTCAAATCTGTGTGTGCTGGTGCTGTGACTTCCTGCTTGGGGAATGAAATGCATAACAAGACAGTCTCATGGCACTGTGGGGCACCCAAAGGCAGCTGCAAATAACAAGATGCCCTTCGGGTTCACCTCTGAGTGTCTGTGTTGCTGTGATGTGCAGAACTACAGGCTCCCTGGAGAGGCTTTAGAGAAAAAGCAAGCTTTCTCCAGCAGCAAAGGGAGCTCACAGGCAGCTTCCCTTCCCTTCTGGGCTGGACTTCCCATCTCCATTCTGCTGGCTGTCATTTGCCACTCGTGTGAAAGTTCACTCCTGAGGACTGCAAGCCACACTGCAAGTAAAACAGCACTCTCCATGAAGATGGAAAAATGGGAGCAAGGAGAGAAGCAATGAAAGGAAGGAGGGAGACTACAATAAATCAACATATTTGCAACTACTTGGATGAGTTTTTTAACAGAAATAATCCACAAAAAAAGATAATCATAAGGCAATTGGATCACCTTAAAGCACTTTAAGTCAGTATGACCTTTGGCTTTTTGGTTTGTGTTATTTCTGGCTGTTGGAAGAGATGTAGAAACTCAGCTGATTTATAAGGTAAATACTCAGTTGCCATGGCAATGTGTCTTGTTCATGTTCTTCGTTGGAAGGGAGATTGTTCCACGCTGCTGTTCCATGTCTAGGGCAATATTCTTTGGTGGTTCAGAATTCCTTCATTTCAGTACATTAATGCTACAATTCTGTTTTTCCTTTCCCAGCTTATGGCTCAGCCTGAACATTCCCCTGTAAAAATACAGTTATTTGCATTTTTTTTTTTGTTGTAAAGAACATTCCTTAAGTCTGGAGGTAAATGTTGATCCATTTTGGTAGCTTGGGTGCAGCAACATCCTGATGCCGTGAAGTTTCACCGTTAAGTGAAAACAAACTGGAATCACTCCACCTTTGCTTCCATGTGGTTTGAACAAACTAAAGCATCTCTTGAACTAGCAAGTCTTATAACAGAAAAGTAATTTAAAGTACATCCTACCTATAGTGTATATGTTACATATTAGATTTCTACAGATCTCCATGTGCTTTCAGTCAATTCAGATTTAATTCCTAAGTACTGCGAATTCATAATTTTGATCAATTCTTACTTAAGGCCACAAATGGAGTTTCTCCTGTTTCTTTTACTGCTTTTAATTCTTTGATTTTCCACATGCCACCTTCACCTTATTCCTAAGGCGATGCCAAGCAGGATCAGGCATCCTGGTTTCTGTTGGCTCGGTTCAGGCTGCAGTGGTGGGAACAGGCTGCAAACAGCTCTGGAGGGTTAGGAAAGCACAGAGTCGTGAGTTGGCCTAGTCTGATACAGCTTGGAGGTTTCACAGAATGAAGGGCTCCTGTGTTTGGGTAAGAAGGACCCTTTTCTGGTCATGTTCCCCATTTCAGTTGCATGTGACCTTCTAACCTGCTTGGTTTCATTGAACTCAGCTCGCTTTTCTTTCTGAGCGACTTCACACGATGGTGCAGCATCTGTGGCACTTTGCACAGCGCTTCTTCTTCTTCTTGGGGTGGAAAATGGTCATGATTGCCTCATCAAAGACAGTCTTAAGGCCTTTCTGGGTGAGGGCTGAGCACTCCAGATAGCACTGTGCTCCAATCTGAAAGAGAAGAGAAAAAAGTGGAGTACCCTCTGTTGGAAGAGACAAAGCAATCCTGGTCCAGCCTCTTTCTATGTGCAGTTGTCCTGCCTCAGAGAAAAGCTCAGACCTTTAAAAAGGGGGTCAGCTCAAGGCTCTGTTTTGTATCTTGCTGTCTAAGGGATTAAGGGACAAGCTTAGGTGGTCATCCGGAGCAAAGGAGCAGGAATCATCACCAGCATGAGTATCTCACCACAGGGTGTAATGGGAAGCAGGAATTCTCCACACAACTATCCAGCGAGAGTCGGACCAGGAGCTTGGCCTACTGCCTGTGCAGCTGGAGGGGTTTCAAAGAGATGCTGGGTTTTTTCAAAGGGATGCTGAACCTCTTGATCTACTTGGCTCTTCTCTCCTGACCTGTCACTCTTGTGTCCTGCCTCCTCCTCTAATGCCAGGGAACTCCTACCTGGGGAAGGCTTTCAGCTGGTTTCTGGGAACAGGGAAGCACCATTTTGAGATGGGAGCCTCCTGGGGATGCTGGTATGACACAAACACACACAGTGGCCTGGGAAATCAGCCTCAGTTTATTCGGTAACCTTGTGGCATATTCTGCTTGCTCTGCTAATGGATGCCCTCACTGGCCTTTGAGGGCCAGGGCCAATAACAGGACTGCCAGCATATAAGGTGGACAAGGCCAGGGTCCAGAATCCTGCATTACAGATCTTGGGAAGGGCTTTTATGCCCCTGCATTCCTGGAGGAAGGGCATAATATCACAGAGCCCTTGGGAGTGCCTTCTCTGCTGCTTGAGGTGCAATGGATAAGTGAGAATCAAATTGTCTGTGCTTTTGTAAGGGACAGGGACAAGTTTGTTGTGAGATGACTGCAGAGAGGAGTTTGCCACATGCACCTCCTGGCAGAACCCTGCACAAGAAACACTTGACTTAGGTAAAATAGTCAGTAAAATCTGTTTTGGTGCCTGTTTGCCACCTCCTGGCCTACCTTGAAGCTTTGCTTAGAGCTTGGTCACAGCACCAAACCTGCTGGAGTTCAGGAAGTATTTGGACAATTCTCTCAGACACATGATGTGATTATTGGGGTGGTCCTGTGCAGGGCAAGGAGCTGGACTTGATGAGTCTCTTCCCACAAAGGATATTCTGCAATTCTGTGATTCCACTGGATATGGCAGCAGAATTACAGGCTCAAGGGTCACAATGTGGACCTGGGTCCAGACTATTTGAACAGAGGCTTTAGTGTTTGTCAGGGACAACCAACATGCTCCAGAGGAGTTCATCTTGATTGAAACAAGCCCAGTGGAAAGCTGTGATCAATCAGCTTCATGGGGTCTCAGAAAAAGCTGTTACCTCCTTTGCTAACTTCACTCCGTGCTCATAGGTGAGTGGTTTCTCCTTCATGTAAAGTAGCCGTGCCAAAGTTTTGGGATCATCCCGGAGATCAATCTGGTAGAAAATACACAAACTGTAATTCTTAGGGCAGATATTCATAGTTTTTCAGCCCCACATAAGGTCATCTGTCCTCCTCAACTCAGATAATATTTCAGAATGAATTGCACATGTACTTTTTTTCCTCTTTTTTTTTTCCCTGTTTACCATGAATTAGTTTTCCTTGGCAGGTTATTTGGCCACAGCTCAGATAACTGTGGTACAGTAAAGATGAGCCTCCCAAAGGCCCTCACAGTGCATCTTGGAAAGTGTTGGTGGAAGCCTGAGCCCCACTGGAAGGGGAGGCTGCTGTGACCCTGCACTGCATCACCCAGAACCCACCCTGACAGGCCAGACAGACACAGCTCAGTCTGACTGACTTGAAACAAAATCCTTTATTTCCATGGAGAACATCAAAGCAAAGTATTCTGGCATTTCAAACCCATCAATTTTCAGACTGTGTGATCCAAAGGGTAATACTTTTATTTATAAATGGGTGTTTTAGATTATTGCAGTGTAGAAAACAAAGCCAGTGTTTGAATAAATGACCTTTCCTATGGAGTGAAGATTTTGGTTTTGACCAGAATTTGATGTGTTTCTCTAACTTGGCTTAGGTTACTGCCCAGTGTTCTGACATTTTCCAGACAGTTGTATCGCTACTTTTACAGTTTCTAGTCACTCTGTGTCTTGGAAGTAAACCCATATTTAAGGTATTTTTTTTAAATTGATAGATTCATAATTTTAAAGCCAAAATAAAGTGGTTTGGTCATTTAGTCTATCACTATAACACAAGCAGGATGGTGAGTCACTAGTTGCAATGTTGATGTAAAAGCATGAAGGGAGGTTACTTCCTTCCCATGTCTCTAAGTAAGTAATTTGGTTAATTATTCCCATTCTTAAAATTTAGTTTGAAGTTTAGCTTCTGCTTCTAACCACTGACTTTGATGGATTTTTTTCTCCTCAGTAAAGGCCTCTAAGAAATATTTTCTCTCTGTAGGTATTTATGCCTTGTTGCCACATTAATATACATTTGAATAAAAAGATGGGATGAGTTCTGCCAGTCCAGGCATTTGCACATTGGTTTCCATTCCCACCCTCTGAGCTTTCCTCTAATGAGCAAATCTGGTTTTATTTCACATCAGAAGTTAAATAAGAAACCTTTCTCCAGAGCTCATCCTCCTGTCACCTCTGTGTGGAGCAGAAGCCTCCCATGATGCTCAGGAGAAGCACTACCTGTGTTCCTATGAGGACATAAGGCACGTTGGGCATGCAGACTTTCAGCTCGGGCACCCACTCCTCCTGGACATTGTGGTACGAGGCAGGATTCACCACAGAGAAGCAGATCAAGAACACATCCGTGTTGGGGTAGGACAGGGGTCTCAGCTGGTTGTAGTCCTCCTGCCAGGGCAAACAGCAAGAGTGTTAAGAGGGGGGGAGAACTGCAGATGGGGGCATCACGTTGTCTCTTGATGAAGTGTTCAACACTTCTAACCTCCAGGGAGCTGGTGGGGAAGGTAAAACCACCCTTTGTGGGCCAGGGCTGCTGATCTGTCAGCATCTTTTGTCAAAAGAGCTAAAGGATGTTCCACCTCTGGAAGTGCTCAAGGCCAGGTTGGCCAGGGCTGTGAACAACCTCATCTAGTGTGTGGCAGGGGTTGGAATTAGATCATCTTGATGGTCTCTTCCAACTCAGTCATTCTCTGAACAGGTTTTGTTTGTGTGTGTACCATCCGTGAAGATGTTGGTGGAGAAGGTGATGCTGAACAAGGATGTATTTGGTACTACCACAGTCGTGCATAGCACTAATGTGTCAGTCAGCAGAAGACACTCATCCTGAAAGCAGAGAGCAGATTAAATGCAGCCTGCAGTGCCTGGGTACAGCAGTAATTTAGTGTTCCCACAGGCCCTGTACAGGACAAGGAGAGATGTTTTCTCTATGGGCTAGTGGTGAAGAGGGTGAACTTTCAAACAGCACAAAGAGCAGCTGTGTTGTGTCATGAGCTGGCTTTGATAGCTGAGTTTCAAGGAATAATTTAAGTCTGTTTTCAGGCTTGAGAAGTTGAGAGCAAGCCATGTGAAAGGGATAGCCTGGCTCTTTCTAACAGTGAGACCATATGTAACTGTGTCTGGTGGGTACTGTTCAATGAAACCTGCTAGAAAATTTCAGTGCAATGAAACAGATGCTTTCTGGAGGAGATACATCTGTTTCAAAGACCTTTTTTGGGGACCCAGAGTTAAAAAAGGGGAAAAGAACACAAAGCTGAAGTGTGGGAAACAATACTACATTCTGCTGTCAAGCCTGACTGACATATAAATCTGCAGTTTATAGTTTCTGCATTTTGGGCAATGCTCAAATCACTGCACTCTGGTTGCTTTTAATTGTGTGAAAACTCCAGATTTGCTTTGCAGATACTAAATACTTAATAAAAAAATAAAACTACTAAAAGGGGAATAAAAGACACCCAGGTGCTGTTGCTCAGAATTGAGAAATTTTACTTTAGGTAGGGTAAAAGCACATTAGGGGCAGGAGCAATGCAAGCTGCTCTCTGTCCTTCAGGAGAAAGTAATGCAGGGCTATCAGTGTGTGCCCAGATGAGAGGGTGTTTTAGTCAAGCCTTAATTCTGCCTTTCTTTGATGGGGTCAGCAACTGAGAGGGTTTAATTATGAGTTGAAACTGCTAAATCTTCTTTCTGAAGTCTTTTGTTCACGGACTATACAGCGATAAGTTGACCCATATTTCTTCTGAATTGACACTAGTTTCCAAAATACATTAATGAATTGCATAAAAACAGCCCGTTACAACTGCTTCTAAAAAGCCCACCCAAACCCTTCATTATTTATTCTGAAAGGACGCATTAGGCCAAATTTAGCTCTGTTTCATTACAAAGAAGTTTAAAGAAGCATCCTAAACCACAAACAAAATGTTTTGTTTTGTTTAACTGAGTGTTCCTTGTCCCAAGCAGACTTTAACAGGAAGAGTAAATTCACAGTTACTACCTCCAGCCCTCACAGCCGCAATATTTGGGGTAAAGACTGAGTGTTTGCCAACTGACCTACATCTTTCCAGTGGCAGAAAGTATTCCTCTGAAAAATGATTTACAAGACAAAAGGAGGAGTTTGGATATAACAGCTCCCAAGAAAGTGGATTCTCCATGGTCAGGGTATAGCAAGAAAAAACCCTCAGAGATGTTTGTGGGAATATCAGTGATTCAGTTCATGAAGAAACAAGGTTGCTGAAAGAAGATGTAGACGAGGCCCTGGAGATGTCACCCAGCTCCCAGCAGAGGAGTTAACAGAGGCAAAGTGATGGGATGGGATCAACAGAGTTATTGCATTATGGAGAGAGACAAGTTTGATGTAGATGTTATGGGGTAGAAAAGCCTGGTCTGATTATGGGACATTATTTGAACGCAGAAGATCAACCTGAGCTTAAGTATGTTTGTGGCACATCCAACACGGGCTGATTACCGGGTGCTCAGGAAAAGCTTTTTCTCTATTTTCTGTTTAATTGCTACAAATCAGGCCCCTGAACCAACCACACGGTGGCAGCAAGGCCTTGAGGAATCCTCATTTAGGATTTTTTGGACAGAAATTGGCTAAATATAGCCAGTTTCAATATTCCAGACGTGCATATTTAGAGGGGCTGGAACTTACTGTACCATTAAAATTACAGATTAAAGCCATGAGCGCTCTGCCTGTCTGTGACAGCTACAGGAGCATGCATTTAATTTTATTTTCCCAGTTCCTTCAGAGTCCCTAGAAAATCCTTTTTTAAGGAGGAGCATTCCTGATTTATCATCACTGAACATGATAGAAACTGTAAGGATGAACAGCCATGCATCACATAACAAAGGACTTGTCTCCCACCAGGGCACATGGAAGCACAGACATGTTAAAGCACAAATGTTGTGGGTAAGACTTGACCAGGTGGGCTGTGCCTGTGTCCGTGGGCTGACAGGAGCCTCCAAGCCACATGGGACAAGGATCCTGCCTCTGTTTGTAGCTTCTTTCCAGGAGAAGGCTATAAAACCTTGCACTGTGGCACTACGGGGTCATTTCTCATTCAGAGGTGGACGAAGTCAAGCAAAAAAGAGTATAAAAAGGGGGTTGGACATTTGCATGTGTATGGGGCATATCCAGAGGTGCTGCACTGAGCCACAGTGGTGTTTGGGAAGTCACATGAGTTCTCACAGGCTTGGTCTGTGGCCAATGAATGATGTATTCTCCTAGCTCCTGCTTGCATTGTGCTGCTTGCTGTTTAAGGAGCACAAGGCTTCCCAGTTACCATTGCCTGGCCACTGGTTTGGCATGGAAATGCCAGACCCAGACCTGACCTTGCTGTGTTACTGCCTGTGACTTGACAGGGCTGAGATACATTGACTGGTGTTGCTCTCTCCCCTCTTTTGCTTTCATCAGCACAACAGTGTTAGGGCCCCCCCAAACCCCCTCAAACTGGGTTTTTAATGTTGTCCCAAGTACACTTCATTAAAGCCCTTTGCATCTGAGTCCAACTCAGTGCAAAAAGACCAAAGATTTTCCTCCTAAGACTGTTTGTGCCAGGGATATAGAAAACCAGATACCCCAAATCTGGGGTCTCTGCCAGCTCTCCCTTCAAGCTGACAGAGGGTCCTGCTGCAGGAGTACATTTTCCAATTGTTATTTCATTAGCATATGTTTTATAGCATTGTAATGTCAAGGGCTATTTCTGGCTATGACTTCACACAGATGCTTTTGGAAAGCCACACAACACCAGGAGAAGGAGGGAGGAAACAACCCAGATGATCTGTCGTTATAGCTGGAGCATGTGGGAAGCATCATCCTTCCAGCCTCCACGGAGACACAATCTAGTCAGCAAGGGGTGATTCATGCTCCGAGATGGCCACGTCCTCTGACCAAGGTCTGGGAGGGAGATGAGCCTGATGAGTTAGAAACAGGGCTTGGAGGCAGGTGTTGATCTGGCTTGTTTGAAGCAGGAGATGGCAAAATGATGTGGAAGAATAGATGGAGGGGCGAGGTTTGTCAAAAAGACAGATTAATGTTCCTTCTGGCTCAGGAAGACAAATAAGAGGAGGTGTTGCTGAGGAAATGGGTGGCAGGTGGAACTGTCAGCCCCATAAAACAAGTAGAAATATTATGGCACTGGTTGAAATCTGACTGAGAACTGAATATAACTCCAGTCTCACTTACAAAGTCTGCAGGTCTGCTGAGTCATGACAAGTGCTCCAGGTTCTGTGTTTGTGAGCACAGAATAGAGAATTGAACTGGCTTTGGACATGGGACAAGAACTTGGGTCATATTTTTGGACTGGCTTTTGGATCATCTGTTTGCATCATGTGAATAGAATGGATTGGTGGACAGTATGGGCCACCAAGCTCACTATGAAGTGAGTGTTGCTGCCCACAGAAACATGACAGGAATAAAATTAAAGAAAGTGAAACCCAAAGCATCAAAGTCCCAGTCCTGCTGAGTGCAGGTTTTTCTGGAAGTGACAGTCTGTTCTGGTGTGGGCTTTTTGATCTCTCTGCATGCTGTTGCAAAGTATATTCGGCAAGAAGTGTCTTTTTGCAGACAGAAGGGTCTCATTTCATAGCAGTAAGTTGTGGCCCAAACAAGTACAGCCAAGAAATGCTCCTGATGAAAGCAAGGACTGGGGGAACTGAGAGAGGGTAAAGCAAGTTCCCAAATCTGCTTTCTCTCCTGCAGGCTCCAGTGCCAATTATAAATGGAGGAGTTGGTGGATGTGGGTTATAACCTTCCAAGGCTGTGAGGGACCTGAAACCTGCTCCCTCCCCTCTCAGCAGGTGATTTTCTGCAGGGTTTCCCTGCAGATTGTGGCCATTTCTTTATTTTGCCTGTCACCGGCATTCAGAGGTAGGAGAGGGAAATTTTTTCACAAAAACTTATTGCTCCCTGTACCTTCTTCTGCTTTTCTACTGGAAGAGCAAAGCAGTGAGAAATACTTTCTCCTCCTCTGCAGGGGGTGAAATTATTCTCCAAACTTTGGTTGCCATCACACCACATCAGACTATGGACAACAGTAAAACATTCTATACATAAACAACCATGGGATACAGACTGCCCTGCAATGGACATCCTTGTCCTGGGAGAAGGATGCTGGGATGGATGCCAATCTGGCTGGGTTATCACTTTAAAAAATCAATAGTTGGTGATTGATAGGCTGATGCTGTATTATATTAGTTTTCTGATCTTGGAAATGGGAATTCTTCTCTGTATCTTCAATGCCACCATGTGGTAAAGGTAAGAAAACACTGACTCTGTGAAACATCAGGTTTGCAGAAGGAGGTGGATGTATGGGAGGCTGGATGGCCTTATCAGGCTTTGGTGTTTTGACTAGATGAAATACATTCTTAGGAATGAGTGTGTTTGTGCATGTTTTATAGCTGAACCAGAATGAAAGCTCTGTGTAGAAAACAAAAAGGTGGTCAGCAGTTCAACCATTACAGGTCAGACCTTGTTAATATTTGTAAAAAAACCCCAACCCTAAACACACAAACATAATGAACAACAATCCCAGTATATGGCAGTAAAAAAAAACCCAAAACCAAAACACCAAAAACAAAACAACAACAGACAAAACCAAACCAAAACTATTGAAAAGGAAAATGAGAAATGTTTTGCAGTAATTTACCTGCCCTGCAGTGTCATAGAGTCCCAGCAAGTGTTGTTGTCCTCCCACAGTCACGGTTACTGGAAGAGAGAAACAAGAGGTGTTGTTTATGCACAAGTCAGTGGCCTCATTTTTATAAGCTTTAATCCTAAAATGCCAATAGACACATTAGGACACATCTTAAAATGGGCATCCAAAATCAAGCACATCTTCAACCCAAAGTGAACCAACCAAAAGTCACAACAAAAGCAAATCCCTTATGCCAAGCTCTTATATCTGTAAAGACAACCAAGGGTGATGAGCTGCACACACTGATGCCATCAGAGACTGGTGGGCATCTGCTCCTGTCTCTGCAGCCACCAGCTGACCACCATGGACTGAAAGCTCAGAACTCCTTCCTCTCCACCATGAGCACGGGGGTAGCTCTGTCATGGATCATCGAGTGGGGGTTTTTATTATTTTATTTCTTCCAGGCTGTGAAATGATAAAGCCTTCCACAGTGGCTGGTGCTTGGTGGGTCCCGTTGCAGGTGCAGCCTGTCCTGCCCTGCCTCGTGCAAGCACAGGCAAAGCAGCAGGGCTTAGTTCTTAGGGCTCTGTGGTGGATGCTTTGAAAGACAGGAAGGAAGAGAAGCTTTAATATGTGCAGGGATGTTGACCAGATTCTGCTGCAAATGAAGGAAAACGTGGCTTAGTGTCCTGATCACATTTGGCACATTTACTCCCTTTACAGAATTCACTTTGAACTCTGTTTTGAGCCCACTGACACATTTTGAGCCCATTGACAAAAATGTTTACTCATTGCCTTTAGATGAACCCCATTATTAGCTGATCTCTTAACCAGCGTTATTTTGGATAAAGGGCATGATTTCAGTTAATGTCATTTAGTTAACCAGTTAATCTGCTTAAATCATTGCTACTCAATTAGAAAGAAAGGGGGACAGACCAGTTTCATCCATTAATCAACAGGAACTTTGAACATTCACCAGGAAAGTTGCTTAAAATAATGATATTGTTGCAGCATATGGACTACTACGGTTTTTTTTAAACATGAGGGAAATGGGCTGGAATGAACACAGAGTTATAGCTGGGGCAGGGGAACTGGGACTGGTGCCCATCATCTGATCACAACTTGCAATTAATGAGGGCTGGGAATGAGTAATGGTTACTTTGGGCAAAGAGGAGGCTTGAAAACATCACACAGGCTCTTGTTGATTTTTTTTAGTGATAAAACTTTTGTAGGAGAAAAGCACCTACCAATTTATGGAATTTAATAGCCCCTGCACTGGAGACCAATGTCCTGTTTGAAATCTCTTAAACTCAAGAGATCTGTCAGTGTGACTGGACAGGCTGATTATTCAGCAGCTTTACTTGCTTGCAAAGCGACAGGGTAATTTTGCCAGCACATAAACAGAACAAACCTGACATCCTGAAAGCACCAAAGGCTCAGCAAGGACCAGAGTTGCTGAGGAGACCAGGAAGGGCTGCACTGACCCGGTGCTGGGGCTGCCTTGTGATATGCACTGAAAGAGGAGATGGGAGAGGGACTGGGAACCCTCCTCCCTCTCCTCAGCTCAGGACGTGGCACATGCACTGTGCAGCTCCCAGGGGAACTCAGAATGGGTCTGTGAACATGGATGTCTGAGGGTGGAAGAGCCCAGGGATCTGGTACCAGGGCAGGGAGGTGGGTCCCAGCGCAGACAAGAGACTGTCCAGATACCCACCCTCGTCCTTCAAGCTGACAAGTAAATTGAACTAATCCTCCCTGGAGCCCTGTATTTTTTAAATTCTTGTGATGTAGAGAGTCACAGAATGTCCCAGTAGAGGTATGAACTGTATAAGTCTACTGTCCACATGCCTGCTTTTCTCAGCTCCCATCTCAGAAGCAGTGGGGTTACAGGTGGTCTGGCACAGCTCATTGGAGGCAGTGGGAAATGTGCATTTTTTTCCCCAGTTGCAACCTTGGACAGCCTCCAATCTCCCCTTGTGCCAAGAAATGCAGGAGGCAGACCCATTCTGCTAGTTTTATTCTGCTCAAGGACCAGCTGTGGGAAGATGTACTCTTCAGCTGAAGGCAATTTTCCAGCTGCACTAATCAAGGTGATGATTAGGAGGACCGTGGTGCCTGGGACTGCATGTGAACAACAGTTCTGCTGCAGTCCTTGGCTGAATTTGTCTGGAGCCTGCAGGGCACCTCCAAAGGTACTCATATGAAGCTGTGTGGCTGTGAGGGACATGGAGGTGCAAGTCACCTCGAGAGTCTGATGGATATGAGGAGACATCTTCCATACCTCAGTAACCCAGCTCTGCCTCTCCCACTGGCTAACCCTGAGCACAGGCAAACTGAGCTGGGTTGTGCTTGCAAAGGCCAGCTCTGGCCTTCAGCATTTTAAAAACTTAAAAGTTGCACTTAAATTTACTCTGCTGTGAAACTTTGCTGGCCCATTTCTTTCTTGGTGGCATCTGACTGACAGAGCTACACTGGCAAAAAGCTCTGGTGGAGCTACAAATTGCTGCCTTGTTCCAATAATTAATATGGTTTGGAGATAAGCTGTTTGGATAGAGGACTGGTCCGTCTCTGGTGCCAGAAGGATATAACTCCTGAACTATTATCTGTGCTTTGTGGTCCATGAAGTCACAGTGGATATTTTGCAACAGGTCTGTGGAGCCACATGCTGAGCAGTGATTGATGGTTTGTGCATCTCAGTTTGGCTCTTGGTGACCTCTGGGAAATGCTGAGGGGGAAGAAGGAGATTGGTAGTGTCCTCCCATTACTCTTCCCATATGCAAGGGCTAAGAAATGCAAGGGCTTTTGGAAAAATACACCCTGAGTCTACCCAGCTTGCATATCACATTTTAATTCTCCTTACAGCCTCCTCTCCTGTCTCTTATGGGTCCTGCTGTGAATTTCTGTGTGGTACCAATGTTTTATTTTTTCATTTTCTCTGGGTTTTTTTCTACTTTTTACTTCCATTTTTTTTCATTTTTCATTTTCTTTTTTCACCTGCTTTTTCTTTTGCCCATCAACCTTTTGATTTTCTTTCTTCTTGTTGATTGATCTGTCTCATCATCAGTAGATATGCTTCCTGTCCACTTCACTTCTCTGAGTTTGCAGCTACCACCCCAGCAAAACTGTCTTTTTGGATAAACTTCAGCAACAGGCATACTGTTGTCTTTGAATTCCTGGGGACCAAATGGCTCACACTGACAAATCAAATAATCCACGGCTCTTGAAACAGCAATGTCTAGATTGATGTATTGGTGCTGAGCCTTCCACCACACTTTCAAGCAGGCAAAACAGATGTCAAAATAAATGGCTTTTGCCTATGAAAACTTCATGGTATTTTTATACTAAGAGTTTATCAGTCTGCCTCTGTCAGGCTGTTCAGTATCCACTTGGTAGGTCGTTTTTACGAGCTGAGATTGCCCTGCTAGATTTGTAGGCCTTACTTTTGGCTTTATTCCAGTTTACTTTTACTTACTCCATGACTATCTTTTCCTGCTCTCTCTGTGGCCAAGCCCTTGGGAAGCTGGTGCAGAATTCCTTTCCAGCCACTGGGATAACACAGGCTCCTTTACAGGCTCATGAACTCGGCTTTATGAGCAGTCTTGGAGTAACAAGACAAATATGAACACTCCTTGCCATTTACTGGCTGTATTGATGTATTGATTAAGCACTGAAACGACCTGGCCTTTAACACTTAGTGCAGTGGGGACTGCACTAAAATAAGGCTGGATACTTGCACAGTCCTGGTTCTCATTTGGTTTCAGTCTGGGTTACATCAGAGGATGCAACAGGGAAGATGTTCCCCTCCTTTCATTAGGTGGTTTTAACCAAATACAGGATATGTAAAATACTGTTTTAAAAATGTTATTTAGTAGCTGAGTATTGCTCGGTCGAGTTTGAGCAACTGTTTTGGGTCACCTCCAGGGCTTTGTTGCAGGTCTGTGCCTGGGGGTTCTGCTAATGGGCTTCAACACAGAGCTTGAAGATCCCAGCAGAAGGGCAAGGTGCTGGATGGGTGCTAGGTGGGATGGGTCTGGAGTGTGGACCATGAACTGCTCTGACCCGGGAGCTCTGTTTTTAAATAAGTGGTCAGTTTGTGTTCCTGAGGACAATTTGACAATTCTGATTGATGTTCTTGATGCCCAGATTGCCCCAGATCCACCTGTCAGTGGTCAGTCTTTGCCAAACTCTTCTCTTATTGAGCTTTGTTTGCTCTCAGCAAAACCTTGGTGAGTTTGTGGGACTGAATTGTAGCCATGGAGGAGCCCTTCAGCCACACAACAGCAATGTTCATGGTCTGCACTGACAGAAAGGGACAGACAGAGATTTTCTGCCACACTTCCAGAACATCTTATTTTTGATCAATAGTGCAAAGCAAAACATATGGAATGACACCAAACTAGGATGCAATAGGTCAGCCGTGCTTAGTTGTGGCACAGGAGAGTGAATGTGAACAGCATGGGGAATTTTTCCATGCCAGTGAAGAAGTGCTTGCAGAACCCAAAGACTGTGAAACCACTAGCCAAAATATGCACAAGAGCTAAGCAATGTTTAATGTGACACCACACAGGAAAAGTAATCTATTTATTCTAGTGTCTTCCTGCCAACAAATGAAGGTCCCGCTGCTTTGGAGAGAGATGCCAGGAGCCTGAGAGCAAGTAGAGATGGTAGCACCTGCCTAGATGGAAAGACTTCCTCATGTTTTTGGGGAAATTAGTCTGCTTTGAGTCTCCAGCTTTCACAAGGGTCATCTCTGCCCTAGTCAGCAAGCTCTGATAATTAGTTTATGCATTTGTCTGTTCACTATGATTATATGTACCAAATGCATGTTACTTAATGCAGACTAATCACAGAATGATAAAATGTTTAGGTTGGAAGGGACCTTAAAGGCCATCCCTTTCCAACCCCCCTGCCATGGGCAGGATCACCTTCCACCAGACCAGGTTGCTCCAAGCCCTATCCAGCTTGGCCTTGAACACTTCCAGGGATAGCCATGATATAAGAACAACTGCAATTCTGGTTGATCTGCTGGCAGTAGAAATGGCCTTTTCTGTTTCATTTCCTGCTGGGAAAGAGGATACAATAAGAAAATAGACAAAAGAGCAGTTTTTGGTCAGCTGCAGTGAAGTTTAGATGGAAGTTTTGTGTTCTTCCTGCTTTAAGTGTTGGGTAGATGCTTGACCAAATCTTTATTTTCTAAATAGAGAGTTCTTTGCACGTGTGGTTTATAGATTTTCTTTAACTTCCAAAGGTGCTGGTGCATACAGGTCTCACTCAAGAAGAGCAGTACTCTTTCAAACTCTTGCCTTTAGATTGTGCCCAGTTTCACAAAACTATTTCAAACCAAACTTCTTTGGTCGTGTCACGTGAAGATCCACGTGAAACTGTAACTGAATCTGATCAATGTGTTAAATACAGGTCAGGTACTAAGGAGGAGGGACAGCAATGGGAAATAATACGAGCAGTACTTTTGTCTTTAAAATACATATGCACACACATGCAGCCATGTCTTTTGTATATAAAACATGCACATGTACATATGTTTCCTGTGTCTAGTTGAGCAAAGTTTTCAGAGTGAAATGTTTTGCTTTGTCTTGGGGTCCCTAATCATGCCTGGGACATTTGGAAAGTGTAAGGATTCAGATTCACAGAGGAATGTAGACCTTACTGGACAAATAGCAGGTGAACTTCTCCATACTCAGTGGCAGGGACTGGAAAAACAGTGTCACCTCAGAGGACTAGAGAAGCTCCCAGAGAGGTGAGAACTGAATCTCCTTTTCCTCAGTCCAGGTTGTAAATGAAGAATTTGACACTTCTTCCTTGTTAATATGCCCTAAATCTGTAATAGTAGCCTATACAATCAGAACATTTTCAGCAATGCCAGAACGATTCATTCTCACTTTCCTCCATGTTCTTTACCAGGTTTGTTGTCGTTCATATAAAGAGTCCATCTGCAATTATGAAGGTTGTTTTTTTTTTTTTCTGCTTTCCTCAGCACAGTTTTAAAGCAAAAACTGAGATCCTCAGAAATGGGCACCAGTCAATGATATCCCAGAAGGTTTTACTCCCTCTCTAATGATGACCTTTGCAAGTCATGATTCAAATCCAGATTATATCTTCAAGAGCAAGTGCATTGTCTGTAGACTGCATCAAATGCCAGAGTGTCAAAGGGATCTCCAATTCCTTCTAAGGCACCTTTCAGAGTGATTTCTGTGATGTGACATTACCCATACAGTGAATGTGGTCTGTTCTCCAGCAGCTGATATCCCTGGGGATACTGACTGTATGTCTACCCACTGAGTAACGTTTTCCTTCCTTCCTGAATATAGTTTTGTGAAAGCTCTTGTAATGAACTGGAAATCCCCCTGAAATCCCCCTCCCCTTCACAGATGTATTCTGCTCTCTAGAAAGGACAGGAGTGTTTTGGTAGGAGTTTGTTTGAAGAAGAATGATTTTAAAAATCTGCTTTATAATTTGCCTTCTTCTTGCACTGTGTAGCTCCTGAATAAGGGTCTCTGTGGCTGGAATATGAGGATCCCTGTCCCACCTAGAGACTGAAAGTCAAGTATGCCTCAAAGACTTTTAGATCAAAGACATTTAGATCTCTAACTCCCTTTCGTTCCTGTAATGGTCAGGCACCTAAGTAACTGAGCTGAAACTATATATCTAAGCTTTAAGAAATAGCAGCTTTAAATACTCCATCAGAAAACAAAGTGAATGTGAGCGGTGCATTTTTATAGCACCTTTTAAGTGCTCCAGGTGTATTTCTGAATCCCGTTTTGGGCTGTATTTGTCTTCAGAAATATCTTTGGCTGATCCAGGTGAAGAAAATAAGGTTGCTAGGGATTAGCTGTCACACGGTGCCTTGGGAACCTCTATTTTAGATGCTGTGCTGCTGTGACTGAAGCTGGGAACACTCAGAAAACCTGAAAACGAAAGCCCTGGGAATGCTACAATCCAGCAGTCACCAAAGCAAGACAGTAAAAAAAAAAAAAAAGGTGTGAAAAAGACCTTAATGACATATCCCCATCATCCAGGCCAGGAATGACAATAACTCAGCTGAGCTCTGTGACTGGTTGTATGGCCAACTCAGCCAGAGCAGGTAAGAGCTGGTGTTACAGGGCCCTTGGCTTCCTCAGGGTCTGTCAGTGCCCTGGGACTCAAAACTGGGCCATTCTTCATTTCCATGCATAAGGGGCATCTCCAGGAAATCAAGTGACTTGTTGCTCACGGCAAGTTCCTACATTCCCTCCTTCATGACAAACATGATTTGATTACAGCCAAATTGATGTTCTACCCCAGACTTACCCTGCAGCTTAGCTACATTCTTATGAAAAGAAAATAAAAAGATGCTATTTTGCCCTGTAATTGGCCTAAATACCGCACTTCAGATGTAAATTGTACTAAAAGCTTTTAATTGCTCCTGTAATCATCTACCACTGGTCATACAGACCTCTGAGAGACAGAGTTTTATAAAAGAAGGGTTCTGAGTAAACCTCACCATTTTGTGTCACCTCATCAGTGGATGAGATCTATGTTCTGCTGAGCAAATACTTTTGCCTGTCTGATATTTACAATATCTGAAAAACATTTCCAGTCTGCTCCCCGTGGTGGGAGCACAGAGAGGCCTCCAGGGCTGGGATTCAGCTGATTTCATTCCGTGTGGCTCTTGGTCTAATGAGGTGGTGAGGAATTCGCTGCTTTGTCTTTAGGCCACAGATATTTAGTGATTTTAAAGCCAGATAGAATTCATAGCATCATTTATTCTGCTCTAAATAGCTTATCTAGTGTCTTCCTACAAGGCATATTTTCTTGTTCTTGTGTCATTCTTGCAGCTCTTTTCCAAATTCTTTGTCCGGCAGTTGCTGTGACAAGACAATGTGGTCCAGCAATGGTTTCATTAGCAGTCTAGCCAGAGGTAACATGACTTTCTTATTCTTACCTGTCATTCCTCAATGGCTGATCTAAAGCTCTCATTGGTTGATTATTTCTTGCAGTACTTTACTCCTTTCTTAAGGCTAAAGTCCTGTCATTTTTGGCTTTTGTACTTTCAAGTATTTTTATTACATTCTTTTAAACTCTGTGGTTGTATGGAAAATCTGGAGACTGTAACTCAAACACCCACTGAAGGCATCTCACAAAAGGGGAGGCAAACAGTCATGATTCTCCAATGCTCCTACAGCATGTAAGTCAACATTAAAGGCTTTTGGAAGTCTGGGATTGTCCTTGCAGTGACAAGGTTTTTCAACAGAACGTCTCAGGTCAGAGAAGTGATATCTAAACACTTTGCAATGTTTCCTTTCCAGACATCTCTCCCCTGTCTCTAGGGATTGCTCTTCAACTTGGGCTCTTATCTCTTGCCCATGGACAGGGGCACACCCTTCCTTCTGCCTTGTCTGTCCAAGTTAGAAGATTTCAGTGGAATTAGTGGGGAAATGCCCAGCCCTGGCTCGTGCTGCAGCTTCACTGGGGTAACAGGCTGACACCAAATGACAGTTCTGTTGTCTCATTCTGCAACAGAATAGGTTCAGCTAGACAATGTCATCCTAGAGGAGGATTCATGACCTGTAGTATGTGAGATTTTGCATCTTGAGAGGAAAAATGATGTGGCTTTTCGCAGCTGGGTATTTGCTACTCAGAGACAGCAATCAGAGGAGATGTACCAGGCCACCCATCATTTAAACCCATCAAGCAACTCAAATGAAATGTTCTAAATCTTTCAAAACACAATCAGTAGTCAGACTTCAGTGTTGTCCAGCTTACATGACACAGAACACAGAAGCAGTAGACATTCATTATGAAGATGAAGCAGAATGAAACTGGTCCAGAAATGAGAGAGAATGGAAATTCCCAAAGCTTTCAGAACAAGCACAACAATATGACATGAGCCAGCTTCTTTCCTGGTCTGGGGCATTAGTTATTTATAGACAGCATGAATAAAGTTGATTTATCAGAATCATCTACTTCATTGTTTGTAAAATCAACACTGGAGGATTTTCCCTGCATCTCCATGAATTATTGCTGTGCTAATCAATCCTTGAACAAATTCAGCTTCGCTGACAGCAGAGTCTAAGGAACCTTGAGGTCTCTGCAAGAAAACTGTGCCCGGTTTCTCCACTAATACAGAACCGAGGGACCTTTTGGGACCTCAAGGTTATGCAAAGCTGTGCTGGACAGAAAAGACAAACATGATCGTAGTGCTTGGGGAATTGAAGAACAATTGACATTGTGTCTAATAGAGTGTTTTGTTATATTCTGTTCTGTCCTAAATGGAGGGCTGTGCACTGCCACAGGCTGGGAGGTGCTTCCTGAGTGTTTCAGCTCGCTGTGCACCATCAGCTGTCCTCACAGAAGGCAGTTCTGCTCCTGAGTTAGAAACTAATAATAACTGCCCAGCTAAATGCACTACATTTGGAGGCAAATAGACTCTGATGTGTGCACTTTAATGATAACCTAATTGAAGCTCTTCTTACTCCTTACTGAAAGTAATAGCACTAAGTCCAGCCAAATGCTGGACAGAGAAACAATGTTGCATTAAGCAATATAAACAGATAAAACCTGAACTTATTATTAAAAATGTTAGGATTGTTCCTAAACAGTGAAGAATATTTGCTATCTTCTTAATCCCAGTGGAGGGGAAGTGCAGTGTCTGAGACCACGTGATTGTCTGTGGCATTGAGATGAATGAAAAAACAAAATTTTGGCTATGACTGTAGTGTAATCCTATTAAGAAAACAAAAAGACAACATGTAGATTATATTTTTATACTTCTAGCTCTACAAAATATTTTTGGTATTTCTATTGCCATAGAACAGTATTTAGGGATGTCTATTTTTCTGGAGTTGAGTTTATGACTCAAGTAAAAAGCAAAGGCAGTAGAGCTCTGAGATTATTAAATTTGACGGATTATTGAAGTAAACTTATTAGTATTTTAACTAGCTATGCTGACCTGACTTCTAAAAGGCCAGATACTGCAACATTTTCAGTTTCTTTTGACACAGATAAAGTCTGTCAAGATTGTTTTTCAACTGCTTTCTGACACCTAATTGTGAAAGATGTATTTAGAGTCTCCTAACAGTGATGCTGAGATCATGGTAAGCAAAGCAAAGAGTGTGAATTTTACTCCAAGGAGAGGTTGAAATAAACTGAGGAAAAGGTGGGAATAAATGGAGGCTTTGCCTATTTGTCAGGCTCCTTTCTCCTGTCTGCGGGAGGGGAAAGTCATTCCTCTAACTCAACAGAGTGTGGGGAAAGGAATATCTCCCAAGTTTTGTCAGGTGTCTGGTTATCAAGGGAATATGAGACTTGGTAAACAGCAGCAGAATAAATGGAAGATCAGTGGCAAAATGAGACAAATTTCACTGAAATGTATCCAGGCAATACACAGGATGATTTCCAGAGCATGAGAGGACAAATCTCTCTGTGTGGCTGGGAAGAATCAAGGCAGCTCTCCTTTACACTTCTTGCAGTGCTCAAGGACCAGAGCTAGTGGATTTTTTGCTTAAAAGAGAGAGGAAAGGAGTTCTAAAACCTGTGGTGATCTGCCTTGGTCTGGGTTAGATGGCTGTGGGAGCAGTTAATGCTGATGGCAGGGCACTAAACATCTGCTCTGCAGTGGATGGGTTGTCCTCACTGTGGGCTGAATCTTCAGATCATGGAGTAACTCTATCAGAGTGACTTACACGGGCAGAAGGCCCCATGCTCTGAACTTCACATTGATTCTAGGTTCTTGATTAGAAAGGGACCACAGTGAAAGCCTTTTAATATTCAGTGGCTACAGTGTTAGTGCACTGAACTCTTTGAGAACTTTGGGGCTGACCAGTTAGGGAGCTTTCATTTCTTGGGTTCCTGAAGAGTTCCTGTCTGAGTGGCAAGGGGAGACAGTCTATGCTGCCCAAGCTCATTCTCAGTATTACCCCATATTAATCAACATTGCTAATTGTGGTAGAACAGTCAAGGAATTAGGGGTGTGGAACTAAGATGAACTTGTACTAGATACTGTGTCAGGGTTGGGGAGAGATGTTACTTCAGGGACATCATCAGTACTACAGCTTGTAGTGCTCTATGGCACATCCTACCACTGCTGGATGGGATTCAGGGAGGGAAATGGCTTTTCTGCTTACCAGCATCTTCAACAAAAAGGTACAGATGCCAAAGCTAGAAAGGAAGAAATATTTGTCTGTGTATACATAGAAGGGTACAGGAGTGTGTCTTCTACAAGAACCTGGTGTTAGGGGAAATATGATTGATGCACAGGAATATAAACCAGGAAGCAGCCACAGCTTGGCTGCTGCCTGTGCAATGAGTCTGAGACTCCTGTTCCTTACACTTGATGCCCCATAAGCTGGTCAGACCTGCCCTGAGCTGGCTGAAGAACCTAAAACAAAGATGTGACTAGTCATGAGTTGAGATATTTTGGGAGCTGCATTTGGGCACAGACCTGTGGGACTTGTGTCTGTGTGTCTGTCCCAGGTGCTGCCATGAGCATTTGAGCAAGATCCCTGCAGTCAGACCCACTCCCTGGCTCAGAGAGCAGAGCGATGCCTCGGGCATGATTCCAGAGTTAGGGTAGCGTAACTTAAAATAGCATCTGATGAGTTAGGGTAGTGTGACTTAAAATAGCCTCTGGTTCTCTGAGCTGTGAACTGCTGGGGCACGTTTGGCACACTGAACTGAAGCCAGCAGGCTGCTCAGGTCCCTGTGAGAGGTCAGGAGCACCAGGTTTGATCAAACTCCAGTGCTTCCACAGCTGACATTTTACATGCCATCAAAAGTGGTTTGGGCAGGGGAAAGATTACATGGTATTTTGCAGGCTCTTACAACACCAGCCTCTTTGATGCTTTGTCTGCATCTTCGTTAAGTTTGACCTTAGTTCTGGCTTTTGCTGTGCATGTTTTCCCATGAGACGTTGCTTGAGAAGCTTCAAAACAAAGTACCTGTTCCTGAACCCAAGGAGGACCACAACACAAACTCTGTTTTGCATTTCCAGAAAGAGGATCAGGCCCATTGTCCTTAGCACCAGGACCAAACCTGAGCTGCTGTTTTCCCTGCAGCTTGCAGACATCAGCCAAACATTTGGGCAGCAGCTCTAAGCCTATATGACTTAAGAGGCAGAAATGTTAAATACTGTAAACAAAGACCTTGGAAATGTCTAAACTTTCTGATAAGAAAATCTGAAGTTAGGAATTATGATTTTTCCCCCCTGGCTACCATAAAGGTTTAAAGTGCTGTTAATGGTTTCTCTACACCCTGCTGAGAATCCTTCCACTTTCCTCTCCAGCATGGCAGCCGCCACAGACAATGAAGTGATTGTAATGTTGGAAAAGCAACAGATGGAGATGGATGAAATGCCTCTTCTTAACCCTCTGTGTGTTTGTGTGTGTGCCTGTGAAAGGGAGAGGTGAGGGCAAACCTGAGCATTGGATACCCTGATCCTTTATTCAAGCATGGTTTCACTCACATGAAACAGTCAGAAAGGTAATTTCTACCATTAGGGGTGGTTTGGTGTCCTTTCCAGCACAGAACTGAATCTTGCAGCCTCCTCTTGGGAGACCAAGAGACTGCACATTGGCCCAGCCCAGCCCTGGGTGTAAAGAAGAGCTGCTGAAGTGCCTGGTGTGTGCCTGCTGAGGCCAGAGGATTTTTCCTTTGGACAGAACAAAATAAATCCAAATTTCTGTGTAGAGCTAGAGAGAAATTTTCATCTAGGAAATGTGATTTCTACAAAGTCAGAAGTTTCCATGATAAGTTATCACTTTCAACAGAAGAGTTCAGATGTTTCCACTGGGAGAAATGAGGTGAAATGGTGTGAATTAACTGACCCTGTTCTAAACCGTTCTCTCTGTTAAAATGACTTGAACCAGTTTATGTAAAGTTGTTTTCCTGCCATGACAGGGATAGTGAAGCCTTTTTATACACAGAAATTTTGTTCTTATGAAAATGTAAAAATTTTTAACCTTTCATTCCCATGTACAATGAAAATGAATTCTGAATTATGTAGCCTTTCCAAGTGACAGGAATATGTGATGAGTTTCTGCTCTAATCAAAGGTCTTTAAACTTCTAACTCGTAGGTTAGGGTTAATTAATTTAACTTTTCTGCTAATCATTCCATGCTGAAATGCAATTTTTGAATCAAGTGTTCTAATTCAGCTGTATTTCCAGGAATGTCTTGCACTCTCTGTTAGCTATAACTCCATTTAGACTGTATTTACTCTTGAACAGTTTTATTAGGTTTAATTCTCCTTCTCTTCCACCTTGTGAACATCAGAGGCAGCTCTGCTGAGCTCAGGGGAGTTACTTTTAGTTGTGAGAAACATCCATCACGTAGCTGGAAAAATAAATGAACTAATTTTGAAACAAGCAGTGTATATTTTAATGTAAATTGCTGTTAAAATGTTATGCTCTTAAAGTGCAGTAGTCAATAGGCGCAGAGAGCAGAAATTTATGATGAAATTATTATTTTTTACAACATTTCATTTTTTCCCTTAGGTGCAAAAGGAACATAGTCAGCAAAATACAGGGTAGCAGCAGACAGCTCAATTAAAAAAATCAAAATATTAGCCCATATGAAATTGGGCATTTCTCCAAATTATTCTTTCACCTGGCAGAAATATTATTTGTTTTCCACCTAGCTTTATTTAAGGCTACATTTGCTTAGGGATTGACTGAAATACGCAGCTCTTAAGCATTCTGAGAGAGCATCTTAAACATCATGCCTGGTAATTTTTTTCTATTTCCCACTGCTCTCCTGAGAGCCCTACAATTCATTCCCCCTTTTTTTTCTAGAGCTTTAATCTATCTTAGAAAATGTTGACACACTTCTTCAGCTACATGAAAGTGCCACAAATGGGGAACCCATCTGACTTCAGAGGAAAGGGACTTTGAAGAAAAATCACAGAAAATTGCAAATAAAGGAGAAATGAATCAAGGTAGAAAATCCACAGCTACTTCCCGCAATTGATTACCAAGTATGATGTGAATTTTGCCTTTGATTTGGGTTACTGCTTAGCACAGGGAACGGATTTTAAGCAGCATATTTTACATGATCAGATACATGAAAAGCCTTGTTTTAAGAGAGACATTGTTCTCTGGTTCTATTTTTATGACGGCAACACCTTGGATTATGACTCCATTGTCCTAGGCCGATGCAAACAGGCAGAGAGGGGCCAGCCTGGCCCTGTAGAGCAAACACGGCAACAATGAAGGTGGAGAAAGGAAATTTCCTGTTTTGAGGCAAGGGAAACAAGGTGCACAGAGGGGATGTGGCTCTTCAGGGCTGGGGCACAAAACCCTGAGCCTCAGTGTGGGGCTCCATCTCAACACAGAGATTGGGTTTGGCCATTGTTGCAGACAGCACATTCCACTGGGTAATCACAGGATCAATTAGGCTGGAAAAGACCTCTGAGATCAGTGAGTCCAACCTATGACCCAACACCATCCTGTCTTTCCTTCAACACCTCCAGGGACAGTGACATCACCACATCCCTGGGCAGCCCACTCCAATGCCTAGTCACCCATTCTGTGAAGAAATTTGTCCTAATGTCCAACCTAAACCTTCCCTGCTGCAGCTTAAGACTATGTCATCTTGGCTTGCCATTTGTTACCTGGGAGAAGGGACTGACCCCCACCTGGCTACACCCTCCTTTCAGGGAGTTGTAGAGAGCAAGAAGGTCCCTCCTTGAGCCTCCTTTCCTCAAGGCTAAAGACCCCCAGCTCTCTCAGCTACTCCACATGGAACTTGTGCTCCAGACCCTTCCCCAGCTTCATTGCCCTACTTTGCACCCTCTCCAGCACCTCAATGTCTTTCCTGAATTGAGAGGCCCAGAACTGGGCACAGTACTCAAGACGTGGCTTCAGCTGCTGGACATATCCTGCTCATCTCTGCAGGACAGTCTTGGGGCACGGAATGATAGAAACATTAAGGGTGGAAAAGGCCTCCAAGTCCATCCTTTGACCAATACCACCACACCCACTAAACCACAGGGTGAGGTACCATGTCTACTCATTTCTTGAACATTTTGCTCCTGCAAGTACATGGAGCAGGAGGGAACATGGTGCGTTGCTCCTGTGTGCTTTTGGAAAGTGGGAGTCCCTGCAATATTTTATTTGAGCTCATTTCCCTGACAACATGACCAGAGTGGTGAAACATCACTGCTGCTGGAAATTGAGGTTGAACATCAGCTGGGCAAGCACTTGCCTCAGCCACTGCTGCCTGGCAGGGCTTGTTTCTCAAGTAGTGACAGGGATGTTGCTGAGTTTTCAGGCATTCTGTAATTTTCCATTGATTTTTAATGAAACAGTGCTGATGCCTGTATTAAAAGGCACCTCAGGATCTCGTGTTGACTTTGTACAGAGCTGAACTGATCAGATAATGTTTTCTCCCAGTTCCTGGTCTGTCAGAGCAACGTGTCTGACAGGCACAAAGAAATCCATTCAGAAAGGTCATCCTTGAAGAAATCAGGCTGCCAGATTAAGTGAGATAGATATTATCTCTGACACCTTTGAGTTCAGCTGAAAGGGAGAAAAGTTGGATGATGTGCTTTTTTTTTTCTCATTTAAAAGGGTTTTGAGCATTTTTGTGCATTCTCATAGCAACAGACTTAGAAAAGACTGAGAAACTCTCAACTCTCTGCTTTGTTGTTGCAAAAATGAAGTAAAAAAATTAGTCTGCATCAATTTAAACCAAGCCCAAGTGGAGAACCAGGGGTTGTTGGAATGGCAGCAGCAAACTAGGCTGGACAGATGAATTTCCCTACAGCAGTGAATGAGCACAGTATTACCTGACCCTTGATGTCCTCATGGTAAAAGGCAAAAACAAGGTAGATAAAATAAGCTGTGATATTCTTAGGGTGGTAGGGTATCGGAACAGGTTGCCCAGAGAAGTTTTGGATGGCTTATCACTGGAAGTGTGCAAGGTCAGGCTGGATGGGGCTTTGAGAAACCTGGTCAAGTGGAAATTGTCTTCCCCATGTTGGAAAAGGGGAGGAGGGGGAAAGTAGATGATCTTGAAGGTCATTTCCAACCCAAAACATTCGATGATTCTGTGATTCTTGGATGGGTTAAACCATTGTGTGCTGCACCTCTCAACGATGCCAGTGCTGTGAGAAAGCTCTGGGGTTGAGCACTGGTTTAGCAGAGCTGCAGGGATGGGAACTCACAGTTGCTTGGGTTATAGTGGGGCCAGGGCTGTGATGTATCAACCCAAGCTGGACTTTGGAGGCCTTTGCTGCTGTCACAGACTGGAATTATTAAGGATATCTCTTTGGCTGCCTTCTAACTCATCCATATAAGGAAAGCTGCCACTGAGCTGCATCAGGAGAGAAAATCAAGGGGGAGGATGCTGCTGGTTTTAAACCTTCTCTGACGCTGCCTGCATGATGTGGAGGCAGCACCCAGTACATCTGGGATGTGGAAATCCGTCTGCCCAGCTGCCTGCTAATGCTCCAAAGCTCTGGGGAACTCACTGCATTGAGTGACTACATCGTGTGCTCTGTCATGGCTTGGGGTGAAGCAAAATGGAAGGGAACAGAAAGCAAGCATGGACCACAGAGCTGTGTCCAAAAGCAGGAAGACAGCTAAAGAATAACAAAAAGAACAATTTTTGGTTAAATTGCTGATATTTTTAGTGCTCTGAGCAAAACACCTTTTCTATTTTCCTTCTACCTCTGTTTTTCTGTTCTTCTTCCACACAGCTTTTCTCAGAAGGAGGTAGAGTGTAAGTAAAATGCAGAAGGTAGAATAAACTGTTGCTTTCGCCTAGTGCACTTTCTCTGTCTTTTTCTTTGATCCCAGGGTTATCCAGAGCTTTTGTATCAAAGAAGTGGGACAAGACCTGTGTAGGAAAGGGTGTCTACATGTTGGCTGTAGATGTTACAGAACAGGCAGGGAGCAGAGGCAAGGAAAGGGCTGTGCAATCTGGGCCACATGGGAACTGGGAGCAGGAGGTGAGGAACATGGTGCTTGGTGTGGTGGATTTATTGCATCCCAGCCTTGCAGCCCCATCCCCCCTGCCCTGTCCCTCTGCCAGCTCTCACAGCAGACCCTGCTGGGGCTCTGCATCAGGGCAGGGAAACAGCTCTGCCTGTACCTGAACTGACTCAGTGCTGATGGAACATGGGCACATTCCATAGCCCTTCTGAGGACTATGGGATGCAGTGGAGGCTGCAGAGGGCCCTTTCCCAGTGCAGTTTGCCAGCAGCAAGCTCTGTGCATGCACAGCATTTGCTTTCATGTGATGTGCTCCTTTGCCAAGTGTCATTTTGCACAGATGCTGGTTGAGATCAGTCTGCACCTGCACATGTGTGTGTAACTGAAGCTGCAATTAACCCATTTGTTTGAACAACTGTGGTTTCAGCTATTTTCTGTTTTTTCCCCATATGTTCATAGATCCTGTTTCTAACAATTGATCTCCTGCATCTACCAAACCTGTGCTGCAATGGATGCACTGCAATTCCTGCAGTCTCCTACCATGAAAACTGACCTTGCTGTTCTTTTCTCTCCCCTCTGGCATACAACCACTTTTTCTGTTGTTGCTTTTCAAGGCATTTGTCACCATAGCTGAAAGGTAAGCTGTAATATCTGGGAGCTATACCTACTTTATTCAATAAGACCAAAAATACCCATGGAGAACAGGGTTTTCTCTGGCTTAACACACATACTTTTATACCAGAGTGACAGAGCTGAATTTCATAGAATCATAGAATAATTAAGGTTGAAAAAGCCTCTAAGATCAAGTCCAACCATTAACCCATTACTGCTGTGTTACCACTAGCCCATGTGCCCAAGTGCCACATCTACATGTCTTTTGTACACTTCTCAGATTGGTGACTCCACCACTTCCCTGGGCAGCCTGTTCCAGTGCCTGACCACCCTTCCAGTTTGCTGTGGTTCTTAGAGAGATGCTAGAGTACAAAGGCAGCTCTTTCAGTGAATATAAATACGGCAAGATTGAAAGGCTTGCTGGCCATCCTGGAGAGTGACCATTTGGAGACAAAACACTGGGAATGACTTCCTGTCTTGTTTTATCCTTGGAGACAGCTTAGATTGAAGATAGTGGTAGCCATGTAATGTCATTGATTTAGTGACTGTTGAAATATGTAAGGATTAGAGATCTGTGTAAATCAGAACCAGCATTTGGAGGAGGAAGGAAAAGAGGCAGGATTACAGCCTTCTCATATTGCAGGATTTCCCCCTGCCAGTTGGTGGAACTGCACCACATGGCATTGCTTTAAAACCAGCATGAGAAGAGTGAATCAGAAGCAGTGGTGGATATCCCTCTGCTTGAACCCAGTGGAGCCACAGCTCTGTGACAGAGGTATGTGATGCAGAAGCCTGGCATGGAGTGGGATGGATGGAGCTGCCTCACTGTCTGAGGTGCTCAGAGCTATTTTGGGCAATTTAACTGCATGGTCAGTGATGAGTCTGGTCTGATGCAAGCTGGTGTGCTTCTCTGCTGAGGCTCAGATGGCAGGCACTGCTGTTTGGTGTATATTCTTGAGTAATTTCCCTTTCAGCTTGCCACACTGGCTGTTTTTAAATCTGTCTCTAGTCCACATGCAGGGAGATGTCTGTGCTTGTGCCACCGGGAACAGCACCTTGCCTGAGATATGAAACACCTTTGCCATCCTAAAGATTTATGCAGCAGTTCTCCCTGAAGAGCAGGAGCCTGCTGCTTCCCTGTGTGTCTGGACAGGCTGGTTAGATATTCTGGTCCTGTTTCCACACATAGTTTTTAAAAGACTCCCACTGTGGTGTCTTTCCTCCTGCCTAATGTAAAAAGGCAACCCACCTTTAATCTGGTTATTAGAAAATCATCCAACTCCACAGGTCAATGAGGAGTCAAAAGCATCATTTAATTCTTGAATTTTTCTGTTGGCTCCTGGCTGTGACTGGTGCTTGCTGGGAATCCAAAACACTGCCCAGAGAAGAGCTGTGATGTGTCTGTGTGAAGGCAGCCTAGGGCCAGAGGCCAATGTTTTCCCTGAGTTGGTGGCTTTTTTTTTTTTTTTGGCAGGAATTTTTGCTGCATTGTGACTTGCAGATCATCTTTCTCTTGGCCAGGGAAAGTGGCTGACCCTGCTCCCACCACTTCTCTGGGATTCTTGCTCAAAAGGACTGATCTTACCATGTGGGTACAGAGAAAGAGGAGGACACATTTCCAGTAGGTTTATTCCCAGTTCAAAACATTACCAGGAAAGGCCTGATAAATTCCTTCTGAGAAGGTTCCTCCTCAAATGCTGGTGTCTCATTTCCCCTTTTCAAATTCCCTGAAGGGTCAGCATTGGCATTAATCTTCCTCTGGTGGTTCATGCTCCCCTGGCTTACACCCCTCCTCACTGGGGGAGAGACTTCCTGCCTGTGAGTCAGTCCAGCAGCAGGACTGGAACGAGCAGATGGAAACAAAGGTGGCCTCTGCTCATGTCTTGCATCCTCCCCATGCACACTGACATGGAGCAAAGCTCTGCCTGCTCTGCCCTGCCACACTTACGTGCTGCATGCTCACCCCACAGAACCCCAGAATTTTCCAGCCACTGCTGCTCCATGCTGCCTTGCAGCACCAAGACTTGGGGTTAGGCAGCAGCAGGCTAATTTCCAGCCTGGAGATCTGTAGGACTCAAATTACAGTGCTAAGGAAATACCCATAAAATATCAGCTCATTAGGCACACTCAGTAATCATTAGACACACTCGGTGGTGGAGGTACATCAACAATGAGTCAGATTTGCTGTTTGTCACTGCAGCTCACGGTTGAAGTGCCGTGAATAACAGCAGGGCTTCCCCAGCTGTGTTGGGTACAAGTAGGAGAGAAAAGCAGGGAGGTGTTCAATGTGCTTATGTCTTGGTCTAATGTGGACCACTTCAAACAATGTATTCTCTGAAGTCACAGGATCATGGAGTCATAGAATGATCTGGGTTGGAATGGGATCTTAAAGTTCATCCTCTGACCAACAAGGTACTTGGAGAGCCAAAACTAACTCAGCAATGAATGCTGAGTGAAAATATTACCCTGTGTCTTTTGCTGGTTATTTTATAACACGTTCTTTTAAAAGAATAGCATTTCCTAAGAAAGTTCCTCTAAAATTAAAGTCTGTAAAAGGGAGTGTTGTATTTGCAAGGTGAAACTGTTTACTTTTCTCTAAAGGAGGAGCTTGGGGTGTTTCTTTGTAAAATATTGAACTGAATAAAATTGTAGGGGGGGTGGGGTAAAGAAGCCTGGTTTTAGTCAGTTCTGTTGAGAGTTGTGGTTAGTGTGATATAGCCCAGAGAAGTCATGGATGCCCCATCCCAGGAAGTGTTCTAGGCTAGGCTGGTTATGGCTCTGAGGAACCTGGTTTAATGGAAGGTGTCCCTGCCTGTGGTGAGGAGGTTGGAATGAGATCACTCATTTCCACACAAATCATTTTATTATTCTATCATATCTTTCATCCACACGTCATCAGGAAGGAAGAACATCCTTTGGTCCTGGATGGAAGATGTAGGACTTTTCCCTCCTCCTCTAGCACAGGTTGTGAGTGCTGCCCACATCCACCTCCTCATCAAACTGATCCATGGGCATAAACTTCAAAACAGTTCTTAGGAAGGTTATTACACACATGGACTTACAATGAGCTGAGAGTTGTGCTGACAGGAGAGTTAAAAGACAGGGAATGTGTCTGACAGGCATGTGCTTTCCATGCAGAAGACAGAAAAGATGATAGCATTTATCTAAGTGGATATGGTGTTGGTGTCTCTGGACATGTGTAGTTACACTACAGACTTTACAGTTGAGTGACTGGCTGTGTTGCTCTGTGTGTGAAAAGATCTTTTGTCCCTTTAAATGTCACTTGCTGTCAGATTGAGGAAAAGCTTAGAAGCCAGTGTTGACATTTATGCAAACAGATTTAAAAAAAATTCCTGGTGAGGTTCCACTGATAAACACTTTGGGCCTAATCTTGCAGTTGGATGTGTGTGGGCAGATGTCTGTGTTCCTGCAGAGCCTCTCTGACTGCTGCAAGAGGACATGTGTGCTTTTAAGTCAGTTATTTGCATTGAGTTTTTTGCTGGACCAGATCTTAGCAAGAGGGTTAGAAAGGCAGGCAAATGACTAAAGAGCACAAGGCCACTGATTCTCAGTGGGAACTGTACATCAGAAGTGAAGTAAAGGCTCTTTTGAAACTCTAAAGTCACTTCATTATTTAGGAAGTATTGCCTAAATTTTTCTAATTTTCCATTTTTCCCCCCTAAATATTTAAACTCTTCTATTCGACCAAGTCCTACCTTGTTACCAGTCATGAGGGCCTGAAATTTGCCCTCAGTTGTTCAGGTAAATCCTTCATCTTCAACCAACTAGACACCAATCAGGTGAAGGATTAGATTAGCCTTACATGGAAATGCAGAGATCCATGGGGTTTGCATGGGCTTGTTGCATATGCAGTGATTCCTGGAGAATGCAAAATTGATTAAGTTGTCTAAAAACAAAATTATGTTTAAGTGAATCTTGATTTTCACTCAAATCTTTTTGATGACAAACCAGCAGGTATTAAAATCAGAGTAGTTTCAGATATTAGGATCTGGGTTGTGCATGTGCACACAAATTTATTTCACAGCAGTAATGAAAATGGAGTGAACACAGTTACTGTAAAATTTGTGACAGTGAATTTTAAGTGAGAACACACCACTTGTGTCTTTCTTACAGACTTTGCTGCTAGAAAATGCACTAGAAGTTTGTCCTGCCAAGGAGGCTGTTTGTCCGTCTGTCCATGATACGTGTAGGAGCTGTTCTCTCAAGAAATGTCTGCTCCTAAAAGATCTCCTCCCTTCCAGGCTTCCTAAGGTCATGCTTCAATGTGAGACTAGAAAATCTTATATGACAGCAAATAGTGGGACAATATGGTAATTACACACAGAGGCTGAGTAAATTGTCTTTTTTCTATTGTTGTGTAAGCTTAAAAATGTAGAGAAATTCCATCAACTTTGCTACCAAACTTTGTGTTATTCAGCCCCTCTTCTGTCATAGTGACTTTTGTGTAGATGCCCAGAGCACCCAGCCTATTGCTTTGGTTATGCTTTGTGTTCTTTGGTGTTCCAGCATTTCTGATGTCTCTCTTGGGTTGAATCCCAGTGAGTCAATGGAAAATACATGTTGATGGTATTGAGAGCAGGAACTGGCTTTTCAGGCCCTCTTTCTAATCTGAATTTGACACCAACTTTAATTTGCAACATATGCAACTAGAAGGGTAATAACAGCCTAGGAATGAAGCTGAACTGTCACCTTTAAAATGAAATCACTAATGGGTACTTGTGTTCACCTTCTGTACTCCGTTGTTCTCTGGTCTGGAGATCCTTTAGGATAACAGGCACAGAAGGGATAAGAGATATCACTTTGAATATGAAAAATAAAAACCATGAGTCTTGTCAGACGGTTAAAACTGGTATTAGAGGTCAGTCAAACCAGAAGAAAATGATCAACTGAAGTTCTGTCCCATTAATAAATCATGGGAGCTTCACACTCGTTATGTACCAGCCTGATATGGGCTGATGCCTTTTCTGTGGCTCTGCAGAAATCCCCTCTCAAATAGAACAACACCAAATGACAGCCAAAGTTTAGGGCACTGCTTTGAACTCTCAGATCACCCTGGCAGGGTTTGCCCTTGCTCTGAAGACGAGCTCACAAGCTGCGTGTGACGATGAATAAGGATGATCCCAGCTGACCTTGTTGGCTGGGAAACTCTCCTGGCTCCAGAGAGATGTTGCTCATCTCATATATATTGCCTAAGAAAGTAGGGGAAAGGGAAAACAAACTAATTTAGGAGGAAGCTTTCAGAAGTACTAAGTTCTTCAGTCTCTGAAGGCTCATTTTCACTTCAGAACAGGGGTGACTCGACCATCTGCTGTACACAGATGTGTGTGTGCTGCATCTGGGACACAACAGGGACACCATCAGCTGAGAGCAGTGAGGCTGAACTTGGCACACCATGAAAACCAGCCAATGCCTCGACTGGATACAACATACTTAGGAGAATGCCTCTGTTGTACCCAGCCTTCCATGTTAAATGAAAGAGGCTGCATTGTCCTTTCCAGGCATGGCCTGAATGCAAATCCATAAATATGGTTAATATGGCTTTTCTGCTTCCACAAGTTTGCTCTTACAGTCTCTACTTATTAAAATGTTAAGTCCTTAATTGAAATTCCACCTCCAGTGGAACAGCCCTCCATGAGCTGTCCCTGTGAAAGCAGAGTGAGAGATGACAGCAAAAGCATTGTGATGAGCTTTTCTATGCTCTCCTGGTGTTTTTTGAAAATTTTCCATTATTTTGGCTAAGAGGTCAGTGCTGCTCTGCAAACTCAGTTGTGCTTTTGATTCTCTATTATCAAGCAAAACATAACAACATTTAAAACAACCACCAGTATCAGAAACCAGTCCTTTCATAGCTTGGGAAGAGTCTGCTTAAATAATATTTTTCCAATGATTCTGTGACTCAAGCAGCACTAAGTTACCATACCCATCTGGCCATATATATTTAGATATAAATTATTTTTCACAGAGGGGAAGTTTTGCACATAATTTTACATGAAGGGGTGGAAGTTGTCGTTGTTTATTTGTCCTGCTCTCTCTCTTCCCTGACTCTTTAGATTTAAGTATTACCTTTTGTCCTTGTTCCGTTGACTAGGAACCTTTAATAGGAAGCTCAGCTCACACAACACAGTTCTCAAGAGAGTTATATGAGACTTGAAGATAACCACAGGCATGTCCATGAGAAAGGAGAGGGTAGAAATGAAGCCTCCTGACTGCCTGTTTACCTCAGTTCAGGGCAAGCCACTGGAAATAGGAAATGGCAGATGGCAGGAAAAAAGCAGATGACAGAGACCTCCCAGAGGTGTTGGTAGGTAATTCAGAGCCTAATCTTTTGCACATATATAACATCTCATAAAGATATGCTGTATTTCCTCCCAAATATGGCAAAACAGAATCTGCCATAGCCTCTCCTATGGATCTGGTTATCCTTGTACTTTGTTAATGTCCTTAGGGGACTTATTTGCACCAATAATTAGTACTCTAAAATATGGGTTTTTTATAGACACATGTTCTCACACACACACACACGTGCTCCCATATACATATAAAAAGAGTTTCAGGGGGACTTTGCAGATTTACAGCACTTTCCTGGCATCTCCACCAGCACTTAGCAGCATTTTCCCTTGCCCACTGCCATTACTGGCCTTAGTCCCCAAGTCACTTGCCATGAGTTGGCTTTGACCCCTTCTCTGACTGTGAGACTCCCTCACTGTTTGAAGAGATTCCTCCCTTGACTTTAGTGGAATTACTCCTGGATTCGACAGCTGGAGGCTGGCAGTGATATTTTATAGCTCTGAAACTGACTGGAAGGAGGAGGAGGAGGAGAGAGGAAGAAAACACAAAAGCAGAGGGGGAAGAGGCAGACAATCCAGCAGACAATGTGTACTGTTTCCCAGCATCATTTCACAGCTGCTTTGAATGGTTGAAAAATGACACTAGAAGTCTTACAAAGACACAATAGCTGTCTCAATGTATAATTATATGGCTTTATTGTAGTGATATGGATAATTATCACAATTTAAAAACCCAATAATCTACTCTCTCTCACTCTCCTTTTTTTTTTTTTTATTTTTTTTTTACATTACAGCCAGTTCATGGATCATAAAGTATTATCCACTACAGGATTTGGAAATTACTTGTTTTATATTATTTTTATATTATTGTTGTGGCTTTATTTTGCATCAATCTGTACAAGTTGTCACTGCATAATTGTTGAGAACAATTCACTGCCAAATAATGCTGCTGAAGACCAAAGTATCTCTACACCAAATTCTGATGCACATACAGACTGTGAATGCCACTGTAATCCCAGGACAGGCAAGTCCTGCCTTAGATGGCTCAGGCTGTGATGATCTGACCCAGTCTACAGCACTTCATTCAATGACTGGCACTCTCTCCTCTGATCCATGTGGGCATTTTATGAAGCGAAGTCCTGTATTTCAAGCCTTATAACTTACACATATGTTCCTGCCACCCACGACAGACTAGTTATATTCCAGTTCAAACAGGCACTCTTAATTTTGCTTGTCTTGTCCTGGGAGGTATATCAGCATGCTTGTTTTTGTGAAATTTGGGAGAACAAAGGCTAATTTAATCCCACCCTTCCAACAGGTTATATATTTTTTCAACCCTGCAGCAAATTTTCTATGTCTGTATGTTTTGGCTTTTAAACTCAATAACCTGCAGGCATCAACCACGTCAGCAAAGAAATGGAAAGCTCATTATTGCACTATTATAAGGTTTCAAGCTTAAAACCAGAGGCTATAACAACAGCAAAGGGGATATCACAGGCACACCCTTCTTGAGACTTTCACTGAATTCAGGATGGAGGGATGCTGTGAAGGTTGTTTTACTGTGCCTGTTCACTCTCCAACCATCACAGTATGTTGAGGGTATAATTTTTTTTAATATTATTGTAGATTCTTTTTCTACCAGATAAACAGGACAAAAAGAGTGAGACTTTTGGAGGTGAAGATGTGCTGTTCGAGCATGTGAAGGAACATTCACTCCCTGCAAGTCTTGCCCTGGACTTTCAATGACTGTGCCACAGGAATTTCACTGGGCAGTTTATTCAGTTTTACAACTGGCCCACAGGTCAGAGTATGAATTTTAGTAAAAAATCTGTATTCTAAATTTTAGGCTATTGGGAGTCATTCAAGCTGTTCTGTATGTATGAACTCCATTTAACAAAAGGTTCCCTTCTGCCCTAAGCTTCCTATTCTCTATTCCTCCCAGGCCCCTTTGGGCTATTACCTTGCTGCTCTGTATTATTTTTCCACCCATTCCCTGGCCTTGATGTCTGCGGTGCTGGATTTTTTTTCCTGAAGACCTTGTTTTCTAAACCTTCTATTATTTTTGTGACCTTTTGAGATACTTTCTATTTCAAGAACAATCTTTTGAAGATGGACTTGATACAGAGAGAAATAATTCCACCCTAGTCTTACAGGACATGTGTTCACACCCTGATAGCATGTCTTTTTAAGTCTTCCCCATGCTTATTCCAGTGCCCTGCACAGCCCCAGGAGTGGTGGACTTTCCCAGAGGTATGTGAGCTGCTGGGTTGGTGGGGAAGGCTGTTTCTGGAGGATGCTGCCACCAAAAGCAAAATGCCTCTGTCTGCCATCCAACTGTTTCTATACAACCCACAGTTTTTATCTGCATGTATGTCCTCTGAAGGAACTCCCTGGTATCCTACACTGTTGGCTTCCCAAGAGGAAATAAAAAATCCTGTTTGGAGCAGATCCCTTGAGGGATTCAAGGTTCCCTCAAGGAATGTGGCCCTGAACCAAAAGCATCAGGTGCAGCTGATCCTGGTAAAGCTCAGAGATCACCAGGGGCTGAGTCAGTGGTGGAGGGTGAAAGGATTTCTGGCTGGAAGCCAAGGCCAGGCAGGCTGGAGGCTTCCAGCTCTGCTCTCTCTGCCCTGATTTTTTTGATGTGAGACAGTCACTGAGCTGTGTGGAGGGTGGTCGAAGGCTTTGCTGGTTAAACATAAACGGTGAGTATAAAATCTGAATTGCAGAAGGGAATCATAATTTTCTTCTGCTGGGCCTGCATATAAAGGAACCTCCAACATTTTACATGATTTCTGTGTGTGTACTGATGCTGTCCTTTAAAAGGCAATCCCTGAAAAGCGTGGCTGGTGTGGCTCACAAAGCTCTGCCACATGGTCTTTGCTTGGCAGGAGTGAAAACTGCAGTTGGTGCTTAGGGCACTTCTGGAGCAAACATCATCAACTGGCCAAGCACCTTCAGTTTTGAGACACAGCAGTTGTATTTAAAAATGCTCCAGGCCCAGTGAGAGAGGCTGTGAGTCAGAGTATTGTTTCCCAGGGTTTGTTTCTAACTGAGTGGATGTTTTTTAGGAACTGCCTGTGTTCTTCTGAAGTTCTCTGGGTCTGCTGGGGCCAGTGATGCTGCCTGATGTTTGAGCTTTCACAGAGGGGACAATGATGGATTGTTACAAATGAAACATGCTGGTACTGAACAGCATAGGGACTTTGCATCATCTATTAAACACCAGGAATTAAATTACTGTTTGCTTCCACCCTACCAAAGAAAACTTTTATGTAAATCTTCAGCCCGTGGTAGTCTCGGCAGGTCAAACCTGTATAATTAATGCAAAACCAAAGTGGGAGGATGATCAGTCCCATTTCCCATAGGCTGGCAAACCAAAAGGTCTGGATCACTTTAATAGGCCCTTCTGAGACACAGGAACAGCATCATTTCATCTGTGCCTGAGTGCTTCAGCACAGACACAACACTGAATTGATGGCAAAAGTGTGTGGCAGCAATTACTGCCATGAGAGTTGCTCTGGAAAGAAACACAAAAAATTCATTTAACTCCCGCACTCGCCACTGTAAGTTAATTTGGACATGCTATATTCCCAGCACAGTTACAAATTTAAAAATAAGCACACCCAGGGCTGTAGCTGGAGTGGAACTGGATGGTGCAACTGATCAAAATGTGCTCCAGAATACACTGGAGTGGAGTTTACAAATATCTGCCTTTTAAATCTTATGCCTACGATCTATTTCTTTCTGGAACAAAACATGGTACTTCCAGCCTACAATATGAAGTGAGTCATAATATTGCCATTCTGCTCCCAGCACAATTGGAGCATACCTATGGTATGAAGTGGGAGAAATATTTGGCCAAGAAGAAAGCTCCAGAATTTTTTTTTATGTACTGTCAAGACATGCTTAATAAATGGAGAGTATTCTTTCCATATTGCGTAATTCCGACTTTCCTCATTCTGGGGTTGCTTCAGCAAAACACGCAAGTGTGTGCTTATCTTTAGTGAGTGTTTAAGCCCAGATGACTGTAAACATACACAGGGGGAAGACTTTCCTTCCCATGCATGGGGGCAAGCACATGCTTCCACCTGCATGGGCGCTGAGTGGGGTCTCGCTGGCAGATGTGGAGGGTGGCTGTCAGTGGCAGAAAGCACATGAACCTCCTGTGGTCCACAGTCCCCTCATGTGGGCATGGACTGGCAGAAACAGCCTGAAGGTGAGTAAAGGGAGAGCCTGGCTGTCCAGCTGGAAAGGTTTTGGGCCAGAGGGTGAAATCCCCAGCCCAATCATGAAAACAGGCATGTTTCCTTCAGCTAAACAGATTCCATTCTGTGTCTCCAAACAGATGCCAAAACAGAGAAGAAATCAAGATGTGATGGCTGACTGGGAATTGTTTCAGCAAGGGAAACAGGGCTTAAGCCTTCAACTCTTCCAGGTGAAAAATAAAGGAAGAAGCAACTTTTGTGCACACAGTAGGGCAGACGAGGTGGGTTGTGGGTAAAGCTTTGGTCCATGAAACAGATGATTTTGCCTTGATTCCTGCTCTGCAGCTGTGTGATCCTCCCAAGCCAGTGTTTCCCTTCAAGTAAGATGTGAGTATTCACACAAACCTGCTTTTGTATAAAACCTGTGAGCCCTCACGTATTGCTGTGCTTGTACCAGAGACTGTTTACAGGTTGAACTTAATGTTTACTTAATATATCCTACTCCTTGATGTTAAATGCTGTTACTATTAACTGCTGTGATGCTTGCTGACCTGCAGAGCTTTAATGGTCAAGATCATCTAAAATAACAGTGGTTCATTTTATTTTTAAGCAATCAGTGGCATGCAATGAATTGTTTAACATTAGGCAGTGTATGCATTATTATGCTGTGCTCATATACGAAGTGTGTTTTTTTGACCAAACAGCCCAGAAACGTCTCTTGCTCTTGGTTATGAGAGGTCCCAGAATCAGAGAGCTGGTAAACATTTGAACCCTCCAGAGTGTGAAATAATAATGGCCATCTGGTGCCATTACAGTGGGGAAGGCTGTGAGCAAATGGCAAAGATACGAGAATTAAATCTTGTTTATACCATGCCACTGAAGACCACTAAGAAACTGGTTTGAGTTGGTTTTAAGAGGATTTCAGAACAAAAGGGTTTCTCAAAAATCTCTGCCCTTTCAGAACAGCAACATTCCTCTGTACACAGGATCTTTGGACTTTGAGTTTGGCAGCAGATTCTGGAAAACAGATGGATTTACCACTTGACCAGAGCTGAGACCCTCTGGAGAAATCAGAATGAGAATAATGTTGGGAATTGTATCTCTACATATCTCTTCAGTTAAAATGCTAAATTGTTGCTGCTATGTTCATGAGGCAGCTTGGAGTGTCTGAGCAGACTCCCTGCCATTTAACAAACAGATGGATGAAGTCACATAGGTTGTATCTACCTGGTCAATGATGGATTGATATCCAGAAAGCCAATGCTAAAGTAACCTGGGCATGAGTTATTAAAAAAAAAAAAGTCTTTTTGTAATGATAGGAACACTCTGGGGACAAATTAATTTGATCTTGTGAATAATTTCATCCTCATAAGATTACTATTCACTTTGTAATTACAAGGTGAAACAGTATTACCAGGGCTGTGTCCTTTTGAACTCAGGGCCATATCCTTTACCCTGTGCTGCTGTGTATGCCTATGTTCCTCCACTGGAAAGAGCTCCTTCCTTACTCAGGGGTATGTGGATGATGGCAAACTGCAGAGGCTTTTTTTCTAACACATTTGCTTTCCTCCTTAAACTTTTTTCTCTGGAGTTTTTCCCACCCCTGTTCTTCAGACATATTGATCTCCATAAGCTTACTTCTTCCTAATGTAAGATCTGTTTTCTTTTAGGACAGCTACAAGTCTGGGAAACACACACTCTGGTGTCCAAGAGGGCAGAGGGAGGTCTTTCTGGAAATAGCAAGATGACAAACAAATCACTAGAAGTTCTAGTCTTGGCTACCTTACTATAAACTCAGCCCATAGATCTCTTTTTTTTTTTTTTTTCAAACTGAGGTTTCCCATCTGTCAATGGGTGGATGTAAATCCCAGCAGATGTTGAAGAGACATCTGGAGTGTATCCATTGCACTCGCATTGTCAGTGATCATCTCTGTTACCACAGATTTTTGCTGAGCTCAGGGAATTTGTGGCCTTCCCTCCAACTGGGTGATTGCAAAAAATTGTGATATGTGTCCGACATCCTCTGCTACAGCAACTGGGAGTCTCTGATACCAAGACTCCTGCTTAGTACTTGTCTTTCCATAGCCAAAGGTTTAATGACCACCCAAAAGAGCGATTCTATAAACCAATGGGGTGGGTGCTGAGGGATGGGCTGGTTGCTGTCGTGCAAGGAAGATCTTGATGTCTGTGACAGGACTGTTGGCTGTGGAGGAAGTGGGAAATTTCAGCAGCTCAGAAGGTGAATGAGGGGATTTGAACATCCTGGGAGTTAAAATGAGGGGAGAGGATTTTCCAAGGAACTCAAAATGTCTATTTTCAATTTGAATTTCAATAGGGTCTCCAGCTCCATGAAGTGGCTTCCAAAACCCTGACCTAATTTTTCTTAAGAGGTAGAGAGACACACTTTTTATCCTCTCACATCTGGCCCTGGCCTGAGGTACCCAGGCAAGAGAGAAAACTTTTCCAGCCAAATACTTGTTTTTCTATCCTGGGAACAGCTCCATTGTGCAGCATGAATGCCAAAGTCCAGTTTCCTTCTGGGCTTTGCACATTTTTTGAAGTTGGTGTTTATTTTGCCTGATCTGTCCGGACTGTCTGGTTCCTGTTACTGTTCTCTCCTATTGTTGCTGGTGAACTCTGGCCCTTACCAGGATTTTGGTGGAGTTGCCTTTCTTTGAGCAGGTACATGAGAGATTTCTCTGTACTGGAGACCTGCCATCTGTATTTCCCTGCTGACCAACCTCTTTTCCTTCTGTGTATATTATTACAAAGCATGAAGAGAAATAAAGCTCATTTATAAGCCCCTGTAGTTAAAAGCGGTTACATCTGTGAAATGGTGAAGGGCATTAGAACTGTTGTCTTTGACTAGCAAAAGGCATCTGTGAAGTGATTTTGAGTAAAATTCCCTGAAATGGAAACTATAGGTAGTTCTCTAATTGTTTATATAAATTAATATAGCAAAGAAAGAAATTTTGGAGGAAAAATCCCCAAGCCTATGGTTTCTTTGTAATATAATTCCTTGACAAAAATAAATCATGCAATTATTACTATGTGAACATTTCCCTGCATGCCCAGCAAATGTATAAGGGGAGAATTGGTATTTCCTTCTTGTGAAATTATCTATTGTGTGCCATAAATGTCTTCATTCTGATTTCTTGGGAGCTTAGAATTTTGCACAGAAATGCTTTAAGGAAATTATCTGCTTTCTCCCTTTATTTTATTAATCTACTTGTTGGCCTTTTATTATATGTCACACATTCCTTCCCTTCAAGGGTTTCCTGACTTAGATTTGCTTGGCCCCAGCTCTGTGAGCCTTCCAACACCAGATGAACCCAACAGTTTGTGTGAGCATAGTTAACCTTGAAAAAGACTGTGTAAAAATCTATTATTTCTTCCTTTTTCAATATCAAAATGTATTTACCACAATTTCCTCATACTGGCAATCATCAGACTAAAAGCTGTGTATTATGGCAACAGGCATAAATATTTACAACTAATAGAGACCATATCTAATTTTAGGTACCCACACCCTCCATGCTCTCCGGGAAAGGAAGCCAAACTCTTTCAGGTTGTGCTTCCAGCTCTTCTAAGGAAGAAAATCCATTAGGCACCATCAGTAGTGCCTTCTCATCATTTCTGATGGCTCTGTTTTATTTCTTTGGGGCTCACAGCAGGAACACAGGGTTGCCTGCATAGGAAATCTGAAATTCAGTGGTCCTCAGACACCCCAAATGAACTTCCTTAGGTCAGGTGTAATTCATACTAGAGACAGGATTTTGAGCCCTCCCTTGAGAAGCTCCTGGAAAGGACAGACTGTTTTAGCTCCAGGCTTATGGAATGAATCCCTCCTATCAATGGCAGCATCTTGGTTTGTTAATGTGAAAGATAATAGAAATGCACCTCTACAGGAGGGATCCAGAAAGTGACCTGACAGAAACTGGAATATAAGTTGAATTTCGAGTTCAAACTAGTTTTTCAACCACCCAATTCCCCTGCCCATGATGGTGTCCTTCCTAACTGAATAGGGCAGAAACACCCAATCAAGTCCTTCACTGTGTATTTTCTCCATAATCTACAAGGAGCATTACTGGAATGTGGCCGCAGACACCTCCCTCCACATCCACAGGGCATTATGGCTGAAGTTCCAGTGTCAGTTAACTCTAGGGACACTCACTGGAGCAAGGTTGTGTCTGTCAGAGGGGAGATGTACTTATGAAAACTTTTGGGAGTGCTTGGGCTAATTTATTTCTTCTAGGAATCAAACCTATGTGGTTTTATAAGTTAGAAATGTGAATTTGCTGGACATTAATGTGATGAGAGAGGTCATCAAAGGCAAAGAGGAGAAAAAATTCCTCTGTCTGGACTGGAGACAGTAAAATACACAATTAGCAACACTCAGTTCAAAGACTGCTTTCCCTTCTCCTTAGCACTTGCCTGGTGCTGCCATCAGTTTTGCCAAGGCTTGAGGGGATTGCCAACCTCTCCTTGCAACCACTGCAGATCTTCATATCGATGGAGCCCAAAACCACACCTGAGCTCACACTGTTTGAAACATCTTCCTTGGGAAGTTTTGTCTTTGCTGCACAAAAATTTCATTTACAGGATGTGGGAGTGAGTCTCCCTTTGGATAATGATGATTACAATACAGTAACTGTAAAATGGATAATAACAGCAACCAACCAGAACTGGCCAGGGGGTGATAATTCAGCTTAGCGACAACTTCTGAGGTTTTACAATTTGTTTTCATTTTACAATGGAATGAAAACAAAACCTTCAGATATTGTGTTTTCAATTTGGGCCTTTTTTGCTGCACTGTCAGAAATAACCAGAGTGCCCCGGACCTCAAGAATTTGTCCTTTCAAGTATTTAAAAAATGCTTCAACTTCCATGAATCAGCATTTTCTCTTGGTGGGACAGTTCATCAAAAATGCTCTGGTCAGAACATTTGCTAACCCCAAAAGTTCAAAATTATGAGTCACACCCCCAAAATATAGCTGTTAAAAGTTACTTGTTTTATGATTTATGGACTGTTTCTGGGTTGTCTTCTCTTAAGCATACCTTTCCCCTCCATCCTCTAAGGATGTACATTTCTTTCCCACATGCCTCCATTCTACTTACTAGGGTATTTTTTGGTTCTCATGCAGCTTGGCTCTTTTGACCCTCTGTAGTTTATGCACAGGCAGCAACACTGAGCTAATGATTTTATGGAATGCTGTGGCAGGGGTTTGCCAGGAAAGAGGTGGCTGCCGAATGGTCTCTGGAATGGATAGTGGTCACTGCAGGGTGGTCTGGCTGCTTGCTGGTTCTCACTCATCTCAGATGGCATTTTCCATCAGCAGAGCTGACATCTGTCAGAAGGCAAGAACATCTGCACTCATGCCCTGCCTGGTGCAGTCCTTGCCAGCTCTGCAGTGCTCCAGGAATCAGAAGAGACACACGGTAACAATTATCACTCAATGCTCGTGGGGCAGCCGCTATGTGTGCAATGTCTGTGGTTTCGTTTGGGACACAACTGGCCCAGAGATGGCTCTGAAGGACCCATATCTAGTTCTGGCCAGCTCCATGTCCCATGCTGGACCCAGGCAAACTTTGGAAAACAGTCTTTTTTTTTTCTCAACATTTCAAGTGGAAAGACCTTGCTCATTGAGATAAAAGCAAAGTGAAGAATATACAACAAGATAAAGACACATGGCGATTTATTCTGAAAGCTGGAGGGAGCTGCAGAAAGGGGATCAGAACTTGGAAAGACTTTATGTGATGGAAGGCACAAGGTGCTCTCTAGTCAGGGGGTCTTTGTATGAATTATCTCATGCACCTCACCAAGACATACCATGAATGCATTTAACCAGGGACAAGCTTTGTGTCCTCAGGAGTTTCCACCCTGTTGGACATAGTCTCAAAATATTATTTTCCTTGCAAAACTGTTGCAAGACTTGTATCATTGTTTTTCCCCCCCAATCTCTTATGTTCATGAATTTAAATGGAAGGCAGAGGGAGAGAAACCCAGTTGGGAGCACCATATGGAGACAACAAAAGTTATTGCTGTTCCACCATTATCTTGGCACAGATCTCCTTTGTCAAACATTATTTCAGATTTGGGACTTTATCTTGTATTCACACTCCCTGTTGCTTCTTCCTTCCTTGGAAACATCAGGAGGGACTTGGAGTATTGCTAAAAGGAGCTCTTTACAGGAAAAGAAATAAATTGGGCAATATGATTCAAAGAATAGAAGAATGAATTATTTCACCATTTTAGCAGTTTCCCAGGAGGGAGACTAGAGGGAGAAAATGCACTTAACACTCTAAAATATTAAAATAACAAGAACCACAGCAACCTCACCCCCTGGACTTGAACCAAACTGAATGGTTTAGGTAAATGCCTAAGCAGATCTTTGAGTGGCACAATCCAACAAAGACTGTTTCCATGCATGGCAAGGAAAATTCTCCATATTAATGGTATCATGAACTGGCCCAGCTAATTTGGACTTCTTCCATAGGGCTTGATTTCTGGCAGATTAACTGAATATTTTTTGGAATATGAACTCCTCTTTTAATGTTGAGTTTGATCCTGTTTTGATAGATGATATTCCTGGAAAATTACTTTCTGAATGGTGTACTTTCCATACGGTTTTTAAAATGAGAGATGTTACTCCTTTGTATTCCTGGAACAGACTTAAAATATTCTGAGCAGTAACTAGAAGGTAATGAGATGAAGGCAATTGTGCAATTTTTGCAATTTACTGGTTACATCACTGGCTACACAGAACAAAGCAAAGCCACACTAAGGAGGACTTTCTAAAAGGGCTTTGTAAGAGCTTAAACAATGGCATCCAAATGCCTTCCTAGATGTTGTTCATGCTTTTGCTGAAAATTTTACTGGCAAGTTTTCAATGAGCAAAAATAGCATTAAACTAGAAAGACATTACAACCCATACTATAGCATCCTTTGAGGTTTTGATATAGCTGAAGAGGTCTCTGTGTAGTTATAACTAAACAAAGATGCAGTTTCAAAACACCTCTCTAGAGGTATCTTGTAATTTATATGCAGATACACCACAAGCCCTCAGTGGAGTTTGTGTGCCCATATGGACACATTTGGGAAGCAGGATCATACAACCCAACGTGTCAGTAGCAGCTCTCTGGTCCAAGGTGGAATGGACAACATGATGTCCTGGGCATTGCTTCCACAAACTTGATATATATAGCATAAAATAAATGGTCTCAGGAGGCATTTTAAGTGTCAGTTCCAGAGCTGAGACTTCCTTGTGGAAATGCCTCACCTTTTAAATGGAAAATCAAGTCTGCATTTCTGCTGCTGGTGGACAGGGTCTCAAGCAACTGGGCTCCCAAAATTAGACAAAGACATGACTGCACACCTAGTTATAAGAGCAAAATGTGCCTTGGTAAGATAACCAGTTCCGAAATGGAGCTGGGGGGATTGCTCAGAAACAGAGCATGTCCTAGATAGGGAGGGTCTGGCCTGGGAGGACACAGCAGCTGGATGGCTGCCCGCTCTGGAGCCAAGGCATGAGACAGTTTGTGAACTTAAAACACATTTTTCAACCTTATGGGATTTTCCTTAAAGTCCGTTCTCAGCAAAGCAGCATATTATTGTAAATAGATGCTCTTTTTGTCCCATCTCCCAGGGGATAAAAATTAATGTTATGTTTAAACATGTATGTTTTCCCACTCACTGCTGAAGCTGTTCTTTTCCTTACAGTCTGCAGAAAGCCTTAGCATGAGTAGATATGTTAATACCATTACTTCAAAGTTATAGCTGGAGTTGGTGCCAGAGAGTCTTTAACAGGAGACGTGGCCTCTGTTTGCAGGGGTTGGAAAGTACTTTTAGTGAGTCATCTCAGGCATCCTCCTGCACTGTGGCAGGACCTTTCCATCCAGTCCCTCTGCACAGTCTTTTTTAACTCTTTCAAGTGCCTAAATGCTGGCTCCTGTGCTCATCCCTGGGACTTCTAGTTCCATGAGACACTTCCACACTGTCCTGAACCAAGAGTGAGGAAGAGTTGGTACGGCGCTTTGCTGTTCTTTCCCTCCTGCCTCAAAGCCATCAACCTCCTGACTGTGCCTCCTGTGCCACTGTGTTTGGGAATATTTTTACAGCTGTCCATCTTCTTCCTTTGAGAGTTTTCTTTTTTTTTTTTCCCAGTGCTTCTCCTGTCAGTGAAAGTTTTTTCCAGCCTTTTCTTCCCCTGAGGCTGGTTGGCGCATTTTATGTTTATGGATTCATTGCTGTGCCAGTTCCCAAGGTAAAAAGGCAACCCTGGGGTAACCCCACTGCTGGATTTGTTGGTGCACTGGGCACACACTGAATGTGGGGAACTGTGTTACTGAACTAACAATCTCTCAAGGCCTTTCATGCCTTCCCCTTCCCTGGAATCCCAAACACACCACTTTGCTGACAGGGACTAACTAGGGCACACCAACACCCAGCAAGTGCCACAGGGTGCAGATGGCACTGTGTTCCTCAGTGCCCTTCCAAGCCATCCTCCCTACTCTCACATAGGACTTTTTGGGCCCACAGTAATACCTGTTTAAGAAAAGGGGTTTGCTCTTGGTCCTAAATCTGTGATTATGTCTGCTGCACAACAAATGCTCAGGAGAAGCCATGGCTGGGTCATGAGGCCTGAATCTGTTTCCAAAAGAGATCCAACCTGAATCCAAAGGTGACAGCAACCACATGACTGGGTAGTATCCCTGGGTTCTGCTTCATGTTGCTCTGCTGGCTGTGTCCTCACTGCTGAGACATGACAAATGGTGTTTGGGATTCCACTGAGGTGAAATGATTCCTTCTCAGATCTGGGAGAGCTTTCCTGTCCACCTGGGTACATGGGAAAGCCATTGGCTGATGAATGACCCTTGAACATTTCAGCAGATGTACAAGCTGCACATAAGGTCTAGTCACCAGATTCAGCCAAGGCTTCTGGTAACACGGCTTGTCTTGACTGAGAACTCCTGAGTTTGAATGCAATTAATCCTTGATATTAAATAAGGTGAATCTACCTTTTTTTTAACCTTTTAGTTCTTAGACATTACTTTAAAATTAATTTTTACTGATATTATTTGGGGAAAAAAGGGAGATGAATACTAGTTCAATAATCCAATGTAGAATTCATTCATTCAGTACCTGTTGGCATAAAACTTGGGGTGACAATTCATAAAACTTCCATTTCTTTAGTAACATATTCCCTGAATAGCTGGAAGACCCATAACTTGAGGTACAACAACAATATGACTGACAGGACACTGATGAGTGGTCAAAAGCAGATGAGAAATACAATAACTTGTATTTTTTCACTGCAAAGATAAATAGCAATTTGACAGGAGATGTCATTACTGTTTAATGACTTTGTCTGAACAGAACAATTGAAGGAAATATGTTTGCTCTTCCTCATCCCTTGCCATTTCCATGATGTCATTAAGTCTGGCCATAACAACTGGAAAGTTACAGCATAGGACAGGCACAGCCTGCAGGGCAAAATACACACAGTGATGCACAGTAACAGGGTGTGTATCATTAGTACAGACACCAAGGTATCAAGGTGTCCCAAGAGAACAGAAAATGAGAAAGAAGTACTAGTGGAAGTGTTTTGTATTGACTTAATCAATAACTAAGCCATTGCAATGATGGCTTGGTAAAAACACTGCCACATCCTGCAGAAATGAAATTTTTACATATCTAGGACTTTGGGTTGCTTAGACTTCTTTGTTAAGTTTTTGTCCTTCTTTCCTACCTGTGGAGCATCTTCTGTTGTAAAGCATCTGCCTGGCTGCCAACACACTCCTGGTCTGGCACCCCCCAAATGGCTTTGCCCACTCGTGTGGGTGGCTGGTCACATGTACTGACCCAATTATTGATTTTAAGATACTGGATGTGATTTAATTCAACCTGTAGAGATTGTCCTTCAAGGGTCAGAGGCGTCAGTTTCAGTTTTGGTTTTCTCAGCTGATGTCACCTCTTGCAATGTCACACTTATGAGAAGGGGAAGGAAAGACTAGGACTGACTAACTTGGAGTAGTGGAGAAGAAATGGGTCATTTCCTCATTGCTACCACTGTTAACCCTTTTTGTGCTCCAGTCAAATCCCTCCATGTCTCTTTGCAGCAGTCCATTTCTACATAAGAAAAATTTCAAAATCTGCCCATCCATATGTCAGAAGAATCACACTAAAAAGTCCCTTTCTACATCTCTGAGCACAAGAGTGCTGGATTGGGCCAAACTCACAGCCAGCCCAGTGTCTTCACCTCTGACACAGCAGTGAGCAGCTTTAAGAGAATTTGCCATTCATGAGACCAAATTTAGGCCTCATCCTGGACTCTGACAGAGGGCGGTGTCAGCTCACTTCTTGCAGAAGTCTTTTTCATTAGCTTGTGAAAGCACTCAATCTCCCTGATATCTGGTCCAACCTCCTTTTTTTGCAAACCTTGTTAAAATTTTGTCCTCAGGAACTTCTATAAAGCGATAAGTTCCTTAGGTTAATCACATACCATGCAAAGAAATATTTCTTTTTAAGTCTTTTCACTTTTCCATCTTTTCAACCCATTCCCTCCGGCGTGTGACTGACCTTAAGAAAAATCCCATCATTCTACATCCAAACCAGCAATACACATTCAAATGGTCTAAATCCTTGTTTAGTATTCTTTGTGATTCCTCTTGCCCTTCAAACAGCACATAGCTAATACAAGAGTAGACAGAGGGGCTTAGGTGGAATTTAGGTTGGATAAGTCTGGATACAGTAACATGGCTGCTTCATCCACTCCTCTAATTCCTGGCACTATCCTTCGTGATGTGTGTTGTAGTTTGCTTACTCTCTACATCTAGTTTTCAGACTGCAAATGTCATTCATGGTGCAGTGTTGTCCCCTGATGTCCCAAGGGGATCCCCTGACTGATACTGGCTGAAGAAATCAGTTCTCTGCACTGGGCTGCTGCTGCTTTTGGGCTGTCAGTGGAGTCCTAGGTGGGGGATGGATTGGTGCAGAGCTCTTTTTTGCCTCTTTGTAGCATAAAGTCAAAGTAAAATCAAACCAGGAATGGCAGCAACACCAAGAGCAGCTGTATGACAGAGCCAGAGGCAAAGGTGGGAAGCAGCTCAGGTGCTGCAGGCTCATACCCGCTCCCAGCTGTAGTGGGGAGGGGACTATGGGGACTTTGTCACCACAGAGCTCAGAGCACTTCTGCAGAAACGATCTGCCCTGAGAAATAGGATCCCAAAGCATGCACACACCTCTGTCTCCATGGGCTTCAAGTGGGTTGTGCACCCGCAGGACAATACAGGGATGTGTGTGAGGAAGAGATAGGAGTGATAGTTATCTCAAGTCTTTGCACACTGCAAAACACCTCCAGAAGGAAAAGGCCCCGAGATGTTCGGGGGTCTATGTGGTGCCTGTCTCATTTGAATTGGGAATAACCATGGTGATTCAGGCAAAAGGCATCTTTTCAGTATATGGACTGTCTAGGCTTCCTGGATGTGAAAAAGCCTGAGGATCACTAGATCACCTCTGACTTTTGAGACTCAGAACACAGAATTAAACCTTTCTTGGGAAGACCAGGAATCAGTGGTTCTGTAAAATTCATGTTCAAAACATGCAGCCATGGAAACCTTGGGGTTTCTGTTGTGTTGTACCTTGAACTTTTTATTGAGATCCCTGGTTTATTCTGGATGATGCCAGGTAGATTGGCAGAGAAGCCTTTTTAGCTCCTGAGAGGCAAAATGAACATAGCTATTCTGTGGCTGCCAGTTTAAAAAGCCAGATCTTAAAAGAGTCAGTGCTTTCTTGTCTCAGTGATAGAGTTCAAATCTGTACGACCAAAATTGGATGAACATTAAAAGAAAAAAATCAAACCATTGCAAACATCCATGAAAAGAAACATCACAGCTCTCTTTCAGTGCTATTTATAGATATTTCAGTTTAATGACCCCAAACATTGCATGAAGGGTTTCTCTAATGTGCTACCAAGTCTGTTTATAGGAGACAACTGTCTCAAGAATGTGGTGGTGTGAAGACTCCCACAGCAGCACCCGTGCAGAAATTGCAAATCTCCTTTGGTAGTCCCTTCCTGTCTCATGAGGTTTCAACAGGGGGGAAAGAAGTGATGGCGTGGGCTTTAAGTCATCACTTACACACCATGGCAGGCAGAGATGGGTTGAAACCAATGTGCAGTAGCAATCAATTAAAAATGACTAGCACATCAAAAGCGTGGACAGATGTGCTCTCGTGCTTGTAGCTGGAGAAATTTGGGATGTTACGGCTCCCATTTGATTTCTTGGCAGATGATTTCTGCCCCACAGTGAGAGGCTGCAAGGCAAAGCTGCTTGTTTCTTGATCTGTCTCCCCTGGGTGCTCCTGCCTGACCTGGGACACAGAGCAACCAGCCAATCAGTGATAGCTGACTTCCAGCTTCTCTCTTACATGGAAGGACGTGAGGAACAGGAGTCAGGGCTGTAACATACAGACAGGATATAATAGATTTATGGATTTGCACAGGTACAAGATGATTGCTCTGGGCAAGAGCAGTAATACTGTTCCTATGCTAATAAAAATGCCAGGGCAGGAGACTTTCCCTTCTCCAGTGGCTTGCCTAGCCAAAAAGTTTGGGATCACTGCTCTGTGAGACCGGTGAGCACTCCAGCCCGCTTCAGTGCAAAGTCAGACAGATTACATTGAGTCATCACTAAAGAACACAAAAATATGTCTCCTAACCATAAGTAATGTCTGTCTTCTTCTATATTGCTTTCAATTCACAGAGCTTCAGTCAGGGCTGAGCTATTCTGTATGCTATTCATTAGCTGATCACATGCCACTGCTAATTTTTTTCAAATGGATTCACTATTTATAAATGTTCACCAGTTTGTGCCGACACATGAGGGGAGGGACATATTTACACCATCTACTTTTTGCAGATGCTGTTTTCCTTTAGAGGGACTGACCTCACTTATTTACCAAAGCTACAACTTTGGCTCCTAAAGCTATTTGTGTAGTACTAATCTCTGTACTACGCCTCAACCAGACAGTTTAAGATTCACAACCCTCTTCTCCTCAGACTTCAACCATCTAAGGAGTCCATTCACCTTTGTTTGCACAGTGGGCCAAGTTAGTTGCATGCCATTGTCACTGCTCCTCAAGCATGGAGTTTGTTTTACTTAAAAGAAACGCACTTTTGCAATAGAATAGAATAGTTCTCGTTGGAAGGGGCTACAACTACCATCTAGTCCAACTGCTTGACCATTTCTGGGCTGACAAAAAGTTACAGCATGTCATTAAGGGCATTGTCCAAATGTCTATTAAACATTGACAGGCTTGGGGCATTGATCTCCTCTCCAGGAAGCCTAAATATAGATTTTAGGGTGAATAAATGTCATGCTAAAAATTGCTGTGTTTTTAGGCTTCATGAATATAAAACGGGATGTTTGGTGGCTGCCTAAGTAACAAATAACACACACCTTCCTTCTGTATTTCCCAGAGCAAGTCAGCTAACTTTGGCACTATTAAACCAACTCTGCCAGTAGTTGAATTGCATTTTTTGTTGGTCCAACCTCAGCCCTAAATAAACATGTATAACCTCACATAGCTAGACACAATACAAGTCACCCTGGCTGAGAGACCTTTGCACACGGAAAATCAGCATTTGATGTTCAAAAGACGGAATGGAACAAGCATGCTAAAGCATCTACTCACTATCCAAACAGTCCCTATTGTTACAGTTATTGCCAGTAATATCCTGTTTGTCACTGGGATAGCACTTTGGTTCGCCTGCCCTAGAAACAGCCACTTGCCTTGTGGCTAAGCACTTCCAGTGTGGGACTTGGAAATTCACCAGAGTAAGGAAACCTACCCAGGGCTCTGGCTTCTAGAAAAACCTCTTCAAAATGCCTCAAGGAATAACCAGGCTCATAAACTTCCACACATCCAGTGAAAGAAACCATTTTCATATCCAAGTAACAAATTCGCCCTCCCCATTTGTCTGGCATGCTCTGATCCTACTTTACAACCATCACATCCCAATCCTGGCAAGAGGTCCTGAAGAAATTTGGTTTTGTGGACTGTGGGTGAAATCTGTGGCAGAATATTCATAGTGTGGAGCTAATAACTGGTTTGGACTTTAGTACAGTGCAGCTGCATAGGTGGTGAAACACCAAAAGCCTTTTGGCCCAGGCATTGCCGTATCTGAGTTGTAAATGCTGTGTGAGTTATCTACAAGATTATCAGTCCCTTCCCTAGGTGAAACTCAGCTAGTGTCTTTGATTTTCTTAGAGGCAGGTTGGGCCCAAATTTTATAAAGTGGTTTCAAGCCCTTTCATGTGAAAGGCACTGAATAAGTACCATATAGATCTAACACTGCAGGAGCTCAGCCCTTGGTTGTTTGCTCTGGACCACTGTTCTCAGTATGTCCACCTGTTTCACCTGATCCATGGACACCTGTCCACAGAAAGAACTAAAAAGATTCAGTGCAGCAGAACAAGTACACGTAGCTGGTTCTCTGGGGCCACGAACAGTTAATGCCTTGGCCACAGCAGTGGTGCAGCTGGAGCTTTTCCCAATGCTGGCCTGGATAGCATCACTGTCTCCCCCGAGTTTGCTGGAGTCGTGGCAGTGAGAAACTGCTCTGAGATCACTACTGGAATCCTCGATTTTTAATGTTCCCCCATCCTCCCTACATTTTCCATTAGGAAGAAGTAAATTGGTAAATGCCCTGGGACTCACAACCAGGTTGTGACCTGGTGAGGCAAGAGGAAGCACTTGCTAACACACCACTGCTGGTAATAACTCCTGGGTGGAAAACCTTCAATGGAAAGTGCAGCTTTGAAAAAATTTGCAGCAAGTAATTGCTTTTGGGCATTTCCAGCACAGAAGGACTGAATCTAATGGTTTCAGCTTGTTGGGAAAGCTAAAAGTGTTGGTTTCAGCAGGGACAAGGGCAGGGGTAAATTCAAAAGTGATTGTCCAGTCTCCAACACCCTGCAGGATCTGCCCATGTATGAAGCTTCCCTGTGTGCCATGGTGACTGTGGTGTCACCATGCCCTCGGTGCCACTTCTCTTCTTCATGGGCTTCCATGCAGATAGATATGGAAGAGGCTGTTCCAAGGACTATCTTAAAGGCTATAAGCACAGGGGTAAGGTCACTCCAAGTGGGTTCTTTTCTCTGTCAATACCCACAGTATTTTAAACAGGTTATGTTATACTTTGTGCCATGCAGTATTTTTATGAGTGGGATATTTTCCAGGACGCTGCTCTGGAAGTAATTTCTACTGCTGGATTCTGTGTGCAGTTTTGTAGTGAAATTGGTTTAAAAAACTATGGGATTCCCCCAAACCCCTGAAATTCCTTTTTTGATCAATGCTAGTTTTGACCACTGGACAGCATTTGTCTCAGAGTAGCAAGCCCATACATGGAGCTATTTTTTCCCTTATCTTTCTGAATTTCCCCATATATATTATGTACTACATGCATTTATGTACTATAATAGTTAAGAAGGCAGATAGCTAGAGATATTTTAGAGGCTAAATCTTCAAATCCTGAGAATGTAGCTTGATTTAAAAGTGCACACATACTGCTTTTACCTGGAACTCAAAGGAAACCAGGGTTATGCTTTTTCATCTTCCCAACCTTCCCTCAGCCCTTGTCTCCCTCAGTAACTTTTGAGCCTGCTGGCAATTTCTACCACTTCTGACAGAGGAAAGGAAACCAAAGCAAGTCCCTGTGAGTCACCTGCAGCTGGGTAGGTAGGAGAAATTCAGTGTGGTGCCCTCACCAAGTGCCAGCCTTCCTGGCTGGCATCAGTGCCTATGTGTGTGCACAGCCCCCAGGCACATGTGTGTGTCCCCACACTCACTCCGAACCCATCCAGACTGATGCTTAGTTGGTCACGCACCAGCTATTGTATGGCTTTTTCCATATGCAGAGGTATTTGCAGGGCATGGAAGAGAGTGGGAGAAGGGTAGTGGGTGCAGGGACCAGGATATTGTAAGGGATGAGCAGAACTGAAATTATCATGGGAAAGTGGGTGCTGTTGCAATCTAAGGCAGCCTGGCTCCCCTAGGGACTTTGGCTCATGGAAGTACATATTTACAACATGCAATCTTCTGTCTTATATCTTGTCTGTGTGAAGATTTTCTTCTAAAGGGCAGAGAAAAGAGAGAGCTGCTTGCATTAGAAGTGACGCTGCCCACTCTTGTGGATGAAAAGGTCTTCACATTTCCATGGATCAGATTCTGCAATTACACAGCTTTCTTGTTTGGCCAGTTCATCTGCTAAACCTGACACGCAGCCAGAATGCAAACAGAGATTTTCCCATTACAGAATACCAAATCTATGATAAGCCACGCCATGAAAATTCAGTTTTTAAGGAGGTGGGGAAAGAATGAGGGAAACTCCAACTGCTGCGGCAAGATAAGCAATGAGTTTTGCAGTGCTTCTAAAATCTGTTTGTCAGGGATCTCATAAACAACAACTGTAAGCCAAAGAAGCACTGTGAGAAGAAAAACAGTAGAGTTTGGGATAGTAAAATTTAAGCAGATGTTTGAGCACCAGTTTTAGTCCATAAACCATCTGTGTGATAACTTTGGGCACAGCTGGATAAAGTAAGTAATTGCTAGAGAAAGAAGCCTGTGAATATTTTACTTAATCTGTGGGTCTGTTCAGCACAGCGATGCATTGAACATCATCGATGATCTTGATTACGTTTCTATTTTTTTCTTATACTACAAATTCTCTCACTATAAAATATTCAAACCAATCACCAATTCTGCTTTCCCTATCATCAAGTTATAGTATTAAAATCTATTTATAGATGGAGTAATAAATGCCTCTGAAAGGAGAGTTATATTCTGACAGCACCAAAAGAGACTATGCTGGTTTTCTCAAAGATTATTCCTTAAATAGGACATGTTCTCAAAGATTATTCTTTAAATAGGACATAAATATTGTAATTTATTTATCATTTGCCATGAGGCACAGGATCACGATAGCATACATTTTTATATATATATATATAAAAATATATATACGCATATATATAGACTTCATAACTGCAGCCTGCAAAGTTCAGAACTTCACAAACTAACCAAGAATACAAATTGATAGAGGCTGAATTACATCTGTTATCCCAAAAATCCAGTGGATTTAATCGCACCGCTAACTCTGTTTAGCTGCCAAAACCAAAATAAATATCAGAAGCAAACAAATAAGTTCTTTGAATAAATCCTGCGTTGCCCCAATTGTATGAGCTGCCATCAGAGCTGCCATCTAAGCTGCCTGGCGACTATCCAGGCCTGAATGACATTCCCGGACAAGAAGTAACCCATGCAATCCCCTTTGAACTGTCCCTTGCTCTCCTCCATCTCCCTTTACCTCCCACCTGGCTGTCCTGCAGCTCTCAATTAAATTTCTTTGAAAGCACTTTCTTACCTGCATAGTGGTCAAACACAGTGGGGACATACTCCTCTGGGAAGGCATCATTGGCATAACTCATCAGCAAACAGGTTTTCCCAACTGCTCCATCCCCAACCACCACACATTTTAACATCTTCTTGGTGTTATTCCTGCTCCCATCAGTGCAGTTGTCATTTTCTTCCTTGCAGTTCATTCTTGCTGCTGCCGCTGCTGCCGCTGCTCTTGCTGCTCCCAGGACTTCCAAGTGCACATGAAGGAAAAATGAAGTGCGATTGTATTGACTTTTCCTGAGTTTGGAGTGGGGAGAGGGGGGAGCAGCAAATCTCAAACTCAGGAAATCATACTAATGTTTCCAGGTTGTCACAGCCTCTTCTAACAATTACCAGATCAGTCAAGAGAAACATCGAGGTGAATAAATTAAATATGCAGAGAGGAATATCATAAAAATAGTGATCTGTCCTGTTTCGTTTGTCCCAGTCAGGAAATCCTCATCCTGCCCGGCAGTTCTCAGTATTTATTGCGACTTCAAAAATACCAGCAGCCTGCGGCTCTGCTCCGTGCTCCCTTCCTCCAGCTTGGCCGCAGGAATCAGGGATTCCTGTTAAATCCACTCCATTTTCCATTTCATTTCTAACATGGAGGAGAGCCTGGAGGTTTTTAATGGAGTTTTTCCTTTCTTTCTCCAGCTTGCTGTGTGTCAGGAAATCATGGGTTTCCTGCTGAATTCCATATTAGGATCAGTGGGCTTGTGAAGGGCTGCAAACAATGGGAGCTCTGTGTGTATTTGTACTTTGGAGGAACTCTGCCAGGACATGGAGAAAGGAAAACACTAGAGGTCCCTCTACAGAATGAAGTTTTCGGGCTTTCTGCTCCATCCCGTGCTCCAGCTGCTCTCGGGGCTGCCAGCACCGGGACCGGCAAGGAGGATTTGGGAGAGCCTGTGGAAGATGTCAGTGTTGGAATTGCATGGCCAGGCAGAGCACGGAAAGCCTGCGAGCTGTGCCTCTGTCTCAGCCTTGCTTGCTGATCCCAGCCACGATCTACTTTGATCTCAAATAGGTATTTTCTTCCATTTAGGAGGGGAAACTGGGAAGGTGGAAAAGCAGACAGGAGTCACAGTGGGTAGATAGAGTTTAATGTCAACTTTCTGTCTCTACAGCTCTTTAAAGTACTTTGTTATATGGAATAGATGACTGATTTTTCAATTCATGCACTGGGAAAGTTTCTCTTGCATTTCCTCTTATCTATCCCAAAAAAGAAAAACAAAATTTCCTCTCCCAGTGTAAATATGTAAACACAGACAGAGAGAATAAAGTGGAATTAAGAGTTAGAGAAATTAACAACATAAAAACACTGCATAGAAGTCTGTGAAAAAACAGCTTTGAACTGTATAATTCCTGCCTCCTCTGTTTTTTTCCGGTGTTTCACGTGCCTCCTAAATCTTCTCTCTGGTTAAATATACATCAGTCCATATGTACATGGAGGGCCAAATTCCCTGCTCCTTCCACAGGAAAGATTTTGCAATTTCCAGCAGAAATGAGCCAGACATTAACATAAACCCCAGAGCAGCAGCCCAGCACATCCTGCTGCCTGCATTTCCCTGCCACAAGGCTGGAAGGCTTTGAAAGGGGGAAACACCCCCCTGCTGGGACTCCACGGGGAAACACATCGGTGCTCAACTCTTCCCCTGCCTTGCTCATGCCTGGTGAGAAATAAATGCCCTAAAGTACACACAAGCTTGGTGCAATGAACACCTGGAAGTGCAAAGACTAACACAACCCTGAAAGGAATTCTTTTAGCTCCAAACCACAAGAGTAAAGACAAACATAACCTTAATAATGAAACTCCTTAGCCCCAAACTGTGTGTCCTTCAATTTTGGTGGTGAAAGGACACAGCAGACTGACCTGCAGTCTCCCCTGGAGAGGCTAAGTCTACCAGAGCTCTTCAGTGATCTATCTGTGCTGGCCCAGCTCTGAACACCTTCCCCAAGGGGTGGTGGAATCATAGAATCCTATAGCAGTTTGGGTTAGAATGTACATTAAAGATCATCTAGTTCCAATCCCTCTGTCATGGGATCCCTTCTGTTAGACTAGGTTGCTCACAGCCCCATCCAGCCTGGCCTTGAACACTTCCAGGGATGGATGGGAGATAGGTAAAATGTAAGTAAGCTTTGTCTATTCAGCTAGAGAGCCCCAGGGAGCTCTCTGCCTTCTCTTATCAGGAGTCTTGGTCATTCAGTAATTTGTGCATCTTGTGCCCCATGCTCTTCATCTTCTTCATGTCCCACGCCCTGCTGAGAACAAAGATCTTAGTAGGCAGTGCCAGGCCCAGCATCACTAGAGGGTTTCCCCCAGCTGAAAGATCAGGTGCTTCCTCTTAGCTTCAAAATTGCAGCCCAAGACTTAGGTTTATCCAAGAAGACTTGTGATCTCTGGGCATCAAACCCCCAGTTCTCCAAGCATTTACTCTGCTGATCATTTCTACCATCAGCAGCACGGCTGGGTCTTCCTAAGGTGCGTCACATGTTAAAGGGATTATTCGTTAAGCTTCTTTCTAGCTGCAGTTGAGGTCAAACTCCAAGCCTGTGCTTAGGGGTTGTGAGCTGAGCAGGTACCAGCACACTGATACCCTCTGTGTCTTTGCTTACCAACCTGGTGACCTTGTCAGGGAAGTTTGCCAAATATGTAGGTGCATTCTGTTGCAAGGTAACTGCAGAGCCTGAGGAAGCAAAACATTCCAATAATTCGTGGTTCAGTTCCCCATTGCCTCTGTCAGACAAAAGCAAAAGCTGTCTTGCTTCCCATTTTACACATACACAATTTATCTACAAGCTCTTTCAACATCAGATATATTCCAGTTAAGGCAAGATTTAGTGCTACTTGGGTCAGATTTAGGCCTACAGCAAAATCCCCGTGGCTCAGTCCTCTCTGATCATAAAGCTGGGCAAGCCTTAGCAGGACTGTGCCCACTCCCATTTGTAAGAGGTTAACTGATGAAACTTCCCTTGCTAATTCTCGAGAGGTTTTAAGTGACTTTATTGTCTCTCCATTTTTAAAAGGTCTCTCAAAATTGCTTAAAGGGGTTTGCTTTTCTGATACTCGTGACACTGAACTGGAGAGTCACAGAATCCTGGAATCATTAAGGCTGCAAAAACCTCCAGGATAACCGAATCCAATCCTTGATGGATTACCACCATGTCAACTAAATCATAGCACAGTCATTTCTTGAACACTTCCAGGGATGGTGACTCCATCCCTGGGCAGCCCATCCCAATGCTTTACCACCCTTTCAGTGGAGAAATTCTTCCTGAATTTCTTTGGTCTTTGCAGACCATTCCAAATCTAAGCTCTGATGCATGAGACACTTTGTGAGGAACCAGTTTTAGTTCACATGCACCAATAAAAGACCTTGCATCCCACAGCATGAATAATGGCAATGCAGCCACACTCTTAGAGCCTATCTAATGGCTGGCCTGGAATAGACAAACAGGAAGAGTTTATCTTGAGGGTGAGGAAGGCTGACACATTGCCTTTATAACTCAAACTCAGTGCTATATTTTGTCTTTAACTATACAGGTGATATGTGCAGCTTTAGCAATTATGATAAAGTTATAAAGCAAGAACTCTATCTACATTAAAAACATGTATTTTATTTAATCTCATTACTTAGTTTGGCACCATCAGCTGGAACAAAACATCTTAAGTGCTGGTTTACTTGCAGCAAAGTATACTACTACATAGTTATACACTTTTTAAATTTTTTTCCTCGGGGAGCTGAGACCACATTAACCCTCTGCTTTTCTGGGGTTGTATCTTTTACTAACCAAGTTGGCACTGACTTTGCTAAGTGAATTAACAAGCAGACCTGTTGTCTAGAGTCTAGAAAAGTTTCCAGCAATCCTCTTACATTTCAAGGAAGATTTGTTAACCTGCAAATGCCAAGTGGCAATTCTATAGGTTAAGCTGACCCTTCTGCACTGCTGGGCAGATTTCAGCTCCCCTAAGACTTCTTTTGCACAACAGAGCTGCCTACAAGGCCCAGTGTGGAAGTCACAGGGTTATTGGTAATGATTAGCAAAGGTCAGGAGGTCTAGTGATTTAGTCTGGATCTAGGGCTATTTTTGCTCTTTCACTAATCAGGTTAGAATTGGTCAGATTTTCTCACAAGATCTCAGTCATTACCATCTCTCAAATCCAGTTAAGAGAAGGCTGGTTATGAACCACAGTTTGTAAACATGTGGCTGAAGTAAAAAAAGTGAAACCAACTGGTCTAAATGCTTGGAAAGTTTGTTTAAATGTGGTTCTTGGGTATCCAAGCCATTTGTTTCCCACTTATTTTACAAGCTTCTAGCCAGGAGTGCCCTGGCACAAATAGACATGGGCAGGCTATTGGCACTGGGAATATGCCACCTGAGGCACTTTCTAGGAAAGTTTCTCTAGCAAAGAGCTCTGCTTTAGATAGAGTGCCTCTGACCTTTTGTTAATTAACAAATTAACTGGCAGCAGATTTATCCCTAAAACTACGGAATATTCCAACTCCCACAAGCTGTGTGGATGCATCAGCTTCATCTCCATCAGGTAAGCCAGGGGGGTGCCTGAAACTGCTTCCTTGGGGACTGGCAAGTTCAAGGCTGGTGCAAGAAATTTTGTTGAAAAGATCCGTAGGAGGTGAAGGACTTTCAAACTTAATTAGCTAAGCGATTAGCAATATCTTGGCCAATTAACTCTATATTTCTCTGCAGGCTTGCAGGAGACAAAAAGCACTATGATGCTCTATCGTGCTCTCCCTGCTCTCTTTCCCTGCCCAACCTGCCACTCCCACGTTTCTCCAGTGCCTCCTGCAATGCAGTGGTCTTCCTTTGTGCAGTCTTATGAGTTCAAAACTTGACAGCCAGAGGAATTTTCTCCACTAACTGGTTTCCTCAGCACACCTGACTGATTTTTAAGGGGGGGGTCTTAGTCTTCCTGAGGTTTTGTCCTCCTAAATCATGTCTTGTATCCCCTCCTGGCCTAAACCAAGGATATCTGTCTCTACATTCCCACACATAAGAAGCAGCTCCACAGGGTGGGGGATTTTGAAGTGACAACACTACTGTGAAGCTCTTCTCCCCATGTTTTCCTCTTAGACACATTCAGCCACTCTCCTTCCACCTACCAGCGTTGATGAGGGAATGAAATTTCTGGCACTTCTACTGAACTGTAAATTGATCTCAGGCCAGTATTCTCACATATTTCTTATACTTTGTCTAATCTGTTAAGATTTTGAGTTATTTGGGGCAGAGATTGCACTGGTATTAGACTGAACAGAGCAGAACCATATCAAGCCTAACTATCACTGTGCTGTTCAAAACCAGATTTCTCCGGCCATCAAATTCAGGACCTGGCCTGGAATATGCTATAGTAAGAGCCAGCTTTTTCCAGTTAAATTTTTTTTTGACTTATAGACACCCTCACAATCACCATATTCTCAAGGGAGGACCCTAGTCCTAAATACAGCTGGCTTGGGTGGGTCCCCTTTGTTCTGGAGTTGACAGTATGGCATTTTATCCTTTTTCCTTCCATGCTCTCTCCCCCTTCATTGCTGGCAGCCCCATTCATCAGCCTCCCACCCTGGTGAGGCTCTCATTGATTCCTCAAGTGAATTTGATATATGGAAAAGCAGAAGCAGCAAATTAAGGAGAAAAATAATAGTTTAGCAGTGACCGCGGGAGGGGTGGAAGTGCTCTGTGTGAAGCCTTTTTAGAGGCATCTTGCTGAAGGGCAGGTACTGAGGGTCAGCTTTGAGGCTTGTTGAGTGAGAGCAAGCCTTTGTACAGCCATCACCACCACCATGGTGGTCCATGTCAGCAGTAATGGGTTCCCTGCTTCAAGCTGCTGCCATGGATATAAATAGTGTCTTTGGATTTCCCTTTGGAAAGATGAGATAATAAAACAAATGACTTCTGGGAGAGTCAAACAAAGGATGTTTCATGTCCTGTCCATCAGAGTACCCTCTTGATTCTGAGGGTTAGTGCCTATAAAATGAGAACTGCACATGGTGTATTTGTGGGTTTGTGAATTGGGAGGACTGTTTTCAACAGACAAAGATGGTTCTCACTTGTCAGCTTAGAGTTAATTCTGCTTCGCTGACTGTAGATAGTCCGGTATGTGTCCCATTGTCACAGCTGGTGGTACTTGTCCAGAGTCTGAATTTCCAGGCATTTCTGTTCACAGGCATTTGTATTTTGAGGAGGAGTTTTCCTTGGAGGTGTGAAAGTTCCCCCTGGATAGTGGAGTATGTGCACCTGGCATGTGGTCTGGTGCATCCCTCTGTTTGCATCACAGGTCTCTTGTTTCCTTCCGGAAAATCACTGCCTGTTGCCTCTGACTTCTTTCTGGTTTTTTTCTTGCATGACTGCCTCATTATATATTTCTTCCCTTCCCCTATCCCTTCCGCTACCTCTTCCCCTTCCCTTTCCCTAGACTAGACTAGACTAGAGCTGATGTCTGACAAAAGCTGTTTACTCTCTGTCACAGCGGGGAGAAGTGGACTTAGGTAGGTGTTCATCCTGGGATTAGCACAGCAGAAAACCCCATCAATTTCTTTCTCCCTATCTCAGCTGTTTTCCATGGAGAATTTTTAAAAAATTACATTTATTTTAGGTTGAGCAGTACAGCAGGGGGCTAAACAACGGGAAACCTTATCTATGCCTCTTCTGCATCTTGAAATGGCATTTGTCCCTGCAGATGGTGGACTGCTGGGAATGTAAAAGGGCTGCAATCAGGAAATCAAGCGGCACCAACACTGTGACCAATTAGCACCGTGTGTGCATGCACTCAGTGAAGCCAATATAGGGACAAATCTATTTTCTTCACCTCTGTGCAATGCTTGGGACATAATCTGCAATTTCTTTAAAAGCAGAGAAACTTCCCCAAGTTAGATGGGTCCAAATGTTTCCAGTGGGGGAAAAGGTTCTTGTCTAAAACCATGCCAGTTGGAATCTGCAGGTTTTCAGCTTCCCCCTTTCCAGGCCAAATTGCCAAGCTGGCTTTATCATTGAAATGAACACGTCTGATTCAGAAAACATTCATGCAGAGATTTTACTCTCTTGGAAAGCAGGGAGCAGGCTGCTTCCAGGAAGGGAATGTGCTTTTTTGCTTCATGTGATCTTTCTGCCTCCACTCAAAAACAAGCAGAAGGCTCCTGCTGCCTCTACATTCCAGGGGCAGGCAGATGGGAGTAGGACCAAGGTGGCAAGTAAAGGGATGTCACAGTTTTTCCGCTGTGTCTCTTTACTGAGACTATTCTCAGCAAAGCCTTGTGGCAAAGCACTGCAATAAGACCCAGCAGCACCATTTCCAAACCTGTTGCCTAGACTGGCACAAGCAGGGGGGATCATTTAGGTAAAACCCTTATCTCATGTGTAAAATAGGAATGAGGAATGCTTCCTTTTTTTGCTGTCTATTTATTCTGATCTGCAGGGCAGGGACCAGCTCCTGCCTTGTTTGAAGGGTGTGGGCCCATGACAGCTAAAACAACTTACTTGCTGACTTTCACCAAGCAAGTGCTAGATCTAATCTCACAGTAAGCTTGTTAAAGGAGAAAATGCATAGGAAACTCTTCTGCTCCCCCCGCCCCCATGTTGGGTTTGTGCTGGCTGACCTCCCCCAGTTTGCTATAGAGGCAGCTCAACTTACCACAAGTGACAAGAGTTATGGGAGAAGTGCTGGCAGCAGTAGGTTACTTTGCTCTTTTTGTAGGAACTGAAGGTTTTATTTGCATTGCCAAACCATCCTCTTGCTTTAAAGTTGTCTGGGTGTGGTGGTAAAACAAGTGAGGAATGTGAGCACACTACCTAGGCTGCTGAAATATTTGCCAAAATTTGCATGAGGCTTAAAGTTAAAGCCTTAGGGCAATGCCTCAGGACCTACAAGTACCTGAGCATACAATGGAGGGGGGAGAGAGAGAGGTGGAAAATAGTCAGAATCTTAATTTTTGGTGAATGCTGGCTACTTGCAGCTAATTTTTGCAGCCACAGACAAAGAAAGGGACTTCCTGGCAGCTCACCAGTGGGGGAAAGAGGGGTCAGTGCAGATGTGTGTGCCAGCACAGTGGCTGGCAATCTTTCTTCTCTGATGAACTGTATGCCAAGATTTTCTTGTAGCCAAAAGCCACCAGATGCGTAATGAGTACCTTGGGCTGTCAGAAAGGGGTGGGTGAGAGCTCCAAGGAGTGGCTGCAGTGATTCTCCAGAGCAAAGGGGACAAGCAGGTGCCAACACCATCAGCAGATCCCTATGGCTCAGTGGATACTCATGTTACCAATCCAGCCACACCAGCACAGCCCCGCGTCGCTCCTGATCTACCTGTCAAGGGTTTACAGCTTGCACCTGCCTCCAGGGCCATAGCCCGGGCTCTCTGAGCTTGTGCTGTGCAAATGTGTTCCTGTGCTCTCTGCAGCACATCCCCCAGTGCTTTTCAAGAGATTCTCATAGGCTTTGTAGTGCTCATCAGAGCTTTGGCTGCAGGTAACGCAGCTGTTAATGTACCTGTGCTAAGGTATGTGGTTTGTTCAAGGCATGAGCTGCAGTCACAGCCTTGCAGACACACCACAGTAGGCATCCATGGTGTACTCAGGCTGATTTAGAAACTTTTCACCCATCTGTGCCTCCTCTCTCTCCTTACTGTCTGCTCATTCCTTCTCTGAGAGGGTGCTGACATCTCTCACGAGGAAGCTCTGCTTATTTACCAGTGACCTTTTGTGAAATTTAGGTAAAATATATCCTGGGGGATCTGTGACTGGTAAATACTACAGTATGGTGCTGTGCTCTGTCCTGTGCTGTAATCAACTGATGCAGCCCTTTTAAGCATCAAGGCTCCCTTTCCCTGCTCCCTGTTCTCTCCCAGTGGCACATGTACCTAAAATGAGCCATTTGCACCATCCTGCAGCTGTCTGGCTTTCCCAGTGTCTGCAGGAGTGCCTGCGATTTACTTTCCTTAGTTCAGAGTGCTTGAGACCACACTGTCTTCATGACAGGGTATTTTGCACTGGTGATTTAGTGCAAACCAACTCGTAAGATTTAGTGGGCAAACCAACTCGTAAGATTTTCCAGTTTTCTTAGACAAAAGAAATATGATATAGATGATAACTGTGGTGAATAATATGGGAATCCATTCCCAGTGAATTGTTATTGATTGAGCTTAACTCCAACGTAGGTTTTTTTCTCTCTTCAGTAGCTTTTGGTAACAGTCAGATACAAGTTGCTGTTGTTACAGCAAATGTCTAGGAAGTGGTCAGAGGGGCCTAATAATTTGGGTTGCATTGGGATGACCTCTATATTTTCTATATGCAGAGAGTACATAACTTCTCCTCACCTGTGGAGGTGGATTTTGGGTAGAGGCCTCTGTGTCCTCTCTCCAGAGGGCATCAGTACAGTGTGGAGATGAACAGATATCTCAAAAAAGTGGGCTTATTTCACAAATGAAGCAAAACATAAGGGGAACTAACTTGAATACATCAAGGAGATGATGAGCATCTGTAGTTTACATTTCAGACTTCTTTGATGGGCTTTGTTGATTAGTTATAGGAGCAGAACAGCTCCCAATTTACCTGCAGGTGATCTGGAGGCACAGACTGATCTCAGTAGGCATTATCCAGTAGAACATGATCTTGGAAAAACTTTTCCCAGAGTGCTGGGCCACTATGTTCATCTCAGCCCCGTGACCACATGTTGCCCTGGCTTTTGTTGGGACTCCCAGCTGTGAAGCTTTCCTTTTGTCACAGACTGTCTTTTTTTTCAGCTTGGACATCCAAGCAGCCTGAGATGACAGTGCTGCAGGAATCAACCCATAATCATACTCTCCACAGCAATTCCTCTTTAACATCTGGGCCACAAACTTTGTGATGACCATGAAGCACAGCCAGGCTCCCACATTCAGTCTTGAGCCCACCAGCATTCAACACCATCATCAGCTGAGCTGAGAGCCCTACAATAAACATGCTTTTCAGGCACAAAATAGCAAAGAAACCAGATGGTTTTCAAGATAATTTCAGTCCTTCCAGTCTCTTCAGGTCTATCAGCCATATTTCAGTCCCAATTGAGAAGGGAAAGTGCTGGAATCCTAGAAGATCTTATGTCTTTCCCTCTTTTGTGGGTGACAGCCCTCTCCTTTGCTTGAAAATGAACATCAGGAATAAGATGCTTCATTTCAGCCTGTCACTGTTACACTGTTTCAAATCCTTCAGTGATTTTTAGTCCTTCCTGTAGCTCTTCTTTAGGACTTCATCCAGTTTAGTGTGTTAGTTACTGGATAAATAATACAAATAATAATCCCCAGTTAAAGCTATTCACTAAACATCTGAATAATGGCATGGTGCTTACCTATATTTCTCCCTTTTCTTAGGTGTCTTGAGTACTGTTAATTTTTCTTACCAGGTTGGTAAATCGATACCTCTTTCAATTTCACCTAGACCATCATGGGCCACATTTTGATTATTGATAAAAAAAGGAAAAATAGAAATAAAAATAAACTTACTTTATAGGTTTTCTGGAGAAGGAGCTGCCAAAATCTTCAGAAATCTGTTCTCATGAGATTTCTTAACTTTTTTGCCCAGGTTCTGTTAACAGTCCTTTCCAAATTTGTGCTGAGGTAAGGAGGCCTAGAAAGCAGTCCATTGGGAAATCGTATGAGAGTGGGTTCATGTGACAGATCTTTCTGCAACTTGTCATGCCATGAATAGCAGAGCAACAGCCTTTCAGCACTCAACCATGCCACTGCCTGCCTTGCTTTTGATGGAACTGGGGTGAGTGCGTGCTTGTGGAAAGAAGGAAAAAGTTAACTAGCACTTTTTATCTCCGTAAAAGGTCTGGTTTGTGTTCTCGTTCAATGTTTGCATAGTATTCTAATTTAATTGCCCTGCTGTTACTGTGGCCCCTTCTCCAATTGCTCTGTGCTGGCATGTAGGATTTGTATCCAGCAGTGCTTTGAAGACTGCAGTGGAAACACAGTTCTGTTAGGTCAAGCTTGTGCAGAGGTCCAGGCAAACTCGGCAGCTCCAGCCTCTTGCAATCTAAAGGTGTGAATGACAGTGGAGGAACAAGGAGGGAATGGAATGTCCAGCTGACATGTGAGGTGCTGGTGTTGCCAGAAATAGCAGCCCATGCCTTGACTCATAACCACTGGTTATCTCCTGCTAAGATAAATGCCTTTGGGTCACATGCTGTGCCTAAAGCTGGTTGCTCCCAGTGCAACACCAAGGCCAGACTAAGTGGTTATAGGACTTTTCTACCATGGGACCTGCCAGTCTGCAGTATTTGGGAAGGACTCAGTGTAAGGTGCTAAAACTGAAAGATGTAGACCTGTTGGAGTGATTCAGAGGAGGTCATGAAGATGAGCAGAGGGATGGAACACCTCTGCTGTGAGGAAAGACAGAGAGCTGGGGCTGTTAAGTCTGGAGAAGGCTCTGCAGTGACCACACTGCGACCCTTCAGTACCAAAAGGGGATACAAGAAAGTGGGAGAGGCACTTTTGGTATTGGCAGATAGTGACAGGACAAGGGGAATGGGTTTAAACTGACAGACTGCAGGTTTAGATTAGATGTTAGGAAGAAATTTTTTACTGTGAAGGTGGTGAGGCCCTGGCACAGGTTGCCCAGAAAAGCTGTGGCTGCCTCATCCCTGGAATTGTCCAAGGCCAGGCTGAATGGGGCTTTGAGCAACCTGGTCTAGTGGAAGGTGTTTCTTCCCATGGCAGGGGGTTGGATCTGGATGATCTTTAAGGTGCCTCCCAACCCAAACCATTCTATGATTCTAATATCACTCTGAAAACTGTCCTCCAGGTAACACACGAGCAGGGCAGACAACCTGCAAGGCTCAGGCTGGGACTCCTCTGTGTCTCTCTGTTACAGCACGTTTGCCTATAAATGGTCTGTGGAAAAGCACATTCCCTCTCCTTACCCATCTGTTTCAAAGACTGATAAGCCATAAGCAATGAAAACCTGAGGACACAGGGACCTTTTCTTAATTCAGCTCTTTCATCCTCCTCTTGGTACCTCTCTCTGTTGAGATCATCCCCGTTGATTGGACTTGAATTTGTGTTTTAACTTGGTGCATCCCAGAGTTCACACCAGCTGCTGCCATTCTGCCCCAAGAGGCAAAGTCCAAGTCTGGACACTTCCTGTCATTAAATTTCTTTGGCTGGCAAATCCCTTGATTGCCAGCCAACACAAATCAGTTTGGGAACCAACAGCTGGCAAACTTCAGGGTTTGTGGGGGGTGGACTCAACATGGGCAAGAGGGTATGACAATAAAGCTATAAGATTTTCTTAGATGCACAACTGCATCCCACCTTTTCTTCCTTCCCGAGTGTAGAAACCACATTTACACCTGAACAGGACAGGTCTGATGGAACAAGCAATTTCCCATAACCATGAGGTTACTTCTCACAACAGGTAGCTGCTCACAGCTGCTGTTTCCCACTGTGGATACACACAGCTTTGCTGTTATGGTGCAGGTGGAAAACTTGAGCTTTCAAACCCTAACAAGCTATTTGCTTTGCCTTCTCTGTCTCTTCACACAGCTGACCTCCGTGTCCAGCAGTGAAGGCATTTTCTGGTTTGAGACTAGTGTTGAACAGAGTGCCAGCAGGTGAAATCCCAGCCTCTCCTGCTGCTCTGTGATTAGCAGCCCCAAATATGGAGCAGTGTCTGACCCTTTGACATTTTTTCCTAAGGCTTTTATTAATTTGACACTAGTTTTCATAGCAACTCACCAGGGAGCTGCAACAAATATTCAGCTGTACCTGACAGAATATGGGAGGTTTATCTGCTCAAAAGGTTACACGGAGCGTCAGAGGCCAACTGCGGTTTGAATCCTGGGGAGCACTCCAATTGTTTGATGGAAAAACAAGGGGAATTAAAGTGGGAACAGTACAATTTAAAAGCAGGGTTTGTGTCACCTTGAGCTACTGAGCCCTGTTATTGTGGTCTATCAAAACTCCTACTCTCTGTGGAGCAGGCAGGTTGGGGACTTTTAACACCCCTGATGTCACTGTTCCTTAGGGGTTGCTGCCTTATCACCTCTAAAGTAATTTAAAACCCAGGGTTGTTTCGTTTGTTAGCTGATGGAGAATATTTTCATCTTCTGAAGTGGGGGTTTCTGTTGTTTCTACAAACTCCCTGTTCTTAATTCTCTTGCAGATCCCTTTGCTCCTGCTCTGTCCATTTCTGGTGGGATCACACTGTTGCATAGTAATCCTTGGACACCCCAGACTGTCTGTTGTTCTGGGCCACCTACTGAAGGTGGTTTTATGGTATCCATTTTATTACTGACATTTTCATCTGTTCTTGGCACATACCCCTGTGCCTAGGAATATCTCCTCCAACATAAATGAAAATCTCTACTTCTTTTAGTCTTAGGCATTGATGTGTGATGTTTATTCTCTGAGTCTTGTGCAAAATCTGGATTGTTTCTGAAAAGATTTGGGTGCACTGGACATTTGGGTGATGCACTATGTCAGCTGTCAGTATAGAATCATAGAATATGCTGACTTGGAAGAGACCCATCAGGACCATTAAGTCCAACTCCTGGCCTGGCACAGGAGACCCCAAGAATCACACCATAGGCCTGAGAGTGTTGTCCAAATGCTTCTTGAACTCTGTCAGGCTTGGTGCTGTGTCCATTTCCCTGGGGAGCCTGTTCCAGTGCTCAACCACCCTCTGGGTGAAAAACATTTTCCTGATACCCAAACTAAACCTCCCCCAGCTCAGCTTCATGCCATTTCCTGTGTGTTTAAGCAGCACTGTAGTTGTTAATTCTGCATTCCCCTTCTGCATGTTTAATGGTGGTGGCCCCAAATCTGTACATCCTATATTTTTACTAGTGTTGAACAGATAAATCTGACATTTAAATTCTCTTGAAAATTCATTTTCTCTTTCAGATTCACTTAAGATCTCAGCAAAACTTCCACAAAATGGCTGAGGCAGGAGTTCTGTCCTCTCTTACCCCCTTGGCAGCAGCATATATGACGCTGTGTGTCTGTTAACTGCAGGTTTCCTTACAAGGATGCGCCTTCTGGTGAGCAGGTAAATAGGCCTGTGCTGCTGTTCTTCTCCAATTGCTTCCATTTGCAGCGAGGTGAAATTTGAGGGACTTCACCTTGCTTTCATTTGCAAAGCAAAATCATTCCTAGGTGTAGGCAATTCTGGGGTGAAGGAAAGGACAAAGAACATCCAGACATCATAAAGCAGCAATCTGTGTCCAAGGCATACCCCAATGCAGTTTCACAGCTGCCAGCAGAGAGGGGTAGCCAGCCATGTAGACAACAGCTGCATTGCCAAGGAACAAAATTACAGAGCCAGATGTTCCTCTTGGAAGTACATTACACTGAACTTGGTATATGAGTGCAGTAGCTGCCAAGTGCTTCTCTTATTTGGTCATAGGTAATGATCCCTTTATCAGGGAATGTGGAGGAAAAAAGACCACACAGAATATCCTCATCAAAACGTTGTAGTTAAAACATTACCTTCTCTTGGACCAGAAAGACTTGGGAGCTCCATGGCAACCTTCACATCTTGTTTGAAGGATAATGTTGTTTACTACCAGGCATGAAGTGAGAAACTTACAGTTACTGAAGCCAAATGCTTTCAAGGTATTTGCCACTGAAAGGTGACTAAGACATAATTTTTATAGCAACCATAGTTGTTTGTGGGCGCTGTTGTAGTTCTCAGCTCAGACTGCAAGTGAGAAGGAGAACTGGTTCTGTCTCTAAAGCAAATACCAGGAGGTCGGGTTTCTGAGGACGTATTTATGCTGCAGCCATGTGCAGAATGCAGACCTAATCTAGCTTTAAACTGGGTCTGAGCAGACACTGCCCACAGCAGTGCTGAGCACCTTCATCAGCTGTGTCCGTCTTCACTGGAAAATTCTGGAGCCTGGAGTGCCTGTGTTTCTGTCTGGAGCTAACAGAGCGAGGGTCCATGGTGCTCTGCACTGGCAGAGTGTAGGCATGTGAGCTCAGATTCATGCCAGCTACTCAGATGCAGCTCATAAAAGTGGCTGGCTTGGGCAATCTGGTTGCCAATGGAGAAGGATTAAGAACTCTTTAGGGAGATCCACCCCTCCATGTACCCCAGACACCCTGTAAGTACTTGTCTAGTGAGAACTCAGGTGACTGGATCTTTGGAAATAGGTAATTTTGGCATGTCTGAGGTAACTGGAAAGATAATTCATATCTTGTATCTCTTCAGGCATCTTTCTTAAACTCTCTGAATTTGATCCTTCTTTCCTGGGTTTCACAAGCAAACCCAATTCTTTCTTTAAGTGCCTTCTATTTAATAACCAAAGAAACTCACAATAGCTCAATTCTCTCTGCCAAATAAATCTGTCAGTAAGGAACCTAAAAATTACTTTGGCCCAACATTTCCTGTTTTTAATATTAAACCTACTCCTGCACCATCAACAAATTTAAGATTCAATATCTCAGGGATTGCAATGGAGCCCAGAAAAGCTCAGGTCATAAATGAAACCTGCAGATCATACTGTGGGATTTCTTCGCCTCTGATCACATCTAATTCATGGGCCCACCATTCATCTGCAGCTGTGGGAGGGAAAAGGTCAGGTTAAACACTGATGGTTTGGAGCAAGAACACACTGTGCTGCTTTACATATTTTCCAAGGATTTAGGGACGGTAAGTTTCTCTCCCCACCTAGTGGTCATTAAGAGGCTTTTAACAGAGCAGCAGCCTAAACCAGGGTGCTCAGCACTGCTCTGCCAGCAATGCATTTTCCAATTTTCCCATGCCAGCAAAGGGAGGAGATGGTTCCTCCCTTTGCTGTAGGTTGTCTTTCTCAGATGAAAGCAGGGAGGAAGATTCCTGGAGGATTACCTTTGTTTCAAATACACTCTTAAACAAAATATGGCAAGGGTAAGAAACTGAACTGATGGTAGGAAGTGACTGTGAACCAATGACTGGGCAGTGGACACTAATTTTTCCTTCCTCTGTAATCCTCCTTCTGTGGGTTTTATGGTAAGAGCAAGTTTGAAATGTGACAGGCACAGAAACATCTTCATTGCTCGACAGAGTGTTTGGCCCAGCTGTGGTTAAGTCTTTCTGAAAACAGTGTGGGATTGGGTGAGGGAAGAGGAACGTGAAATTAAAATGAACATGAATGTTAAGCAAAGCTGATGCTGACTTGCCTAATTTGAAAAAGGGAGTCATGGGAGTGAACAGTGAAAGCAGAGTTGTTTGAATTCTCCCCATTTCAGTGCCATAAGGTGTTACCAGTAACATGGGAAAAATATATATGAAGCAAAAATGTGGTCATAATATTAACACAAGACATTCCACTACCTTCCCTGAGACTACCATCACACTCAGTCTGTGGGACTGCTAATTGGTGAGTGGTCTTTTTGGGGAAAGCAGTGCTTATTTTGCTACCCCTCTATTAGAACAGGTCATGAAATACAGCAGAGAGCAGCCCCAGTGGTACCTTGTGCTGACTCTGGGTTACTCAGGGATGTCTCTCTGCTTCACAACTAAATGATCTCTTGCCACGTTTTCTGGTGCTTCATTGTAGTTCTGTTAATCTGTAGCTGTGAAATGAAGATAATGATATTTTTCTTGCTGTGACTAAAACTTTGAAAATGAAAGTTGAAAAGAATAATTAAAGACTACAACTAGATAAGAAATGCTGGCAGAGGCTTATTATTTGCAGGACAGCTCGAGTGTCCTTCCCCCCAGCCAGCCAAGAGCCAGAGGGACCCTGTGGCTGTGCTCTTGTCCCACGTGCAGAGGCAGGGTCCCAGCTCATGCTGCTCCTGTTTTTCTCAATAGACAGACTTCCCAGAGGACTCTTGTAGAAAATCCCTGGAACTTAAGGCTGCACTAACCTCTTTGTCCCTTACCTCTGAATGCAGACCCAGGTGCTACTCCACCATCTCACCCTGACATACCTATTTCAGCCCTCACTGATGAGTCTTCACCTCCTGCACACTAATAAAGTCTTTTAATTGAGATTTGAAGTGCTCTAAGCTCTATCAGGTCAGGACAAGCTTCCCTGGAGAGGACGCAGACATTGCTCCCTACATTTCCCACTTACTGCCTCTTTAATGACTACCTGAAACAGGAAGAGAATCTGAAAGCCCATGGGCACCATGGGAAGGGATCAAATTGTCCTGCAGCTCAGGTGAGGAGGATTAAAGAAAGACTGGCACACATTTTCTACATGTGACACCATCTTTCTGGAAGGTATGGTGGGATCAGTTTGAGATAGAAGAAGTGCAATTTGTGTTTCTTGTCATCCAAACCTAGGTATTATTTTCTCCACTTGACTCTGCAGAGACCTTTCATGCCATGGTATAATAAGGCAGATGGAGAGAAATGTGCATCTTCCCTCTATGTCTCTTATCAATACCTCTGTCCAACAGTAAATAACAGGGAAAATGAGCTCGTTTGTCAGTGTTCTCAGCTGCTGTCGCTTTCTTTATACACATAGTCTGACATTTATGGCTAACACTTCTGAACTACATAACAGCATGGGACAGGGCTGTGGACACATTGTCCACAGATATTCCTGACAGACAGTGTTAGATATCTTGGGTTTTTGTCGTTTTTTTTTTTTTTTTTTTTTTTTGTTGTTGTTGTTAATTTTTATATTCAGTAGATGTTTTGTTTACAGAGGGTGCCAGAGAAGTTGTCAAGGCAGTCAAAGGGCAGACTAAGTCACTAATTAATCTCAAATTAGGTTAGAGTGGCAGCTACCCTAATTTACACCTTGAACATCTAAAAAGTATGTTCCTAGGGGAGTGTAGCTGCTGATGCATCGCAGGTCTGGCACAGCTCTATGAGTGTGGAAGGGGACTCCTTCTCTTTCCCCACCATCATTGTGTGTCCTGGCCCCTGCCTGGTCATGCCTGGTTTGTCTGTGGGCATGTCCTGCCCTCCTTGGTGTGCAGGATCCTCTTAATTGAGGCCATCTGCATGTTCCTGAAGCTTTACCTTGCATCATTAACATGATGAATGGAAATACTGAGTACAACTGAGTAGGATTGACCACTCCAGGAGCCCGGTGGCAACATATGTGTCAGCCTGAAGACAACTGGCTGTGACATATTTTTGCAGGCTCCTGGAAACCACGTTTCCCTCATTTCTCATCCCTGAAATCAAGACATCCAAAGTCTACCACCTCCCACTTTCCCAATCATCCTGTCAAAGAGGGAAATGAGTTTGGGTTGGGTGCAGTGTGTTCTTGACGCATCCACTCTAGCTTTTTTAAATCATTTTATTGTTCTCCTGGTGTTTATAAACAGATTGTTTAATAATTTGCACTATTCTCTTTCCAGACTGATGGTTTTATGGTTCCCCAGATCCTCATTTTCTATCTTTACAAGTAAGAGATGCTCTGTTTACCCTCCTGGTTTGCAATGCAAGTAATTTCATGCAAAGAAGCAGCAAGCTGATATTGCATTGTAGCAACTATTGTGAATAATCCTGAGGATTAATCAGAAACAATGGCAGGGATAGGAGCTGAATGTTCAAGGTGATAATAAGGCAGAAAGGAGACACTGTGCCAGCAGTGGGGTCCCACCTTTGCAGAGGGTGGCTGGCAGAAGCATTGGCTCAGTCAGGAGGGGCTGCAGAGAGAAAAACATATGACAGACAAGAATTCCATATGCCAGAGTATCACTGGAATCCAAACATTTGGGTATTTGGCTCCTGGTATTTTGATATTTTGAAGTGTTGACTTGGTGCACTGCTGTCCATTTCCCGGTGTGGAAAAGTCAAAATTGCCTTTTCCAGAATGTAATCATGGCCTGAAAGAACTGAAAGGCCAAAGTAAGACATGTAGCTTCTATCATAGCCACATTAATCCCTGGTGTTCAAAAAAATGAAAGTACCTTGTAGTTTAATAAAAACTGAATTAAGTTCCCAAGCAGTTTATTTTTTAAAAAGTTTGTTTTTCTCTAGCATTGCATGATTGACCTATTTTGGTGGATTAGGTACTAGGACATGATGGTTATATAAACTTTCTTAATAAGCTGTGCTAGGCACAAACATTCCTTATGAAAACTATTATGTACTTGCTGCTGATAACTGTATCCTTTTTATTGTTCAGAACATAACACAAAGCAAAAGAACAAAGAATCCAGAAGACACCTGTATCATTAATTAATTTTCCTTTGTCTTGTCTTTGCCTGTAAGAAAGAAAATGTTTAAATCCAAGTGCACCATTGCTACCTTGGATCTGTGTTTATAGTCTCTGTTTCTCACAGCTTAGAAAACGAAAATTTGGGGAAATCACACCATTCTGATGATAATGAATTCTAGTTTCTAACACTTTTGATGTGTAAAATCACATGAAATATACTTTTATTTAACATTAAGCAGGAGTTGTGATGGTATTCCAGTGGTTCCTGAGGTTTTCTCTCTACAGTGTAGGATTGTGGCTCAGCCTTAACCCCTGACATGAAATGTGAGTCCTGTTCATGGCCATACAAGTTCATACACTAAAGAAAACAAGGGGATGACTGAATTTCTGAAGGTGAGGGCATATTTTAGCATATGCAGGATCAATCCCTTAATTTGACAGTATCCTTTTAGAATGTAAACACCAACATCTAAACTATAGTACACATTGCAGTGTGTTGGGTTACTGCCCACACAGTGCAGAAAGCCATTGAAAAGATGCTGCTGTTTCTAGTTATCAGTTTTATCTGTACAGGGACAACAACCACAGAAGAAATCTTCCATCTCATAGCAGAACCTGGATTCCTTTTTTCTCACTGTAGCACACAGAAAGGACCTGCCTGCTTTCGTACCGATTCTGGGAAGAATAGAACACTATTAATTGCTATTCCATAGTGCACCACATTTTTACAACAGACACACCACTTTTTTGTCAGAGTCCCTGGAGAGGCTGCACATGGTGTGTGTCTGTCATGTCCTAGTGCTGTTTGCAAATCTGCTGCCCTATGTCACACATGGAAGGCTATCTGGGGCCAGATCCCCATTTGGCTTACAGTGGTCTTGAGAGCTGAGGTTGGACTCAAGTTTATCCCTTTTCCTAATTTTTCCTAATATCCAGCCTGAACCTCCCATGGCACAAATTAAGGCCATTTCCTCTTGTCCAATTTCTTGCTACTTGGGAGCAGAGCCTGATCCCCACCTGGCTACAACCTTGTAGAGAGCGACAGAATCTCCTTCTAAGCCTTCTTTTCTCCAGGCTAAACACCCCCAGCTCCCTCAGCCACTACTCATCACACCTGTGCTCCCACCCCTTCTCTGGACTCGCTCCAGCATCTCAATATCTTTCTTGTATTAAGGGGCCAAAACTGAACCCAGGATTTGAGGTGTGGCCTCACCAGTGCCCAGCACAGGGGGACAGTCACTGCTCTGGTCCTGCTGGCCACACTATTGCTGATACAGGCCAGGATGCCATTGGCCTTCTTGGCCACCTGGGCACACACACTGGCTCATGATAAAGGTTGCCAAATTGAGTCCCCCTTTTAGTTCTACCATTGCATTCTTTCCTTTACACCATGAGTTTTAAGTAAGTTTTGCTGATGGCAAGTAGCTTTCTTTTCCCAGTGCCTTTCTACAGTGCCTTTACACGTGACAGACAACAGCATTTTAAAGTGATTATTTTTTCTTAATGCTAAAGCAGCTGCATCATTTTCTCAAGTCAAATATCCTCATTATTTAAAACAGATCTCTTCTTCATTCCTTCAGTATTTTGTCAGAAGAAATTAAGTCAGCAGAAAAAATGGCCACAAAGCCCAATTGCCAAATATTTCCATTACAGAAAGCTCTCAGTCAAGTGTCTGCAGACATAATGAACAGGAACTGCAGCCAAGTCCACAGTGTATTGGAGACAATTTAATGGGAAGCTCACAGGAGAAACTGCAGCTCACTTACACAGGCATACCCCTTTTCTCCTTAAAAAAGTACTTTAAAAATTGAAGGTTTGATGGTAGGGTCACTAAAAGTTTTGGGAAAGGAAAGTTCTTTGGAAAAATCTGTCAGTATACTTGTGTGCAACAAATAGTTGGGGTCAGCTGCAATGTACACTCACCTTGGTTCTTGGGGAAGTGACCCAAGGGTTGCTGAGGAAAATTAATCCTCTGCTTTCAGTGGAAACAGGATTACTGGCTTCAGTACTCTTAGGTCCTGTTTTGCCCTGGTAATGGAGAAGCTGTGTAGGTCCCAGTGGTTGGGAAGGATCATGGCAAGATCTGTTTTGGCTTGTAACAAACCGTAGCTGTGAAGGCATCCTGCAAGGTGTACACAATCACTTTTGTCTTTTTTTTTTTTTTTTTGTGGCTAATAAAATCTCCCTGACTCAGGAAACAATGTCTTGCATCCTAAGAATATATTTAGATGAAAGTGAGGTAAAAGTGGGCAGTAACATCAATGTTGCCACATTGGCACTGGCATCACTGAGTATTTAGGAAACCTTGGAGGTGCTGAGCAGCCTTTGGTACAGAGACTCCTTTGTTTTGGTAATGAGCTCACTAACTTAGTGGTGTAACACCTCTAAAACAACTCTGAAAAGCATCTGTCCTTGATAATAAAAACATCAAATAAACAAATAGCAGAAATCAGCCTTGGACTGTTACTTGAAGATGATGAACTGACACTGACCACCCAGCAGGAGCAGAGACTGAGCAAATTTCACTTTATGAAAAAGCTGGAAAATGTGTAATCTTTCCTAAATTGTAGAGAATCTCTGCCCAGAGCCTAAGTCAATGAAAGGGATGTGAGGAAAAGGTATGCATTTTTTTCCTCTTGCTTAGTTGGTTGGTTTGCCCTTTCCCATGAAGTTATCTTTTAAAATAAAACCTAGTTTAAGGCATGTCGGTGTTTGAACAGTCAGACCATCCATAAGCCAGGCTGGCAGGTTGCTGGCCCTCTGAAGCTGAGTCTGAAGGTACATCTGCTATAGAACTGACAATGTACTGATCAAACAAAGAGACATTTCTCTTTGGCTTTGTAGGAAAATAGAAATGCACAGCTCCACAATAACCTACAAAGGACATGAAAGCTGAAGTCTTCTCTTCTGTCAAAGGATGGAAGTCCATTAGACACCTCCTGAAGGCAGGCAGCAAGCTGTTTGCTAGGATTAAGGTTTTGCCTCATTTCTGCTTCCTTGGAAAAAATTGGTATCACTGCAAAGACCAAGATGGAGTGCTGGATAGGAAAAAAAAATAAAAGGAAATTCTAGGATATATTCAAATGTTAAGGGGTGGTATCTGAGACAATGTATTTAAAAAGGGGAAACAGAAAATAAATGAGTATTGACTGAAGATTTGAGGGGGAGAACTAAACTGACCCAGAGTGTCATTTCATTGGCTTCTTTTATGTTGCTCCTGGGATGAGTTTGGATCAAATTCTGTAAATGTCAAAAACAGGTCAAAAGATAATTGTCGATGTTATTTGCACTCAGCCTTGCTCATGATGGTTGCTGTTCACTGCTAAGGCTCCTGAGAGGATTAGTAATACAACTAATGAAGACTAATAATGCAGGTAAATTAGTTTGCATCTGATGTAGTGGACTATTTTTAAAACTGTAATGATGTAACTGGGAAATCTGTACCCATTTTAAAGTTCCAGATGGTTTCAGAGTGAAGTCTGAATTTCTGAAAAAAAAAAAACGCCTCAGACACATCATCTTCAAAACATCTGTATTAAAATCATGTCTGCCTTGTCCTGTATGATGAGCAAGGTATGTAGTTCCCTCTACTCTTCAAGGAAATGTTTATGGTTTTATATTGTGCAGCAGAAATAGCAAAATGAGAAACCGAGTTTAGTCAGGAGGCAGCAAGTTTGGGTGCTGTGGAGAGATAAGGTCCAGATTTGATGAATTACTTCACACTGATGGAATGACCACTTGAGCAGTGAAATCACTGTCCTGTCTGTGATTTGGCAAGTCTTCTAACAACCACTTCATACCCATAAACTGAACTCTTGACACTGCCTGTCCACCCATGGCAGTGTAGTGGGATTTTTCCCTCTCCCTCCCTGTTTTCTACATGCACACTTTGTTCTTGTCTGCTGTTTGGGGTGTTGGTAAGACCCAGGCTAAACTTCATTTCAGCTTACTGAGTTTGGATAGATCATTCCCCCAGGAAATGGGGGGGGCAGATGAGCAGAAAAGATGAGACTGCAGAGCAACACACCCTCATCTTCCTTCCTTCTTCATGACAAATCAGGGATTTGGGATAGGGAATACTCCCATGATGCTTTTCAAGAACAGTTTTTTTCCCAGCACTTTTCATATGCAGATTTTCATATGATTTTCTGTAAAAGTGCATTTAAGTGCTCTGATGTTAGTCTTTTTCTACCATTTGTGACCCCTTAAAAATTAATCTGCAGGCCTTGGGCAGCAAACTGAAAGCCACCAGCTGGAGTATATCCCATACGACACTGCTTGGAGCAGCCAACATAGTGTCTGCAGGATTGGCTCGTCCTTCCCTTCTCTGAGCACCTTGCAGCAGTACAGCAAATAAACCAGCTCTCACATCTGTTTAGAACATGCTCCTGGGCTCTCTTTGGGTAGGAAAAATGCTGGCAGAGCAGCGTTTTGTTTAGGCTGGGGTTTTTTTGAGCATATGCATGTGAGGGTTTTATGGAAAACTCCTCTCCAAGAGCCAACAGCACGTGTGTGTGATACACATCCAGGAAAGGACTTGCAACAGATTTCCTGGAGCTCTTATGCATGGACCTCAAACACCGTAGTAATGAAAGAAAGGTTTGGTGGGAACTCTGCTTTGCAAAATTCCTGGATGCCTTTTTGCCTTCCTGACTTTAATTTATGGGAAATCCCCTCATGCCCCTTTGTAGCATTAGGAAGTTGTGTTGATTAATATGAATTATCTGTGTGTTACATTTGGTTTAATTTCCATCCCCAGTTGAAAAATAGAACAAACTATTGCAAGGAAACCAGTGAACTCCTATGGTGTCACAGATCTGCTACTAGCAGGTCACATAGAGTTTTTAAATTTGCCATGATCAGAAGGTAAAACTTCAGGTGGAAGAACAATAAAAAATTCTAAATGGTATGTTGCCCCAGGCCTTTGAACAATCCATGTGAGGAGTGTCCAAAGTTCAGTAAAAAGAGTTATTTGATGGGCAAGAGGAACCTTGGCAAGGTGGCCCCAGGGACCAGCTGGGTACATGGAGCTGTAATGTGGCTTGTGCCCCTTTCTAGTGTGTCTGATTTTGTTCATGAACTATGACTACTTAACATCTTAATCTATGCTTAATTCTGGTTATTGTTAAATGTTTTCTTCTCTGTTGTTTCTCCAGGGAAATGTTAAATTATTCTTTTTTTCTTCCCCATCTGTCTACTGCTGTTTATCTCTTCCTGGAGGAAATCCAAGTTTAGTAATTAAGGCACTAGGAACAGTCAGAGGTTTGATCAGTAGATAAAATGTAATTATAACAGATCTATGAATCTCTCTGCAGTAAATATTTTAGCACCTTAAGCCAAGTCTCCATTAACATAAACAGAGTTGTTGGAGATCATACTGTCTTATATGTACTGGGGATGTGTGTAAAGCTGCACTGACAGCTCCATTGTGGTTGTGCGGGAAAACTAAAAAAAAAATTACCTAAGGAAGATGATGATGTGTGATATTCTGCCCAGCAGGCAGTTTGGATGAAATGGGGTTTTTTTTTTGCTCACATCATCTGATATGTGCTTGCTTATCTTTTTCCCTTGGCTGTTTTCAAATATCCTGAAATAGAATTATGTCTGTATGGGTAAAATTTTCAAAACTGATCTCTCTGGTCACAGTGGTGAGTAGTTGTTTTACATATATTAATTAGGCAAGTGGTGTGACTTATTCCCTGATTTAGGTGCTTAGGAGAAGGTTTGTTGTAAAAACATTTCACAGACAAAAAAACCCACAAGAAGATAATTTTGGGAACAGTATCAAATTGCCTGAAAATTCCCCAAATTCCACCATTTCTGGGTATCTTGTTTACCCTCCTGTTTAGGGATTTCTGTGCCATAGCTAGTGGCAGGCACTATTTCTGGCCTCCCTAGCCTCAGAAAAGGCTCTCATGGGACACAGGACTCATCCCTCGAGGTGTTCCCCAGCTCTGAGCCCTGGGGGAGACTGAGGTCAAGTATTACCCACCAAACCTGCAAAGTGCCAGATGTTGTTCTGTTGCGTCCTCACCCCTCTGGCATGGATTAAAGGCTGGACAGGGACATGTGGGAAGGTTGCCTGCCATAGGCATGTTTTGGCTGGGGTACAGCTAATTTTATTCACAGTGGCTGGTACAGGGCTGTGTTTTGGATCTGTGCTCAACACAGGGCTAATAGTTTATAGATGTTTTTGTTATTGTGAACAGGGCTTACACACAGCCAAGACCTTTTCTGCTCCTTGTGCTGCCAAGCTGGTGAGGAGCTTGGGGATGTCTGGAAGGAGACACAACCAGGGCAGGTGATCCAGACTGACCAAAGTGATATTCCAGAGCATATGAACATCATGATCAGTATATAAAGTGGGGGGAAGAAGGAGGAATCAGGGGACATTTGGAGGGGAATAGCATTTGTGTTCCTAAGTCATTCTTATGAATGAAGGGTCTCTGTTCTCCTGGAGTTTGTTGAACACCTGCCTGCCCATGGGAAGCAGTGAATTAATTCTTGTTTTGCTTTGCTTTGTGTGCTTTGTTTTGCTTTCCTTATTAAACTGTCTTTATCTTAACCCACAAATTTTCCAGCTTTTACCCTTCCAATTTTCTCCCTGATCCTGCTGGTGGGGTGGCTGAGCAAGCAGCTGTGTGGTGCTTGGTTGCTGGTTGGGTGAAATCATCACAACATGGAAAGAGAAGGACTTTGGGGTGAAACAACTGTCCTATAGGATAGAAAATTTTCCAAGGAAACTGTATGGATGAACCACAACACCGTTCGAGAAGTCATCCCCACCCCAGGCTGTGTTGAAAGTCCTTTCAGCTAGTCAAAGTTTAATTCCTAAAGGGTTTAAAGATTTTAGTGCAGGACAAATAATGGGATCTGGTGGGGGGATGAGCCATGTTGCCACCCCTACAAGTGGAGGTCATTGACCCTCTATGCTGTGTGCTAACCACTGCCACCAGGTAGAAAAGCTGAAGTGGTTCCACCTGAAACCTTTACTGAAGGAAAGGAGCTGAGCAATCAGCTTTCTGCCTGGTCACAGACAGCCTTTATTGGACTCAGGATCATGCTCAGAAGTAGTGATGCGATTTTATACAAAAATGAAGATTTAACCCATTGGGTAACATATTTGCTTCAGTCCTTCTTGAAGAAGTCATTTGCAGAAATGACCTTATGAATATTTTGGAGGGTACTCACCATCTTATTGCATCTCACTGTGCAGTGGTGGTTCAGAAACTAAAAGGCATCCAAAGAAAGAGAAAAAAGGAAAGATGGAAAAAGAAAGTGAATTTTCAGGCCATGGAAACCTGATGGCAATTCCTGCTTGCTGAGATGGAGTGGCACAGCTCCTGCAGGAGAGGTGGGGCAACAAGGGCAGCAGCAGTTAGAGGGGAAGAGACAGGTTATTGCATAATAAAAGTGATGCCGTGAGAGACCCCTGACAAAGCAGGACTCTGAGCCATGTTAGTGTAGGATAAGACAAAAAGTAAAGTCCTTTAATATCATGCCTAGTGCCTACAGGAAAACAAGATGACATGCACGTGCCCCCTAGTTCTAGTTTCCATGGCTTTTATAATATGATCCCTCCAATCATTACTTTACACATCTCTCGGTCCAGCCCCGGTTCCCCCCCCGCCAGGATTTGGGGCTGGGGTCGATGAGACCCTCTGTCTTCATCAGCTCCTCTTCCTCAGCACACAAAGGTCTCTTGGAGTTCTTCCAGTTCTGACATCTGGGACACTGACCTGTGTTTATGTTTTGTTCTGTAGGCCTTCTGATAGCATCTAGCTCTTACGTTTAAGAGAGTCTAAGCAACTAAGAGAATTTGAGCTACTGATCTGTGGTAGGGTTTAAGATGTATAAACAATGAACTTAAGCTGCCAGAATACAAGCACATTAAATCTACATTTGCTACAGTTACTGTGCTCCTAAAAATCTTCAAAATGCGAAAATCAAAAAAATCAAAAATCAGAACCCCCTTCGGTATCAAAAGAAACTAATCCCTCAATGTGTCTTCCTTCAGAAGCAGAACAAATAAGCTAATGTCTTTCAAACAATGACAGCTCACTAAAACAACAGAGAATTTAAAGAAAGCATTGATAAGAGTATAACGTTATAATATAAGGAAAAATAGTCTTACTAAAATGTTACATATTTACTCAATTGGTTAAAATCCAGAGGTTTCAGGGACATGAGAGTAAAAGTTGAGCGTGTAACTCTTCCTGTATTAAGATAGAACATTACATAACATAAAGTATAATATAACATAGTAATATAATATAATAATATAACAAAATGAAGAAGGCTTCTCTTCTTCAAAACCAGGGTTGAAGGCTCATCTGACCTTTCTGGGTGGCCTCTTTCCTTATGTGTTATTGATACAAAAACTCTTACCTCAAGCTTATGTCTGCACTGAGAGTGTGATCAAAGAGCAAACCACATCGATCTTTAAAGCCATCAGAAAGCCTCATGTCCGTGAAAGATGCATTTCATTATGACTTGGAGATGCCAAAAGTATCTTTTCCCTTCAAGGTTTGCCAATTCATTTGAAACAAGACGTAAAGGATGCGTCTGTGCAAAAGGCTTGGAGTTCTACAGCTGCAAGAGGGGAAAATCAGTTGTTTATCTCTTCAGAAGTCTCGTGTTTGCACAAGCAAACACCACACAGATTGGAAGGATGTGCCCCACACCACACAGTGATGTCTGTCTACCTCTAGCTGTGAGTTCTCAGAGAGGAAAAGCTGCGGTTGACCCTGACCAGAAGCAATAATGAGGAAAGCTCGTGGCAGCACCAGCACATCTATAAAACACAGTGATGTTGCCATTGAAATATGCTACTGTGGTTAAATACAGACCAAGAGAAAATATACCCCCTGCAGATCTCTTGATCAGATGGTTTCTGGCAGGGGAAATAATTAGAAGGAGGAATTCTTGGGCACAAATTAACTTTGTTTGGGCTGAGCAGCATTTGTGAAGTCAGAAATGTAGATCCCAGCCATGCCAGATGCCCAGCTGTCCTTGGTAGTTGCACTGCATTTCAGTGTTAGAGGGCTGTCCCAGGAGTAGTCGGTTCTTGTGGGTTACCTGCGTTCCAGGGAACTACATCAAATTAGTTCATTTTGGAAAAATGTGTTTTGCAAAGAGTGAAGAAAGATCAAAACCCATGAAGTGACATTTTATCTCTGACAGCTTTCATTTCTGTGGGGTATTTTTATCCTCTGAAACAGAACTCTGTAGTGATGATTGAAATGGGAAGATTTTTTTATTGTTGTCGAAACTAAGAAAAGAATAAACTGTCTGCAATTAGAATTTTCAGTTGGGGTGGTAATTATTATTTTTTTTCCAATTAAGCCTAAGAGCATTTATTGGAAATCACTAGTAGGAGCTATAGAAAGTAGTCTGTTATTTAAAGTTGTTTATATGTGTAAAAGTTATTTTTTTAAGAGATGTTTATTGTTTAGCACAGTTCATTTTGGTTTTGTTTTCCTGAGATCCAAGTTCATGAATAATGAATCATAGAATGATTTGGGTTAGAAGGAACCTTAAAGATCATTTTTTCCAACCCCCCTGCAGCAGCCAGTGACATCTTCCACTATCCCAGGTTGCTCCAAGCCCTATCCAGGCTGGCCTTGAACACTTCCGGGGGTGGGGCAGCCACAGCTCCTCTGGGCCACCTGTGCCAGGCCCTCACCATCCTCACAGTCAAGAAGTTTTTCCTAATATCCAATCTAAGCCTGCGCTCAGATTGCCCTGACCCATGTGCAGGATCTGGTACTTGGCTGTGTTGGACTTTGTGAGGTTTATTATACGTTTTATATGAGATTATTTTTTTTCTTGGGATCAGTCTTGATGGCACCTGCTGCCCTCAGATTTGCTATTAAAAATAAACAAAGTTTTTGGTTCAGATATTTGGCTCAGGGAAGAACCTGCTTGTTGGTATTAAATGCAAACACCTTTGGCTTAGGAAACTCCTGAAGTGCAAAATATCCCAGTTTTGGAGAGTAACCTTGGACTGTACCTTCTTATGACTGCCAGGTTCTTGTATTCCTCCCCATGCACCTGTTCTCAGTCAGTGTTAGAAGCAGGACAATGGGTCTTGCATCTGCAGTACTATTTCAGGTTTCTGTCCTCATGTTTTTATTTCACATCATAAAACCACAAAAGCTTTGCTATTTCTTACATGTTTCTCAGCAGCAACACACCTGATTTTTGGAGCTACTTTGGCTCCATATAACAGGAGAAAATAAACCAGCTTTTTGACATGGTAATCTATGTGGCAAAGTTTGCCTGTGAAACACAAGAAAAATAAGGTGTATTGAAACAGAAATGTGATGCAGTTGGTTACATCCCCCAAATAACTCTGGAAACTGTCACGTTTTGAAAGTAACCACTAAATATCAAAAGGACATGTGACTTATCCTCATGAAAATCCCTTAAAAGTTTAATACTGTTTCACAATTTCATTAAATAACAAGCAGAGTGGTAAACTATTTGTGGTTGGTTCTGGTCATATAAGCTCACATGTGGCTTGACTTTCTCTTGATGAAATTCTTTGTGAGAACTGCTCTCAAAGGCAGAAAAAACAGCAGGTTAGTTGCATATATTTGATGGCCCAAATGATCATTATTTTCACTGCTCCCAGGTCATCAGAAACATCCTTGTGTGTTTTCTCCTCAGTTCCTGGTGTCTCTGGAATCCACAGTGTTTGGACCAGGTGAGTGTGAAAGATGCATGTGGTAGCAGCAGTCCAGTGGAAAGTTTGAATAATTTTTCACTGCTAGAGCACTTCCATGGGTTCATCTGGCTATAGAAGTCTTGGAGAACTTTGTATTAGAAATAATCAGTGGTTGTGACCCCGAGCTGAGGAGACATAAGTGCTTTCCCAGCTCCTTGGTACATCACTGACAGGACAAACTGATGAGAGCTGCACTGGCAGTGCTGCCATGGGGTTCAGTTTGGCTAAAGGAGTACCCAGCTGTGTGTTAGGGAAGAAAAGGCCTCTGTGCAGATGGCTGAATAATCTTGTTTAACTGTACTGAGGGGCTCTTGCCCATACCTGATGCCATTTGGATTAGCTCTGGTCACACAGATGGACCTGCAGTGGGGTATTTGCACATTGTCTTGTGTTAGCCCACCTGGAAAATATCCCAGCTGTCAAAAAATAAACCTATCCATCCTTCTTTTTCGTTGGTTATTTTTACCCTGAACTTTATAGTCAAGACTTCAAGTTTGATCAGTGAAAAACCTTTTAATCAAAACACCTTTCAAAAAAGGAAACTACAAATTAAAAAGACATGTTGCCTTAACAAATGTCCTCAGTTAATTTGAACCAGACAGCTGCTCGAGGAATCCCAGAAGGATGTAACATAAGGCTATGCCTATTTTTCACCAGCAGCCTCCAAGCAAATTTACCAATTTTTCTATTACTTATTAAGGTCTTCTCTGTTCTTTTATAGAGATCTGCTCTGCAGGAATCAGTACTCAGCCTCTGCCTCCAGTGGCCTGGTTAGAATTGTGTGCTGTCTTTGACACGCTGGTCCCTCAGAGCCTGGGATGTTCTGCAGGAATGTGGAAGACATCATGTGTCTTGGAGCTTGGTGAAATTTCAGCAAAATTTACTTATGTTTCAGATTCATATTAGTCCTTCAAAATCAGCCATTTGAGATGCCTTAGCTAAGAAAACTGGAGGAAATTGAAAACCAGTGTAGACCAGAGTCACCGCTGCACACTGAGTTACCTGGGGACTCCTATCTGGAGAGAACAGCTTTAGATATCCCTATGAACCTGGTGAAAATGTCACCACAATGCAGAGCAGCTTGTAAAGCTAAGAACAGCAAGGAAGTTTTGTTAACAAGGGAATAGGGAGTAATAGAGTCAAGGGGCTTGACAAGTTAACCAGAGCTGGGCAGCAGTTTAAGAAACCTGACAGGGATATAAACCAGAGGTGCTTAAATGATTTCTACCAAGTACTGCAAGTGGTTGGGTCATTTCACTTTCAAAGGGATCTCAGGTTATACAAGAGTGCTGGGAAGATGGAGTGGGATTTGCAGCACCAAAGAGAAACAAAGAGTAATTGTCTGGTCCTGTGTATGACATGAAGTTCTTGTATGCAGGACAGGGAAGGGGATGGAGAGGGATTAGATCATTTGGGGAAATGAACAAGGGGGAAAGGCTTTAAGATGAAAATGGTAGGGGTTATTGCCACGCATTGGCTTTGGAACATAAGGGTTTTGAGAAATAAATTAGTGGGTGGAGTAAGGGAAAATAGAAGATTTGAATGAAAAGAATTTGAGCTAATACTTTCTTCACTGAGCCCTGTTCGGATTGCACAATGTGGGATTAGTAAATCTGATTCACTAAAAGCAGAATTGTGTTATTTGATTTTCAATTAGTAGGTGGATTTCAGCCTCCTAAGCAAAGGCAATGAAGTAACTGGAGACAGATCTGCTCGGACTGAAGTTCAAGTTGCTTTTATCTCTTTTAAGGGTGTTCCCTACTGCTGCAGCTCCTTGCTCATCTGTCTGATTATGCCAGCTCACAAATCAACACAGTGTACTCGCATTTCAAAAAGACATAATGCTTTGTCTAAAATCTTCTTATAACTGGTGATGGGTAAAGATCATCTTCAGATCCTGAGCAGTATTACTCATTATGTACAGCATGAAAGAGGGGAGTGTGCTTTTTCCTTCAGAAAACATCATATCTTTGGATAAGTTTGGTGGTTCATGCAATTGTAGTGCTGTTTTCTGAATCCATTGTGTTTATCCTTTCTGAATCAATATCCACCACTGAAAGAGGCAGGTGCAGAAGTTAAGCCCAAGATGAAGCATTTAAGAGCCAATGAGGTCAGGAATTTGGGTCATGAAAAAGAGGAAAAGAGAAAGAAAGTGTGATGAGTAGGAGCATGAGATGGAGGGAGGAAAGAAAAGGCTGCAAAAGGAGGGAAAAGCAAAGATACTTGGTGTGAGCCGGGAGGGTGTGAGAGCCACTGGAGCTTGGCAGGAGGAGCACCAGTTTGAGGTGGGGCCAGGACCCAGCACTGAGCCTGAAACACAGGGCTCAGGGAAGCCACAGTGATGAGACATATTGTGTGTATTCACTGTCTTCTGCTTAGCTCATGGGAGTGGGATTGGGTGTCAACCAGAAGAGAGCTGAAATCATGGAAACACTTCAGAGTCAGGAATTGATGTAACCAGGACAGAAGAATGGTTTAGAATAGGCAAACAGTTCTGCTTTACAGCATAGATCATTCTGATTACATTGTGTTTTCCGGTTTTGTTGGCAAAAATCTGCCAGCATGAGACAACAAATGGCTTTTAACTTACTGTTTTCTCTAAGGAAAGCATTATTTTTTTAAAGATCTCCCCATTAAATCTGCATATACTTGGAGCCTGAAGAAAACAATTTGAAGGAGCAGGGGGGAACAGAACAACTGAAAATCTATTTGCTAACTTCTGCAATGGAGAATATATATTTTAATGTGAAACAGTGATGACAAGGGAAGCTTTAGACAGCTTCAAAGCAAAAGCATCAGGCAGGCAGTCCTGCAGGACTTCAAAACCTTGTGTGGAGACAAAGCTTTTTGTACATCAGAGCTTGAAATTTAAATCAAGTGGAGAGCGAGCCAAGACAACTTTGAGCATTTTGCATTTCACTTGATATTCTTCAAGGCTGCAAGAGTTTCATTATCATTTGCTTGCATCACATGCCATTTGCAGTGCTCTTTTGCAGGTGTTTCTTTGCTCTTTTTCTCCCAGCTTCGTTGAGCAGTTACACAGACTTGTAGTGTATCACATGTGTTTTTAAAGCTTTTGTTCAATTGGATTCTCCTTCCCTCCTTCCAGCCTCAAAGGCAGATTTACAGGAATTTTTTAGAGATATGACATTGCATTATTTTAAAAGCTTTGTTCTTCTTATCTTCATGGCCCTAGAAGTCACAAAGGACTACATATCAGGATAAGCATCAGGTTCCCCAGCATAGAATAAAGTCAGACTGGATTACACAAAACACTGTAACATAGAAATCCAGATACCCTTTTCAGTGTCTCCCTTCTCTCCTATAATTACTGAGATTTCTTGAATTTATTTAAAAAAGAGAGGAGAGAAGTGGCAGAAAGAGCAAAAATACACCCAAACCTCTATCGATGAACCTGAAATAACATTTTAATTCCATCCAAATAATGCTGGTTCGGAAGTGGCTCAGTAGAGACATTTTTACGTCAAAAGAGGCAAAGGAATTTTGTCAACTAATTAATGATAGGGTTTATATTTCATTAATGAAAATCAAAAAATCTTCTAATATAAGATGCTTTCAAATCAAGGGCAGAAAGGAAACTATTTTTTGTTTTAGTTGAAGGAACAACTGGATCCTGAAAAATTGTTGCAGTGATGAGGTTTTGCTGGATTTGATTCAAAGAAATGCTGAAAAGCTCAGTTCTCCATTGTCCATGTCTTACAGCATAAGTTCACCTATGCCATCTTTCTCCGCGTGCTGTTGCAATTAAAGAACCCGCATATTTTATACCTTACAGTTCTGCCTCAGCTCAGCTGTGCCAGAGATGGGGAATTGGGAGACTGGGTATGAAGCTTGGCTTTGGCCAAACCCAACAGACAAGTGAGGTGACAGGAGGGGTGTAACTCCAAGGCTTTGCTCCCAGGCATTGGATCCCAGGGTGCAATATCAAAACCTGCCCCAGCTGCCCCTCTGGTCTTGGTAGGATGAGACCCAGGTGACTGAATTAGCACCAACCCACCCTCCTCCAGGGACAAGTAACAAAAACTGGACAAATAGGGCCTGGTATTATCAGTGACACTTATTGCTCTGTGGGGCACTGAAGGGCTGGGTGGCATTTGGGGGGCTCACAGTCTCCCATCCGAGGTGCCCAGGGGTCTCAGCACCTCAGAGACCTGCAGTGGAGGGGTGCCACTACAGCCTGGCAGGGGGTGAACTGAGTGGTTTGAAAAAAGTTGTGCCCAGCACAGGTGAGGAGCAACTCTGCCAGCCAGGTGCACAGAGTTAAGGCAAGCAGCAAGAAATAGCTCTGCTGTCCTTTAAACAGCACAGCCTAAAGGTGCTGGGCTTGGCTGTGCATTGGGTGGCTGTAGGAGGCAAGGTTAATTTGGCCACAAAATATCTCCTTATGTTCCCCCACATTTCAATCTTCTATCATTTCATAGACAGTTTGGTTTGTCCCTCTCAGGCCTAACCCAGGTCTCACTGGTGTGCTTTTAACCTGAGACTAGTCCCCAAGAAGGGGCAACTACTCTGGGAGCTCAGGTAAGGGAAAGAAATGGAATTAAGGGCTAATGGTTTCAAACTGAAAGGATGCAGGTTTAGATTAGTTATTAGGAAGAAATTCTTGCGTGTTGGGGTGGTGAGGTACTGTTAGGGGTTATCTAGAGAAGCTGTGGACATCTCTGGAAGTGTTCAAGGGCAGGTTAGAAAGGGCTTTAAGCAGCCTGGTCTAAAGGAAGCTGTCCCTGCCCATGGCAGTGGGTTGGAACTGGATGGGCTTTAATGTCTCTTTCAACTCAAGCCATTCTGTGATTCTTTAACACTGACAGTCACTTTGGCTTTGGGCAGTTTCTCATCTGTGTGGTGGAGATCAGATGTGTCTCCAGGCATTAGTGGATACTCAACTCCAGTCCTACTTTCTCTGATGAACCCAGAGTCTGTAGCATCACAGACTCAAAGAACAGGGGATGGCACAGGAATCCTCACAAATGTAACAACTTTAATGGTGGCATTTGGACGAAAATGTGACAGGATGGTAATTCCTGCTGTGTGTCTCCAATTCTGATGTTATTCCCAGGTCAAGATAAGAGAACAGTCTTTGCATTTTGGTCTGCTGAATAGGTCTGAGCTATTTGTTACTACCATGATCTTAAAGGTATTTTCCAGCCCAAATTATTCTGTGATTCTATACTGAGTATATTCTCACCTCTGAAGCTCCTGACTTTGTTACTGCACTAAGAACACAGGTAGCCAGAGTCTCTCAGCATCTTCTGCAATGCAGAGCCAGGCAAAAAACCATGCACAATCATCACTCAACACAAAAAGGGCTGTTGGTCAGAGAAATTTTGGTAAAAAATCTTTACTTCATTTTAGTTATTTTTCTTTACTTGCTCTTGCAGCTTTTTATAATAAAGGGCAATTCCAAACTGACTACAGAAAACATATCCAGCTGAAGATGCTGTTAGTTTTCAGTTTGGAGATCTCCTCAGAAACTACTGGAATAAGTTATCGAAAAGCTAAAAAAACCAAGTAATTTTTTTTTTAACACCTGGCTCACATTTAGCATTTTGATAATTTTAGCAGGTAATGCAGAAGCCTTAGGCTGTGTCACTGCTGTCTGGAGAACAGGAGACTGGGGGGGATCTTTTTGTTCTCTACAACTGCCTGAAAGTAAGTTGTGTTGAGGTGGGGGTCTGTCTCTCCTCCCAAGTAACAAGTGACAGGATGAGAGAAAGTGGCCTCAAGTTGTGCCAGGGGAGTTTTAGATTGGATATGCGGAAAAATTTCTTCACTAAAGGGGTGTCAAGCACTGGAACAGGCTGCCCAGGGAGGTGATGGAGTCACCAGTCCTGGAGGTTTTTAAAAGATGTGTAGATGTGGCACCTGGGGATGTGGTTTAGGAGTGGGATGGGCAGTGCTGGGTTAATACCGGGACTCAATGATCTTAGAGGTATTTTTCAACCTTAATGATTCTTTGATTGCCATGTGCAGTGACTGAGCCTGCAGGACAGGATTTTGAAGAGCTCTCTTGTGATACAGACTGTCTTTGTAGGCACAGAAGCATCATTTGTACCAGAATGTGACTCTGTGCCTATAAGGGAGGTGAGAAATTAATTCAGGTGAATCTGGAGCATAATCTCTGTGCCTGTATAACATCTTAAATGCTCCGTGGGATGCTTTAGTCAGCAGTAGGAGATGAGGAATCCCCGTCTGCACAGGCGAGGGTTTAAGCTGTGCATAACCAATAGGGGGCATTAGGTTTATGCTTATTAAATGTGTATTTCTATTCCTAGCAGAGAAAAATCTCTGAATAGTTTGATTGAAAACAGCAGGATGTGAATCTTGTACCCTACAAAAGATGCAGAATTCTGGGGTATTTTTTACTTTTTCCCCCCAGAAGATTTAGTAACTGTATAATTGTGTTTGGTTGTCTCTCAGTTTAGCCTGTGTTTATTTTGAGATGAAGATAAGTGAGATTGATGTAATTAACTATCAGATGATTTTTGCATGATCTGCAGCTCAGAAAGCACTTGAAAAATACGAGTGTTTCTGGTGCAAATTGGTTTATATTGATATTTTCCAGTTTTCTACCCAGAAATTAATGTAAGGCTGCAATTATATCTTTCTGATGGAAATGAGATTCAGAAGTACACAGTCAACTGCTGCCCTTCATTATGGAGGAATCCTTGCCCTGAGTTATTTGATTACTGAATGCAAAGGACTTCAGTGAGGAGCTACGGTGCAAGCACAGATTGTGGTCTTTGAAAAAGAAAGTAATATTTATTACAGAGATAATTATGGCTACAACCACTCATATTCCTGTGTGTGGCACTATTCATATACGCATTCCTTTTATTTATATTTTGTATTCATAGCACTGACTGTAGAAGCAACTTCTTTCTCTTATCACATGAAATTGGAAAACTGTAACCTGCTCTGCACTCCTGTCACATCCAAGCAGCAAGGGAACTGCTTTAGGTGAAGTGATCTCTACAATCTATAGTTAACTGGAGCTGGAAATGGAAATAGAGTAAGGGAGTAGATGTTAAATAATTAGGCAATACAGAGCTGAGGAGAACTGCTTTCATAAAGCAATGTCAAAACAAATTGTTGGCTAAAATGTACAGTTGCTCTAATTTTCAAGGTGATTTAATTATCTGCCTTATGTTAAAAATGAGTTTTACATAACCTAATAACTTGAATTTCTTCCAAAGTAAAGTAACAGTTATGATTTTGAAATAAAGTAAACAAATGAGCAACCTCTAGCAGTTGCAGGGGTTTTGTCTGGGATGGTGTGAGCAATTCTTGGACCCCTACAGTCAGAGAAGAGAAATTCTAATGGATCAATAGCATACAGTATCTCCTTTCCCCTTAGCCATCTTCATACTCTTGTCATTAAAAAAAAAAAAAGGCAAGAGGAGCCTAGTTCATTTTTATCCAGCAAGACTGAAGGTGAAGGAGAAACAACTGCAAAGAGACAGTCCTGTGGCAGAGTGCTGCAGACATAAGAGTTCACAAAGTAAAGCACAAAGTTTGTCTGAGAAAATGGATATCAATTTGCAAACCAGCAGGTGACAAGGGAAGGAACAGTTCTTGACAGGTTTCCTTAGATGATGCCTGAAGCAAGGTGGGTTGATGCTTCCCAAGCATTTGTCCTGATGGTAAGTGCATTCAAACAGTGTTTTCCCCAGGGTGCCTAACCCCAAACTGCTCTTTTGGAAGTGGGAAATGCCCAGTGGTGGCATTTTTCCAATTGCTTTTATGTACTGGCCTCACTGACCATCAGAGCAGAGGCTGCACTGCTCTCCCACCACCCTGTGATGTGGCAGGACAAGGCTCCATTTGGGTTCCTTGTGTGTGTGTAGAGACCAGAGGGGGTTCTGGGGCCTTTCTCAGCCTTGTTGGCAGGAAGAAATCACAAGGATGGTACAAATGCTCATGTGCTCCATTTGCTAGTGCCTGGTCTTCCTGACCTTTGTTTGTGCCCAGATGGTGTGTTGGATGTTGAGAGACATCTCTGCATTATTAAACAGGTTGTGGGAGCCATTCCAGAGTGTGGGCTCACAGACAGCTCCATTAAGTGCCATATTCACATGGGATGGACAATCCAGACTTCCTTCAATGTATGCTAAGAAGAAGCTTAGTTTTAATTGCTTATATCAAAGTGTAGGTTTGCCTGCATGAGTAAATGAAACTCTTAGACGTCAGAGTTTAAGTTACTAAAAGGTAATTGCTGCAATAGCTTCCTTTTAAAATCTGCTCCTATTTCTACATTTATCTATTTTCTTAATGTTAACAGTAATTTTTTTCCAGGTTGAGTCTAAATGCTCAGAGGTTAACCTCCCATTCAAGTCATCAACACAGAAGCAGCTTCTAATTTGAAAAGCAGATTTATTATTTGGGGAGAGGGTTGGGTCCATTTAATCAACAGGCAAAGCACTCATATATCCATCTCTTTCATCCTCTCTTCCCCCTTCCTGACACCTATTTTTTTGATCTATGTACCGAACAACTTACCAGCTATGGAATAACTTTTCCTTTTGCCCTTTCAGGATACCTTTCCTGTAGTTTGCACTGCTCCTCTCCTACAGCCTGGTACTTGCATCAGTGAGTGGATGGTGCCAGAGTGAGACTTGTCTGTAAAATTTCAAAGCCTGGGAGCTTGCTGTGGGTGTATTCCAATTCCTTTTAAAGGTCTTGGTTGGGTTTTCAAAGCATGGATTATGGAGAGCTAATATGTGGGTCTGACTGGAACCCAGGGGCCACAAACCAAAACTAAATCCCACTTGGATGCTTGCAGACCTCTTCCAAAGACAGCCTTGAGTTACTGTGGCCCAAGGTGGGTCACTCTGGGCCAATCTGAGTCCCAAGGTTGTGAGTTCGAGTCTCAGTGGGACCGTCCCCTGGCAGTTAAAGCCTCCCTGCCATCCCATCCCGTCACATCTCGGATGCTGAGCAGGGTCAGCCCTGGTCAGTACTGGGTGCTGTGACAGTCCCGAGGACTTCCCTGTCACTGTCCAAGCTCGCTTGGCCGTGGCAGATGGACCTGAGGACTGAAATGGTGGGGCCAGTTCTGTGCATGCTGAGCCTCAAGTAAAAAATCCCCTGCACAAGCTGGAAGGGCACACTCACGTGGGGAGAGCCCTTCCCAAATCTTCGTTCATGAAGTTTGATCTTGATGTCTCATTTTGTGCCAGACTGAGAAGCAGTTGTGATATCTGTGGTGCAGGTCCTTTGCCTCTCTTGTGCGCTTTTCTGGAAGAGTGAGAAGATCTTGAGGAATGGTTAGAGCATGATGCAATTTCAGCCCATGAGTGGTGACAGTTCTGGTCTCCTGAGTCCTGGGATGTGTATCCTAGTCCAGGAGGGACATTGTAGTTGCTCCAGCTTCATTGGCTTGATTCTGAGGGCCACCACATCTTAAGACATTCCATAGTCCAAAGGTGCTGCAGGCAGTACAAGGTCTGCAGGCTTCAGACTGGTCACCCACCATAAACAGAAATTGTGCTGCTTACATTTTTTTTACTGGGCACATTTGTAAACTTAAGGGGAGGAACCAGATCACCTAGAAGGACGTTTTTGAAAGTTGTTTGTTTAATGCTCTGGCACATCCTTCCTTCTCATGAAATAGAGTTTAGTGTCCTTCAATACTTAACTTTCTCTGAATTGCATTTTAAACAGGATGTCACCTGTTGAACCAGCTTATGTTAGTGAAGGGTTGTGTTACTCTGTGTATCCAGTAGAACAGTAAATTAGGGACAGCTTTTCCATGCTAATCAATTAGTCATGTAAGATGTTACTGCTTTCCAAAGAAGTGCTGGAGTAGCAGCTGTGTTACTTGTTATGAAAGGTCTGTGTGTCAGCAGATTCTGCCTCTATGCTACATATTCTGCAGAGCCAGCAGCAAATCCTAATAAAACTTAATGCAAGAAAACATTGCCAGTGAGGTGATAGGTTGAGATTAACTGCACTAAAAAGAAGCAATTCCATGCTAAGTTTTTTTAACTTCTCTGAACAGTTGCTATTATAAACATACCAGTTTAAGGCCTTCTTTCTGCTCCTGTGAAAATCAATATGAAAACTCACACAGAATTAATCTAAAGAAGAAAAAGCAGCCAGCCAACCACCACTCATCCTAAACCTGGACAGCTACTCTTGGCCACCTTCCCACTGGGCTCAGGGGAAAACTGCATTGGGGAAAAGTTATTTAGCTGAATTAGATGTTTACTAGGGGGTCTGTGTTGTTATCCTGTACAAATTTTGCCTTAGTAGTTAGGAAAAGAAATGCATAGCTAGTATTTTTTTTTCCTTTTGCAGTTAGACATAACTTGAAGGATAACAAATGTGGAAGGGACAATGTTCTACTACCTTACACAATGGCATGCATAGTCAGTTCCTCTGCCATGTGATGCACCCATAGGTAGTTGGCTTTGCTGTACCATACATTGAAATTAAGGTTTTCATGTCAAACTGATCTCTGTGAAGTGAAATAGTGTGAGAGCAAGGATTGGTGTAGACATGCACCTGGTGTCATCCTTTTCTCTGCCTGAGAAGGAGTTTGGGGCAGGTACAGGAATCATCTGGATGGCAATAAGAGGATCCAAGTCTGATTGTGGGCTCTGCCCTGATTTTTTTGCCAGCCCAAAAGATCTGTCTCAGTTTGTTGGGTACAGCACACCACCTTTTTGCCTGTCTTTAGCTCAAGCTGAACAATGCAGGCACATGAACCTACAGGGAGGGTCTCTTTGTTGATGAAACTTTCTGGCTTTCCAGTAATGAAAGTTCTAATGAGTATGTTTAAATTCAAAATTTAGCCTCCTGCTGAGTTCTAATGACAATTTTTTTAAAAAAGAAAAAGGCAGTTAAGCCATGATGCAAGTAATTTCCTTAATTTTCTTCTCAAAGACATTTTTTATAAACAAGTGTATATAAATAGGTTTAAAATTGAAAAAAAAAGAACTGAAAAACCCACAACAACTTTTTCTTAACTGCATCACTGTTATTATAGCATTTTACCCAAAACATATAAAACACTTAACTTAGACTGCCTACATTAGAAGTAAGTGTTGTGTTAATGCCTTTTTTTGTTGTTTGGGTTTTTAAGTACATAATTTCCAGGACAACTTAATGTCATCCACTTACATCCATTCTTCAGCTGCCAAAATGTCTTGAGATTTTCTAATGTACTTGAGGTAAAATCCTCAGGCTCTGTGACATTCCTGTAATGTAAAATGTGGAGAACACAGTGGACTTTTAATTCTGGAGATGGTTTTTCCTGTAGCTCCTGCTGATTTCAGGATAATCTCCAGAATCATTATGATTCTTGCATGGAGAAGTGTCCAGAAGAGGTGTCGGATGTGGGAATAATCTGTAACACCTCTGGGAAGGAAAATGAACAGCTGTCCTGCCTGGCACAATTTTTGCCATGGGCACAGCTGAGGACTGGTTGTTCCACCCTCCCTCTTGCCAATGCAGCTTTTGTGGCTGCTTCCCACACATGTCTGCTACTATGTGTGGAAGGAAAAAATATTCAACCAAAAAAAAAAAAAGATCAGAACTGGAGCGCCAGCTCCTTGGGTCATAGGGTTTAGAGACCCTCAGCTTTCACTTCTTTAACAAAGAAAAGTTTCTTCCTTTGGGAGTCCCCCAAAAAGCCTGGAAACACTGTTAGATCACAGCCTTCATGTCTTTGAATCTGCAAGAAGCCTCAACAAGATCTCTGATGCAGAAAACTGCTCTATTCTCCTTTCTTTTCTCCCATCACCCATGTGTGGCCATGGCTCAAGAAGAAGAGTAAAGGTTATTTGCTGCTATTCATTTCACGCTACCTCAGCTCCTCAGGGCTGGGATTGGGACCTGGGGGGGAGTGTGAGGGGGGATATCATGTTGTTTGGGGTCTCTCTTGGACGTAATCCCAGACTATTATTCACTCCTGCCTGAAAAACATATCCCTTTCTGCTCTTAGGATAGCATTTACTTCTGAGTTGTGTGCCCCTATGGTGTCAAGGATTCATTGTTGGTTCAAGGAGTCCAAAGACCTTCCCCAACACAGAACCCTGGCATTCAGAGCAGGTTTTTTTGTGTATTCAAAATAACCCAGGAAGGACCACACAGTCCTTGCCTCTGCTATGGGTTTCCTCAGAGCACACCTGCAAGGATTAATCAAAAAGGCCAACAAACAGAATGTGCTTCTGTGAGGTGTTTTTAGCTGGACACTACTTTAAATGCAAACCAGTTCTTCTAACATAGAACAGTGGATTGTTTCCTCCTCCAAGTCTTTTCTGTGATGATTCACCTATTGGCAAAAATAAGCCAAAAAGTACAATGCTGAAGCATGGGAATACTCTGTAATCCCATCTGATCGTTATTTCAGTCATTACCTGTTTCTGGGTGGAAGTATTTTCCCCTTAAAAAAAGAAAAAAAAGGAAAAAAGAGATGGACTGAATCTGTTTTTCTTGGTTTTCTGTAATTAATCCAGTGACTTCTTTCTGTAAGGCCCACCAATAAATTATTGGTTTCTATCAACTTATTTCTCAGGAAGAAACCCTGGAAGAGGAAGATGCCAAAGACTCAATACAGCCCCCACTGATTAATCTGATTAACCTCAGTGCTAACATTTATTGTCCTTATGATGGAATGATGTTTATTCCCCTTATTCCATATACCCTTTTGACCTACTGAACACCTATCATTTACAGCAAATTTACATCACTGTATATGACTGTGACACACCTGCCCTTGTCTCAAACTTTTCTTCTTGGGTATCTGTAAGCTCCCATCTGGTGGTACTGGCTCTGCTGGGGGTTTAGGTTAAATCAGAGGGCTCTCCTCCTCTCTTTTCCAAGTAGGAGTTTGAGATTCCCACCCCTTCTCTCCCCAGAGTCTCGGATATGGAAACTTTCACTATGTCTTTGCCTGTCCATAAATGTGCTGCAGCATGTGTAATGATTTCCTTTCAGGGATAGAACCATGAACTCTGTACCCCTGAATAGAAGGAATTTCCCTTCTTCCAGGGAGAAAGTCCACAGGAGTCTGGGTTTGGGCCCTGTAGCATCTGCCTGGTGCTGTGATAATGGACTTCAAAAGTTTTGATGCTGTTAAATTTGAGATGTTATTTTAGGTCATTTCAGAAGCTTTAATGGCTTCTTGTGCCTGCACAGCTGGACTCATGATAACTGAAGCACAGACTTTGCAGGTGAAGGAATATGAAAAACAGCATTAATAAAATGATAATCTTTTAAAGGCTTTTTTCCTGAGTATCTGAATCTGGCATAATAAAAGACTGCAGAAAAGTAAAATTGGGTTTCTGAGTCCTCCAAAGGAAGGCAATGCCTATACGATGGTTGGGTTGCTTCTGCCTTTATATTTACACATTGCAACACAGTCTTCAGTTACATTCCCCACCATATTTCACTTACGTGTATACAGAAATGTAATGGTTTGACCCATGGCTTCCTCAGTAGCCATTGTATCTAAGGAAGTTACAAGTATTCCACACGTGTCTTCCATACCTTCCTCTCCCACTGGCTTCCACTTTCTGTGCAACTTTGGCCTCTAATATCTTTGGTGTGCTTGCTAGAGAAAAAGAAAGGTATGAAGCAATAAGGCAAGAACTATAAAAAGTGTCATGTTAAAAGCAAGTAAGAGCTGAAATTTTTAAATCTCCAGTTAAACAGGGCTCTTCCGTGAAGCTGCTCACGTCATTCAAACACAACGTCTACCAACCTTTATAAGCTTATGGGGAATGCACAGGTTGTGATCTGGAGACATAGTTTTGCTCTCACAGCTATAACTGAAGTCACCAGGTACTGAAAATATAATCTTCTACTCAACTGGGACTCCTCTGCTAAAGGATCCTGCATGTCTTAAGTTGGACACTATGATTTACCAGGCAATTTTGACCTTAATCTCTCTGTGCCCCAGTTTCCCGTTTGATCCGGGTATGACGAGGTAAAATGTAGAAGTTCAATGGTGCTTACAAAGCACCAGCAGATTAGGGACGAGCACCACGAAAAAAATTAATTGTGCCATAGTTGAGCAGAGGTTGGCTGGTGTCCCAGGAGTGTGGCACAGGGCCATGTTGAATGAGAAGTATATAAAGGCAAGGCTTAGCTGAGCCATCCTGAGTGCATCCTAGGTGCATGATACACAGGGAGCCTTAATTCTCCTGAAGTCCTGTGTGCTTGACTCAGCGATCCAACCCTCTGAATGCTGTTGCCTCCCATAGATTCTGCATCCCTTTGCTTTGCGCTTCCAAAGGGACTAAAAGACAGGAGATCCATAACCTCCAGGTCTAGTTGTCCAGACTTAACTTGCCCAACACAACAGAGAATAAAGAATTCTCATTGCTGCCAAGTCAGAATCCAGCAAGTACTTTGGATCTGAAGTTTCATCAATACTTTCCATCAATTTTTATACCAAAAGCAACAACTTTTGTCAAGATTTTATCGATTTCCTGTCTGCCAAAGTGCTTTTTCAAATTTTTAACGGGGTAAGAAGCAAAATGCCCAAAAATAGGAAAGAAGCTGTAATTTATTCCCTCCCCCCACCTTTTTCTTTTCTCTTAAGTACTTTTTCTGGCAATATCAGCTGCTGCTATGGGCAGAGGTATTTCCTCCTTTATGAAGGCTACTGTCTGAATGAAATGGAGAAATGCTGTCACATGTATAAGCAGATCTGATGCCATCCCCTCAGCAAGTTTGAAACTCAGATTCCACCTTTATGGTGAGCAGGGTGGTAGGCTCAGAGGGCCTGGTCTGCTTCCTGACAAATCCCACGCACAGTTCTTGGGTAGTGTTTTTGGAGCCAGTAAAAGAGAATTGACCTTATAATCCTCCCTGCTGAAGAGAAAAAAGTTGCAGTATGACCGCCTCTGTTGTTCCGCTCCAGTTTCTGACAACAGTTGAACTTTACTTATGGAGAAAGATTTATGAAGGATCTCATGCCTCATAGATACCAGAAAAGTCTCCAGTGCCACATTCTTCAGTGCAGATTCTCTGGACTTCAAGGAGCAAACTCTATGTGCTTTTGCCACAGTTAGCATGCTTCAAACATCTCTCTTTGGCCTGTTTCCCACTTGAGCCCTTGTCTCAGGAACATACCTGTAAGTCATGATACATGACACATTGAAAATCAAACACAGGTAATTTGGAGTTAATAGAGCAATTTGTACAAATTGATTTGCTTATAACAAAATCTTGTGGTCATCTTGATTGTGATTTTTAGAGTAGGAAGTGTTCTGTGTGCCTTTGGGTTAGAAAACAGCTCTGAGCCTTGCCAAGGGTATCCCATCACTCAGTTCTGCTTGCAAGATGTCTCAATGGGTGCCCAGGGTGGTCCCAGGGAACCTGACTCACCTTATTACACACAACATGGAAAGCAAAGGAAATGTGAATCTCTTCAGCAGCCCGGATGTTCTAATGACTCAGGTCACTGGGGTGGATCAGTGTCTGACCTGTTTTTGCTGGTCTGTGTCTCCCTCCTCTCCTAGGAGCCTGCTGAGCAATGGTTCTTTAATTCATAAATTCATGGAAGATACACTTACAGCTCTGAACTGTGCAAAAAACCCCCAGTTCAGAAGTGTTTAATAGTCCCTGAAGTAAAATAACCTTCTCGTGTTGGTTTAGATTCAAAGGGTCAGGTCTTCACTACATGCAGCTGAACTTTACAATGTGCGCTGTCTCCACGTGCCATGGGAGTCAATGCTTGCCCACTGCTGGCTGGATATGGGTATTTTGCCTTTTGTTGAAATACCAGCAAAGAGGTAAATCATCCTGAGCAGGTGTTTCAAATTTCAGAAGAAAAGAAGTGGTGAAGCAGAAGAGGAAGGAATCATGGCTACTTTTACTCTGGTACAGCAATGTGCTCATTCCCTTTTCTCCTTTTTTCTTTGAGGAAAGGAAGGCTAGTTTCTTCCCTTAAAGAAATCAAGCTTGCAAGCCACGAACAAAGAAGAACTAGGAATCCTCTGATCTTCCATCAGGAATTGTTGCATTCAGCTTACAGTTCTCTTTTAAAAATGTTTTAACAACTAATTAATTCCTTAAAATTGAAGCTGTGTTGTCTTAGCTACTCTGGATAACAATATAAATGCTTTTTGAATCACAGTGGATTTTCTGCAACATTTAAGAACAGCTGGTTAAGACTGCGGGGTTTTTTTATGTGGAAAGAAGCTGCTTAGCTGCCTTCTTCCTACTTAGACTGACCTCAGACCTTTCTGACAGCTTCCTGCATGATGGCTTGTTGCCATTTCCAAACACAATTTGAAGACTCCCAAAAGAAGACAAGAGTCTTCTTGCAGTTCCCAGTTTGCTTTCTTTGTCACACTCCTCTTTTCAAGGTTATCTTTAGCTTTGTGCAGCATTCGATGGAAAAGAAAGAGGTGTCCTCTGGAGTTCTTTGCAACCTTGATATGGAGGCAAGAATTCCACCACATGTCCTGCCCTTTCTATCTGACGTCTGTGACATTTAAAGATAGGTTTTTGGAGCTTGTCCCTCTCCATAACCTATTGTTTGATTAGTGCCACTGGAAATAGAGTAGCAGAACTTAACAGTGGGATCTGAAGTTGAGGAGATGAATCAGGAAAGATGGAGTGACTCTTGGGCCTGACTGCTGCATTAGGACAGAGAAGTTTAGTGTAAAGGGTAAATACAAAGGGGTTTGATGAGTTTAAGAAAAGGGATCAGGGGATGAGTAAGCAAATCTAGGTTTCAAAACAACATTGGGAGGTGAATAGACAAATTCAAATTGGATTCAGAGTGGGTGGGATGAAGTGAATTGGGGAGCAGAGGTCCTGGCAACACTGTCCAGATAGATCAGTCACACAGCATTTGTCTGTACACAGATGTTTTAGAGGGCTGCTGCTCACTTGAAAAAAAAATTAAGGTGTTGCCCTCCATCCTCCGATTACCAGGAGCAAAATTTCCCTGTACCTGGGGCAGTGCTCAACAGAAGCATCTTTTAATCCAAACCGCTCTAAGGAAAGCCCTGAAGATTTCAGACCTGGGAGGAAAACAATAAATGTTTGACAAATTGGGTCTCGTTCATCTTTTGAGCTAGTTTTCTATCAGCAATCCCAAGCTGATTGTAATGGATCTGCTCCTGATTTGCATTTATTTAAATGAAAGCTGAACCAGACCTTTCCCAGGGGCAGCAGTACTGGCAGTCAGGAAAAAGCTGCTCCTGCAAGAGCTCCGGGTGTGGTAGGGATTTCAAACTAAGCAGAGGAGTTCAGGAGACCTCAATGTGACTTTTTGGACCAAGACTCAAGCACGGGAAGGAGCAGGTGCTGAAAACAGGATGAAAAAGCAAATAAATTGATTTTTCCACAGAGGAATGATGTCCTCTGGGAGACGCATGGCTGCTCGTGCCAACCAGGGCAGGAATGTGTGGCACACTGGGATGTGCTTTGCAGACCACGCTTCTGCTCTGAACAAACAGTGATTTTCCATATCTTGGTTCCTTCTTACGATCCTTTTCTGCCTGCAGCAGCATGCAAAATTAGCAGTGGCAGAAGAAATAGGTGGAGAAATTCCTTCCAGGATTTTACTGTCCACAACTTTAAAAAATACTGGTCGAGTCATGAAAAGGCTGGAGGGAGGAAGGCGACTGGGTCACGAACAGGACAGAGCTTACACAGAAACTCGAGTGCGGAGTCTCACCGCACTGACTCACCTGCTCCTTTGGGGCTCCGGCACAGCCGAGCCGGGTCCCTGCGTAAAATGATACAAAGGAGGTCTCCAGCCCCAAATCTGCCTCCTGTTGCCTCGCACGGAGAGGGAGGAATCCCCCCCCCCAAAAAAAACCCCAAAACCAACCAAACGAAAAAAAAAGGTTGAAAGGGTGATGGCTTCAGGAAAGGCTGGTGGCACTGGTGGCACTTCACACGTTACCTCGCACTTCGCGGTTATCATTTGCGGGCAAAGTGCAGCCGCCCTTCCACCGTGCCACACAGGCACTCCTGAGCGCTTTCTCCCAGACGCGGGCACGCTGGTTTAGAAAAAACCCTACAGACACAAACCCAGGGGGTTTGAGTTTTTGCTTAGTTTCTCTCAGGGGCACAACTTCGCAGGAGCGATCCCCGCAGAACGCGTCTCGGTGACACCCAGCGGGGTGCGAGTGATGCTCGGGGGGGCGCGCCGCCGCCGCCAACTCCCCGCGGGCTCCGCTGCATCCCGGGGGCCCCCGCGCCCCTCCGCGCCGCTCCGCCCCCCCGTCCCTTCCCTTCCCGACCCCTCCCGTCCCCCCCCGTCCCCCGGCCGGCGCAGGCGCAGGGGGGGCGGGCGGCGGCGCCGGGAGCGCGGAGCGCGGCGCGGCTCCACAGTCCGCGCTGCAGCCGCCGCGGGGGCGCCACTACCATGAGCGGCCGCGGCCGCCCCTGCGCGACTCCGCTCGGGCACCGGGCGCTCCCGCCGCCGCCGCCCCCCCCCCCGCCGCCGCCGCCGCCGCCGCTGCCGCCGCTGCCGCCGCGCACCCCCGACCCCCGAGCCCGGCGCTGCAGGATGCCGGGGGGCAAGAGAGGGCTGGTGGCACCGCAGAACACCTTCCTGGAGAACATCGTCCGGCGCTCCAGCGGTGAGAGATCCCCCCTCCATCCGTCCCTCCGTCCATCCATCCCTCCGTCGCTCCCTGACACGCTGGTGGGTCCGTGCCAAAGCGGTGCCTTCAAGGAACGGGATCCGCGGTGCCCCGCTGAGCATCCCCCGGCGGTCCTTCCCCCGCGGTCCTTCCCCTGGTGGTCCTTCTCCCGGTGGTCCTTCCCGAGTCCCCCCGCACTTCTTACATCGCTGTCCCTAGTATCAATTTCAACCTTTTTACCTTTTTTTTTGCGAGACGCCTCTGACAGTAAATTGTCATAATTTAAATTTTTAATATCCTTTCAGCTCATCGAGTCGTCTTATTTCTTTTTTTTCTTCCCTCCCTCCCCGCCGCTCCTTCTTGTTCTTTTATTTTTTAATAATTAGCCTTGCAACCCTTTCCATCCAGGGGTTCAAAGTTTTTGTGATTCTGTGACACTTTAAAGTCCGTGGTAAAGGCACCGGGAAAGTGGTGAGGGAGTGATTGTGCTTTGGGTGATGCTAATACTGTGGCTGAGAAAATAGATAAAGAACGGTCTGCAGTTGCTAATCAGTGGTCCCTCTGTTAGGTGTCTGTTCAGAAGGATAGTTCAGGACTGTGGCATCGAGTTATTCCTTGCTGCTGGAGTTAATTTCACCCTTCCTCGCAGTGCAAAGCGCTGAGCAAGAAGACCACACAGCTCCAGTAAAGTTACAATGTGTTTGCAGCTCACCATCTCTCTTTGGGTGTGCTGTTGTAGGTGCTGCTTTAGGGAAGCCCTGTGCAATTTACATTTATTTTTTAATGTAGGTTTTGCAGTGGCACATAAGTACTAAAACAAGGGAGTGTTTGCACAAATACAAGAGACCACGACTTTGCATCTACCAAAAGATTAACTTGGTCATCCCAAATTTAGAGTGACCCTGCCATGGGGAAGCACAGCTGTGCCAGCCTGCAGCTGGGGACTGGAGTGGGAAAGGTGGCCAGAGCAGAGCATTGAGAACAGTTGCCAAATTTATAACTAATCAGGACACCAGTGAGATATGAAATTGTGGTGAAAAGTGTTTCCTACCACCTTTACGTTGCACAGTTTTGGATGTACCTCACATTCATACTGACATGGTTTGATGTGCTGGCTTGGAGTTGATTTTGGTGGCAGGTAGTGAATTAGTGATTTGTGGACTTCCACAGGAGCAGGAGTGGGATGAGGACTTAGAATTTGTTAAAATGAATCAAGCCATTGTATTAATCCATCAGTTGGTTTTGGGGGGCTCCCTCCCTCTGATGTTGCCTGTGTCAGTTCTGTGGTTGGCAGCAGACTCCTTCTTGAGCCCTGTAGCTGCACCATTACTAAGAGCTGCTTTCCTGCAATAGTGTATTTATTTCCCAGAATATTAAATGCAAGTTTAATTAATAGGGGTTTATATAGCACTTTCCCTCTGATAATTTCAAAGCGCTGGGTGGAATTTAATTACACTTCACAGCTCCTTGTGGAAGAGCATACACAGAGGCATTCCCAACCTGTTCTTCAAATTGTGGCATAAATGGGGGCTCAGGGCACCACAGTTGATTTCCCAAGGTCATGCAGTGAGGTGGTGGCAGAGCTAGAAACGTGGTTTGGGAATGCCATGCTTTCATATCATGCTCTTAATTAAATCACATGTTCTCCCTAATGAAAGCTCAGTAAAGCTTGGAGATGTCAAAAACTGGAAAAGCTCATAAAGATTTCAAACATTATACTTTAAAAGCACACATTCTCCTCTAGTTTTTAACCTGGTCTAATTTAACAGCATAAATCATGCTTATCTGGTCATCCATGCTGCTTTGGCTCTGCCTAAGTGTGATGCTACAGAGGCAAAGCTGCCCCGTTGGACAGCAAAGAGGAAAGTAGATTGGGAATTTGTTTTTAACTCATGTAACTTGTCAGTATTGTGACCTGAAACATGATTTAGTTCTTATTTTTGTCATCTGGGACATAACCTTATTTATCCTTTATAGAAATAGTAATTCTTGGATTCAGCACTGTTTAATCCAAACTTAATAGTATACAGTAGAGCAAATCTGGTTCAAGTATCTTCTGTCAGTGCTTGGTAGAAGACAAGGATTTGGTCTGCTGAATGTCTGCTGGGTTTGTTTTTGTGCTTTGATTCACTAGTTTCCAAGAGATTTTTTACTGACAATTTGAGGAATGGGATGAAGGAAAGATTGATGATTGTTTTTTAAAATACATTTTGAGCATCTTAAAGAAAAGCCCTTCTGTCACCTTTCCTGGTTAAAGAACATTATCCTTTGAGATTTGTCACATTTATGCAATTCCATTGCACTTCTTGATCATAAATCTTTCTTAGCAACCAGGAGAAGATTTGTAGATAGAAATAATAACTTATATTAAGCTGCAGGTACTGCTGGAAAAATCAGGCAGGTATTTCAGCAAATAGGCTCTTCTTCAGGTGAAGTGGAAGCAGTGGCTTCAAAATGAAATGTAGGTGGAGACGAATTACTCAGAGTTTCATCTAAATAACAAATTTATAGACAAAATTTTAATAATTTTAACATACACAAAGTCAGAACCAGGAATGGGCACAGTGGGAACATGGTGTGCAGGCTTAGTGTGATGACCAGCCTAGTGTTAAAAACAACTCTATATTGAATTTTCGGCATTACTTAGGCACTTTCTGTTTAGGAATGTTGTGAACCTTTCCTTTTTACCCCAGCTTTGGCTACAAATGATGTGGGAGAAACGCTCACAGTGTGTAGTCATGAGGAAAACACTGAAGAGCTGAGCAGAAAGGAGCAGGGTGGCTGTGGAATGGGGTGGCTGTGGAATGTGGTGGTCGTAGCTCTTTGCCCTTCATATTGGAGGGTGAGATGTCTGGGCTGCTCTGCCAGATGTTCCTCTTCCAGCCAATGTGTTTGGGAAGGACAGAGCAGCTGTCCAAGCAATGGAGAGGTCCCACGGTGCCAATTGCCCAAGGAACCTCTCTTTTGGAGAAAACTTTACACCCTGGAGATTGTGAAGTATTTTAGATCAGCGCTGTGCTTTGGTATTTGGACAGCAGCAGGTTGCAGGTGCTTCCCAAAGTATTTGGTGGTGGATGGCAACCTTTGAGCGGCTTTGCAGGTTTTTTGCCCACACACAGCTGAGCTCCACTTGAGGAGAGATGGAGTCTGTGGAGAGCAGTGGGGTCTGTCATTAGACCGGCTCCTGCAGTTGGTAAAAGGGACAAGCCCTCAGAAAACACAGACCTGTCTTGAGGGTAATATCAGTGCACTCTGCAATCTTTTTTTTCTCTTTTTTTTTTTCCTTTAAAGCACAGTGAAAATTGAGGCTTATCTGAGGCTCACAAAGACTGATAAGATCTTGCTACAGCCTTGGCTGTGCCCTGGATCTTAAGAGCATCAGGTGTTTTGCTGAGCTGAAAGAAGAAGTGTTTTGTGAGAGAACTGGGTTAAATCACATTAAGGCAACTGCCTTTTACTGCCATTAGGATTTGGGACTTTTAATAAGGACCATCCTTAGGGCAATGTTCTCTTCTCAGATGTTCTCAGCAGTCTGTGCCTGTTATTATTGATATTATTGTTTGCTTCTTCAGTGCATTCAGAGCTCCTGCTCATACTGACCTCGGCTCAGTATCTCAGAAGTGCAGTGGGTACAGCACTGGGCAAGTCTCTAGATCAGGGTTGGACTTTGTGGACCTGTCCTGTGGGCAGAGGCATCCAGTGAGTTGAGCCATGCATGCAGGGACAGAGGAACATACCTGTCCTGCCCGTCCATCTTCACTCTTCACATGCTCCAGCAGCATTAGAATTAAGCATGATGTGCTTTTATGGCAGAGGATGAGTTTGTGAAAAGGGTAACTGGGGCTTTGCAGCAATCTGCAGTAAAGACTGCTGTTAGGAAGAGGGTCTGAGTTTAGTGAAAGACTATATATAATCTTATCTATATGATGAGTCATCATTATTGGATATTGTTTTTGTTACAGTACCTCTTAGAAGCTTCCTCAGGAAAGTGGGTCTTTCACAAACATATTTTGACACTATCTCTGTAAGCCTTAAAATGGAAATTTCAGCATGAGCTTTAATGAAGCTAGCATGTAATTCCTGGCCTTTTCCAGCTTTGTGCCATGTTCCTACAAAGCAATTCCTTCACACAGACCTTTATGCACTCCTGGGTCCTTGTGACTTCGGTGGGCAAAAGATTCAGCCTTGTTCTCAGGTGACTGTGTTGCCAAGGCAGGTGACCCAGGAAGGGGGAGGGAAACAAATGTCACATCTGTAGCACTATGACATGTTTTTAATTTTTGTTACACTGGTGTTACAGTCTGTTTTCTCCTCTGTCCTTCCTACTAGCTCATGTAACATACCTGAGGTCTCACAGGAAGGGTGATGAAACATTGTTCTCACGGGACATGATACATGTGGGCTTATCTCTGCTGAATTAAAACAAACTGCGTTTGCATCTGATCCCAGTTAAATCACACATGCTTCAGAGAGAAAGTTCTTGAAAGCAAGTTACTTCAACTTTACTGGATGTCTGTCATTTGGGATCCCCTGAAAAACAAATGGAGCTCAGCAGTTCCCTAAATCTCTACATAAAGACGTGATACACTGTGGGGTGAAAGTTTCTGCTCTCCAGTGCAGTTCAGAAGCTGCTGAAGGGATGGCCAAAGAGCTTATGTCATTAGGGCTTTCTTTGGTGTTCGAAGGCACAGGGCTCCTTTTGCAATCCCTGTGACTGCAGGGTGCCTGCTGATGCATAAATCAATGCAAAATGGATTTTTACATTGAGAAGCATTACTAGATGACAGTTGTGAGGAGTTTTCGATTGCCAGTGTCCTGCTTTCCCTACTTTTCAAGTGGGCTTGCTGAGTGCAGAAAGATTAAGCGTATCTGACTGCTGCTGGAATCGGGGGTTCTGCATGGTTTAAAATTTTTATTTTTATTTAAAAAAAAACCAGTTATGCCAACAGTGTGTCATTTTATTAATTTAGAAACCTAAAAAATGCCTTATTGCTAGCTAAAGGAAAAGCTTGATTGCTTTGTAATCTGATCAGCTGCTTTGTGATCTAGTTTCTAATTGTGGGTCTAGCCTCTTTCTTTATTTCATTTATTGAATTTATTTTCTTTCCTATATTTATTTTACTTTTAGATTTCTTTTCTTATATTTCTTTTCTTTCTCGTATGTCTTTTCTTTCTTTTCGTTCTGTGCCTATGGCTGGTGGGATGGGGTGGTGGGAGAGGTGTCCTTTTCTTTTGGGGGAGGCTTGAGCGCTGCTGAGCGCTTGCCACAAGAGGTCACTGCAAGAGTTGTTGCATTCTCAGGTTAATATTTAAACCTGAGAGAGAAGGAAAAAAATGAAATTATTGATTTTTTTTTCTTGTAGTAAACATTCAGGGTTTTTTATTGCTGTTGGAAGTAGTGTAGAGCCAAAAAATAATGTCAGGAAGTTAAGTGAGCTGTGGAAATACATTTAATTAGCTGTTGTAAAACAGTGCTGTTTGGTGGTTAACTGGGATTTTAAGTTATTCTCTTGGAAAGCTAAAGGAAATAGGATTTTCTGATTTGATAAAATTAAATAGTAGAATATTTTGGAGTTGGCACTCTAATAATCTGATTTTTAGAAAAAAAAAGTATGATACTTGTTTAGTCAGCACACTCAGTGCCTGGCTATTGTAAATGCTAAGCCCTGGGTATCCCAAATGGCCAGGGCCTGATTCCACACCTGGGAAGGGTCTGGCTGAGGAGACTTGCCTGAAGCATCCCCTTGGTACGGGACAGGGATCCATCCTGCTGATAGCTTTGCTTCAGCCACTGGCACAGAGCGGCGAGCACGGCAGAGGCAGCCGAATCTCTGCATGAACAGTTTTTTTTGAGATGCAGCCAGACCCTGTGGAACTGCAGCCAGGACTGGTTGTAGGCTGAGTGTTTGCAAGAGGAGCCCCTGTGTCAGAACAGGTCCCGCTACCACAATGTTCTACTCTGGGAATGTGAAGCCAACGTTCTCGTTTGTGTAAAGCTAGAAATCTGGTTTTTGGTTGCTCCCTGAGGGTGTCTGTGTGCCTTGAGTGAGAGCTACAGCTTGTCCAGTTTAAATTTAATCTTGGTACATCTCTGTTGTGTTCTGCATAATTTTAATAGAGAGCAGATTCAGCAGTGGCATTTAGGTGATAACCGGGATAGGTGAGGATTAATTTAATTCTGGGACAAATGGATGTATGTGGGAGAAACTGATCAGAATTGTATGAAATGTCATTTTTCAGGCAACTCATAGGGATGCTGTCTTGTCCTTATTGCCTCAGAGCTTTTCCTGTGGTCAGTGGTGCTGTGCCACAGTAAAGGCAGGGGCTGTTTGTGGGCTTTCAAATTCAGAATTATTACAGTTAATTTTTAAAGTTTTCTGGAGGTAAATTTCAGGCACAGTCTAATCTTTCTTCTTGAGCTCACTTGCTAAATTGCTGAAAGCTGCTGTGTCCTCAGAAAAGTGACTTATTTAATATTTCAGCCAGTGCTGGCTTATTTGTCTTCTGTTTTGTTTGAGAAGCATTTGTCTGGGGCAGAAAATAGATCATTTCAGCATAGTCATTATGGTGGCACCTTGCTCTGGGTTTAGCCCTCTTTGCATTTTCATAAGTTGAGTATTAAATAAAGACCACACTGGCACAGAAAGGTGACGTAAAGAGTTAGTCCTTTGAGAGATTTTTTTTTCAGGCAAGCAACGCTTAATGTACTGGATAAATTGGATGACACTGATGTTTCACATGCTTTAAAGACACTGGGGAAATAATAGCTTTGTTAGAAAACAGCACTGTGGTTTTATAGTAAGGAGGACAAAGTGCTGGTGCAGGTTGCTGCTTCAAGAACAGAGGTTTGTCTGCAACTAACCCCAGAGCTGGAGGGATATTGAGGCCAGTTGAGGCAAATCTCAAAGGGCTGTGCCCTCTGAAAGGACTTGGGATTTCTGCTGTATTCCATGGGGATGCAGTACATCTTGAGCAGGTGGTTGGAGTCACTACAAACAACACCAGTAGAAATATGCATTGTCAGGACCAAGACTTGCTCAGGAAAGCTAAAAGAGAATTAAAAAAGAGAACTCTTTTCGGACACCCCTCCCCAGTGCACACACAAGGGATCACAACTAGTTTTCCAAGGTGCTCTAAACAAGTTTGCAACAATATACTGACCTTGTGTAGTTATAGGGAGAATTAGCTGACAGCAGTTTAAGTGGTTTGGGGCTTTTATAAGACATCATTAGTGAAAATGGCAAATTCCAGGTGTTTCACAGACTGTGTAAGGTCTGGGCAGCATTTGCCCTGCTGTGGAAGGGTGGTGGTTCTAAAGGACAGCTCTGTAAATTTGCTAGAGTTAGGAGTTTGTTTCTAGATGGAAACACTTCTTTTGTTGTTGTTATAATCATTATTATTACTTCTGTTCTTCTACTACATAATTTTTTTAGAGCATCTTTTCTGTGGTGGCTTTTCAAAAAGATCAGTTGCCTGTTTTCTTGAGATGAGATGGAATTCCAAAATGATGATTTAAACAATTTTGGTTACAAGTGGTACCCAAGCAATCTTGAGGAAAGATGATTAGAGATAACATTTCTCACTTGGCTAAGCATATCTCCTGGAATGATTTAGCTGTTCTTGCTCTCCTGTCATTACATAACATAAATTTTACACTGCTTTGGGCATTTTGTTAGTTAAAAATTTTGCTTGTGCACTGTGGTCTTTTTATTTTATTTTAACAACAAAACAAGGCTCAGTGCTGTGTTGAGTGCTAGCTAATGCAAGATAGAGTAAGATTAAAGGCTTGCTGCTTTACAGCACAGGCTGCCTGTATACAAAAGAGCCTTTATTCAAAATAGAAGCCTGGCAACAGCAAATGCAGTACCTTTAAAAATTGTTTTCCTCAATTGTGTTTTCCAATCTGAATTTTTTCTAACTGTATGCCTTCAATACCCTGATTCTTTGCCATCAGTATTAAACCTTGTAAATAGGAGAATTATAATAGCTAATAAAAATCCTGCTGCTTTCTTAAGGGGAATCGAGCAACTCTGAGACAGACGAGTCTGCTGGCAAAGTCCCGTTTCCCTTCCCTTACAGACACTGGTGTTTAGAAGTGTCTGGTCAAAGAGCTTATACAACCCACAGACTTGTGATTTGGGCTCTCTGCAGTATATCAGAAAGGGGGATGGGTGGAGAAGATGATTGGGGGAGGCAATGACATCAAGACAGGCTTAGAAATAATAAAAATTGACTTTTTATCTCTAAGGAAATGAGAAGTGGAAATGCATTTTCAGTGCACTGGAGAAATCCAAACAAGGATGAATACATTACCAGCAGAGATTGCAGGCTAATCATCATGCAAGTTTTGAAGTTGGCTGCATGTTAATGTTTTCAGAGTATGTGATACTATCCCATGGTCACCTGGGTTATGGTTGCTTAGAGTTTCATGTGCTGGATCTGACCACTGTCTGTCAGACTTAGTGTCCTGCCTTCAGCAGTGGCCAGTGGTCAGCTGACCAGTGGGGAAGTTCTCAGCCTCTGCAGTAAAGTACTGTTGAGATTGGGAGCTGCTATACATGGAGACAGGAGATTTTCCTTTCTGGGCCAGAGCACTGGTACTGCACCAGTTACTAGTGCCTTGTGGCAGAATGCAAGCTGTATTTATGCATCCCCATCTCTAACTTTGGCTATCCTTGGCAATCCCTCCTCTGAGACTGTTCTTTCAGTGAAGTTGTGGTTTGCTTAAAAGTAAATTCATTTGTTCTAGTGTAGGTGTAGTGGCTGGATTTGGTGTTGTCCAGTCATTAATAGCTAAACTCTGTTAAGAAATACTTGTTATTGAGCATACCTCCTGTATAACATATTCTTTCAAAGAACTTGCTTGCAGAATATAGCTGCCATGTATTGAATCTGACAGGAAAACAGCTGTGGAGATCCCAGTGCTCAGGTCCTTGCTATGCTCATCACCCTGCCATTGGCAGACCTTTTGTTGTCTCCTTCTCTTTTTCTTCTGAAGGAGGCATAAACCACCAATTTTCTCTGTTGAAGACTTGAGCAGGCAAGGAGAGCTTGCTTGTACCATGAAGGGAGTCTGAACACCTCAGCTTTTGGCTGCCATGTGGAAAGTGGAGATGGAGAAGAAATTAGGTCTTTCCTACCGTTGTCTCTTACACTTGGTTCAAGCAGCCAGATGGAAATTTAAGAAAGTGAAATTTGCTGTAGACTAATGAAAATCATAACACAAGATATAACTGTAATTGATCTTTCTTAGCAAGGAAACCACGTATCTGAGTTGTAGATAAACAAAAGTCAGGCATGGAGGTGGATTCAGTCAAGGAGTGGCTGAGGATCCATCCTCAGAGGAGGTAACTGCAGCAGTGGACTTGCAATGAGTAGTTAGTGGCGATGACATGATTTTAAGAAGTTATGGACAAAAAAGAAATTCTTTCAAAGTGTCCTCTCATCCAGTATGCAGTTTTGATGTTTACAGCTGGATATTGACTGGCTAATGTAGAGTTAAATCTGTCTGGAGTTTTGATCTGGAGAAACTGTAGAAATGGGGAAGAATTAATTGTATCTTCGTTGGAGAAAATAAAAACTCCTGATAAAATGTGGGGTAGGTTAAATATGGACAGTCTTGTGGATACTGAAACTTGGGTGCACAGTAAAACACAAGGGTCCCACGTTGACCCTCATTCCTTGAATTTTATCAAGCTGCCTGGCGAGCAGCAGCATTAATGAAACGTGGATTCCCGTGGCTTTGTGCCCGCAGTTAAATTCGTTGGTCTCTAAAAAAAGGCAAACACTGATTCAAGATTTTCCTTCAGTAGGAATAGGATACACACACACGTATTGGTGGTGGATCTGGCAGTGCTGGCTTTGCATTTGGATTCTATCATCTTGGAGGTCTTTTCTAGCCTAAATAATTTCATGATTCATACTCACGTGCAGAGCGTGGATGAACAAGTCTTACTTCCTTAGAAGACAAGGATAAAAAAAAATCAATTAAAGGAAAAATTGTGGGGACAAAACCCCACATATTCTAGTATTTGGTCAATTTTATAGTACTTACACTATGTATCTGATCTAACCTTACAAATACTGGTATCTACCAAGATACTTCTAGTGTCTTCTTTTTTCTTCTAATTTTTATGGGATTTTGGAAAACTCCCACTCATTTATCAATGGTTTGGCTTTATGTTTTGTTCCCTCTCAGGTTTCTTGTGGATTTACCAGTTTAGTGAATGCCTTATCAACTATTTTGAGACCCTCAGGTGCAAAGAAGTATAAAATCCATAGAAGACAACCATTTAAATGCTGTTTGTCAGCTGCTGCCTGTAACACGAATCTTCTGCTGTGTACTCTGTGTCCTGAAACAGTTACATGGTGGGAATACACAATAAGTTTATGTCTGTGCATGAGGAGGCTTTGGAGCAGGGTTATCTGCTTTTGGACTGTGGTCCTCCGGGGAGCTCAGGGATGTGCAGAGCATCCAGGAGTGCAGTTGGTGTTGCAGCCTCTCCTCTCCAGGTTGTGCCCTTTGTGTTGAGATACGTGAGCAGAATTTTGGCAGCAGACAATTCTGTAAGGGCACTCTTTCCAAATCTCACCAGAGGACTTATAATTTTGGTTGTTTCCTCGTGGGGTGGGAAATATAGAATTGTTTGTGCTCCCATCCTCTCTGGCTGCCGGGATGTGGTGGTGGTGGTGGAGTGACAACCATGGGGAGAGCCTGGTGTGTTTAGGGGCCTGATGGTGTCTTCCCTTTTCCAGACTGGGGAAGATGCAGGTGTTGTAGGAACATCAATAACGTGGGATGAGCTCCAACAAACCCTTTGGTTCCCAGGGATTAGGATGTCCCCTGTGTTACTGTCTGTGCCATGGCAAGGAAAGCTGGGCTGAGTCCCCAGGCAGAAAGGGCTGTGAGAAGCCGGGGAGATTTTATGTAATGCTCAGGCTTTACTCCCTGTCTCCTGCTGTTTATACTGAGGGCATCTCCCTTTGGGCAGGAAAGCAAATTTTAAAAGTTGACATTTAGGCTTAAGAATATTTGTGATGGATTCAAACAAATACTTTGAGCTTAAAAGTGTTAGATTTCACAAAGCCTAAACTTCTATTTCTCCCATTGGTCAACTTGAAATATTTTAAAATCTGCTTTTCTATACATAATCCAATAATCTCCAGATATTTTTTCTGAATTCATGCTTATGAAGAAATTCTATTTTTTTTTTGGTACCTGTTCCTAATTCAATAGAATAATGTTTGCATAATGTACATTCCAGTAGTGTGTAGCTCATGCAAACCCAATGCCACTTTTATGTGAAAATGAATGTGTGCACCTTAGTATTATGTCTGCAGTTGTCATAACCATTCTTTGGCTATTATGAGGAAAATTTCTAAAAATTTTTTCTCCCCAGAAGAACTGCTGAAAAGAACATTTCCTATAATTTCTATGCAGCAATGATTGTTAATAGTTATATTTTAATAGCTTTTTTAGCACAAAAGAATGGGACCCGTTAGTTCCATAACTGCAGTCAAAATGAAATTGAAAACTAACAGTAAAAACAAAGAAAACACTGAAGATTACTGCAGACTACAATTTGAGAAACTCTCCTAAGTGAGAATATTATTTCTGAAACTAAATTAGGAATGTTTGTGGTATCAGTGAACATAAAATCCCACAACGTTGTGTTTAAGCAAATGGGTATTTCCTTCTCTGGAAACACTGTACTAAAAGCAGGGATGAAAGAATAAAACTATTTTAGGACTAACTCATAATGTTTTGGTGCCAGTCCATGCATATAAACTGTAGGCACTGACTGAAAGAACAGATGACTGAAGTGATATTTAAACCTCAATTCAGCCTCCTAGAAGTACTCCCTGTCTGTAGTTTGTAGTTGCAGCAGTGGATGCACACAGCTAGGATGTGCCAAACCCTCCCATTTGCATTTTTAGTACACTGCCACTGAAATTCATGGAATCATAGAGCAGTTTGGGTTGGAAGGGACCTTAAAGACCATCCAGTTCCATCCCCTGCCATGGGCAGGGCCACTTTCCGCTAGACCAGGTTGCTCCAAGCTCCATCCAGCCTGTCCTGGAACACTTCCAGGAATGGGGCATCCTCAGCTTCTCTGGGCAACCTGTGCCAGGGTCTCACCACCCTCACAGTATAGAGTTTCTTCCCAATATCTAATCTAAACCTGCCCTTCTGTAATTTTGAAGACATTCCCCCTTGTCCTGTCACACCATGCGCTTATAAAAATTCCCTCTCCAGCTCTCTTGTATGCCCTTTAGGTACCTGCTTGTATTATTTGAATGTGTAAGTCCCTTTGGCACTTATCACTTCCCAGATAATGCCAAATTTCCATATGAGTCAGTTAATATACACATTCCCAGATGTTATGTGGCATGTGGTGTATCATCAGATGTGGTGGGTGCAACTCACCCTCCCCAGTGGCTTTTGGCACTCTCTGTCCATCATCCCAGGGATGCTGGCTGTGCCCTGCAAAACTGACTTGGACCTACCAGAAGGTAAAAATTACTTATCTCAAGCAAGAGGGTCATCAGCAGCTTTGGGCACACATACAATTCAGCATTTAAAACTCAGTTTGCAAGTTAATTTAGGGTGGATTCCAAGATACATATAAAGTAAAAATCACAGTATCGTAGCCAGATGTTTTAAATAAATTGATCCCTTCTAAATTGTTAAATCTTTTGTGCTTTTATAAGCATTTTGGGGTGTAAGAAGCTGCTTACATTACTAGGAGTTACCCTATATCTTCACGATTTCTTTTCTGATGCCCATTTTGATTTCAGTTCCCTCTGAAACTTCTCTATAGAAGTTACCACCATGACCAGCTCTGCATCTGCTGTGTAACACATGAAGGATTTAATTGTCTTTGTCACTGACTACAGCCCTTTCTCTCTCTTTCTCTTTTCAGAATCCAGTTTTTTGTTGGGAAATGCCCAGATTGTGGACTGGCCTGTAGTTTATAGTAATGACGGTTTTTGTAAACTCTCTGGATACCACCGAGCTGACGTCATGCAGAAGAGTAGCACTTGCAGGTATGGCCTCTGTCTGTCTGTTGGCATTTGATGCACTTTAAAATTTTTAATCTGCTGGAAAGAATGATGAGGTTTTGGGGAAAAGATGATATAAGAAAGGCATTGTTATGCAGAAATTGAAGTATTTAAACAGGCTTTAAAGAATGAAACCAGCAACTTATCCAGAATGTGGCAAAGCACTTTGAAATTTATCCTGGTTAGTATTGGTAATAATATGCTCTAGCTAATGATCCCATAAAGAGAGTGGGGTTTTAGGTTAGGTAATATACTTCAAAGACTTTCTTTGCTAAATTGTTCTGAATTCTGCTGTTGCCATGCCAGGAGGCAGTGGTCTGTTCTGTAGCCCTTGCTGGCCCTTGTTATTGAGCACACACAGAGCACAGTAATGCACAAAGTGCATCTTTGGTCCCAAGAGGGTGATTAGGCTGCTGATATATTTACTCCACGCATTGCAGCTTTATGGGTTTTGCCTTTTGATGGTGGTGGTTCAGGAGCGAGCAGCTGTGATTTGTGGTTGGATGTGCAGCTGCACGTTGTCTGCTGCATCCTTTAGAAGGAGATGCTTTGGGGAAGGACTGAATCCCTAATGCATGTGCATGTGTGCGTGAGCAAGGCAAATAAGGAATGGCTCACATACAAGGTTGTGTAGGTTTTCCCTTCCTGCCTGCAGGGAATGACTGACTCCAGGCACTGGGAGGAAGAGACTGTATACTTGGAAGTGTTCAAGGCCAAGCTGGATGGGGCTTTGAGCAACCTGTCTACTGGAAGGTGTCCCTGTTCATGGCAAGGGCTTGGAATTGGATGATCTTTAAGGTCCCTTTCAACCCAAACCATTCTGTGATTCTGTGATTTGGTGATCCACAGTAACAATTTCTGGGAGATGTGTGCTGCCATACACTGATGATTGGCTGATGCTGGTAGGACCAGGGTGGGGAGTGAGCCAGTCCTGGATGGCAGTCACTGCTTATTCCAGAAAGCAGCATGTACTGATGTGTGGTCAGTCCTCTCTTCTGCAAGGAAGAGGAGGAAGCCTTGGGCATCTAGGGTTGCTCTGTGCAGCCAGGTGTCCTTTAATGGGCAATAGACAGGAGATGGACATGTGCTGCTGAAATGAAATATTCATTCACACAGTGGCAACAGAGTCAATATACTCAGTGGGGCTGAAGAGAACAGCCTTATCACAGCCATTCTGGATATTCATATATGCTTTCCCCTTTGCTCTCTGCCATCCTGTATATTGAAATAAATTTGCTGTGAGCCAGCACTTTCGTAGCCTATGCACACTAAAATAATTAGAAATATAGAGTGGCATTTTAGGAAAATGTTGAGTAAGGGAAGGTTTAGCAATACCTCTCTGATAATGATTCCTCTGTGCCTCAGATAGTGAGGGGACCAAAAGGTTTATTCCATCTGGGTGATTATTGTGAATGTGATAGTCTCCTGTTACCAGTTGTAAGAATCCTGTTTTGACCCCATTCAAACAGGTGAATTCATACAGATGTATTCTACAGATGCAAATCAAGGACTAATTAATGTGCAAAATGGATTTGATAGCAAAGAACTTTTTTCTTTAATCTTCATTCTGTACATCTATCTCTGGATTTTGGGGAGCTCTCTCTACGTTTCAAAGCATGGCCAATACTATTGTGTCTGTCTCTTGGACCAGCTGGATGGGGTTTGGAGCAACCTGGTCTACAGGAACGTGTCCCTGCCCATGGTGGTGGGGTTGGAACTGGATGATTTGTAAAGTCCCTTAGAACCCAAACCATTCTATAATTCTACGAGTTACATATAGGGGGAGCCCCCTAAATGGAGCAGGGTGTGGACTGACGGTCAGAAGAGGTATCTCTGTTCTCTTTAAGGTAGAACTTCCAAACAGCTTTCCTTAAGGGATGCACTTGCACTCACCCCTACAGTTACACGTACAGATGTTTCCTGCTTCTTAGGAGACATCCCAGTCTGCAGATTAACAGAGAGCTGGACAGGTTTTCAGCATGGTCAAACATGCAACATGCAGCCTTCCAGAGCAATGTGTTTGGAGCTGCTCTCTAGTGAGAGATACTGAATGGAAAATGGTATTGAAAGCCAATGGTGCCTCCTTAGGCATACTCACTAGGATCTCATTGGAGGTTTTTTGATATCTGGGGCTATTAATTACGGTATTTTCTGATTCAGCCTCTCAGTCCAGTTTTGCTCTGTTGTGGTCAGATTATACATTTTACATAAAACTTGCTTTATGTGTACTGTTTGCATTACTGCTCTAAGACAAGTGTTCTGGGTTAAGAGTGCTGTGGTGCCACACCCTCATTGCAGGTTTAGGAAGCATCTGTTTTTACAGCTTTTTAGTGCCAAAAATCCAACCAAATTAAAACCACAGATATAAATGATGTAAATCTAATCCCTGGTTCCAGTTACTGTTATTAGTGAGCATGAGTGTGATAAAGGCCATTTTATAATTTTTGCATTGTTTGATAAGTTTGCCTCTGCCTGTAAGTGCCTTTCAGATTATCTTGCACTGTGCTTTTCCCCTGGTAGTCCAGTAAATATTTGCTATGTCCTCTTTCCCACCCCTTATCCTACATTGGGGCTGTTCATATGCCATGTAGATGTGGCATTAATGGCCATGGTTAAGTGGTGGACTTGGCAGTGTTGCATTGGGTTTGATGATCTTAAAGGTCTTTCCCAATCTAAATAATTTTGTGATTCTGTTATCATTGTACTCAGTCTCAGGTGGTCTTGTCTGCTACAGATCACAGGGAGGGGTGGATAAACTAAAAGCACTGGATGTGTGAGTGATTTTTGTTCCAGCTCAGCAATGAGTTAGTCCTGTGCCAGGCTGGTAATCCCTTTGATTTTGCTCTTCTTTCATCTTTGTAATCAGCAACAATGTGCCCATTGGCAGGAAAATCACCTAGAAATTCCTCAGTACAAGTGCCAGTCTCCCTAGTTTCACAGGCACTGTGTAAAAAGCACAGTGTACATAAAAGTCAGGCTATGTAATATTGGGTGATGGAATTGATATGTGTTCTTTGTGAGTGCACATGGCACCCAAAATTACATCTGTTCCTTGGGCTTATATATAGAAAAATTGGGTTTATATATAGAAAAATTGGGCTTATATATAGAAAAATTGGTATGAGTGAGTGCTAAAATGCACAGAATTTTTAGGAGGAAGAACCTGTGTGCTTGTGAAGTATTGCTCTGCCAAATGAAAATGAGCTGACAGTCCAGAAAGAACAGGATATCTGTGTCATCTAACCTTGCATCAATAGGTCAGCCAGCATCCAGGAAAACCACTGGTTTCATGCCCACTTGTCCCCAGACATGACCATGTATGTCTTCATGAATACATTGAAAGAATAAACAGTTATAATGCTCTAAAATCCAGTTTAATGTTGTAAGTAATATCAGTGTTTTCTAAATATTGTTGCATATCAGTTAATCTCCATGTTCTTATCCAGCCTTTGAAGAGCAGGCACCCTTTGAGTGGCTGGTTAGTGGACCTACGCTGGCATTTGGCGCTTGACATTCACTCCAGGCTTTTCTTTGCTTACTGTTCCTTGCACCCGAGATTTTTACAGGCACTGTTTCCACTGAAACACTTGGTCAGCATCTCTGCTTTCCCTTGTTTTGATTTACTGCTGTCACAAGTGGGATTAAAAAGAGTCTGCAAGGGGAATTCTGGCTCCAGTGGCAAAGTTCCCACTGTGTTCAAAGAATTGGGATTTTGAATGGTAGGTGCAGTGTGCTGGACTTGAAAAAAGTTAGATTTGATACAGAGATGGCATCTCTGTGACCTGATTTGTGCGTGTGTAAGAAAGCCTCCTCACAATGCCAAAGCTGTGCAAAGAAACCCTGCTGAGGGTGCCAGTGGGACCTGGGGAGCTGCACTGTTTCTTCTCAGAAGTGATGTGTGCTCTTCATCTTGCAGTTTTGGAGCTATTGAGGTGTATTTGCTGTTCCTCCTGGGTAGATGTTTGTCTGTTGGAATTGATGACTTGAATATTTTTGGATGAAGAGACTTGTAAATTGGATGTAGAATTAGATGCCTTCTGTGCTTCACCTGTCCTCTGTCCTGGATAATTCCTCTCAAACAGCTGTTAATGCCCTGGCATGTGCTGCAAACCTGGACCTGCTGTGGTGCCCATGCTCTGGATCCTGACAAAAGAATCTGAGGCTTCAGATGAGGCTTTTCTGTGCCAAAGGATGTTTTCAGAGGGTGGTGGGAGCCTAGGTGTCTTAAATGACAACTGGTCTGTTTTAGAGATGTGGAAGATATCTGTGTCTTTCTCTGCCTTGCTTCTCTTTGATAAGCCTGTTTCCTATGTAGTAAGATTCCCAGTAGCAGAGTGGTTTTGATATTTATGTCTTGTACAGTTTGCACTCAAGGCACTTGACAAGCACTAAAAAACAAAAAACAAAAAAGAAACAAAAAAAACCCCCAAACCCCAAAACTAAAACAAGGCAGAAAAAGACAGAGTGATTGACTGAAGGAGTAGGAGTCCCTCCATGTGTACAAAATAGGACAGACAAAATTAAATTAAACCTGTGATAAGCAAAGATCTTATATAACTTGTACCGTGAAAGGCTCTGAGGTTCCTTTGGTGCTGTTAAAAACTGCCTTCTGAAAAAATCTTTTATTGTTCCAGAAGCCTTTAAAATGTCTCTTTATATGTGAGTATATTATATGATTTGGGTATTACAGGTTTATGGCAACAATAAGCTGCCTTTAATTTAAAACATAAAGTTGATTGATCATGTTCAGTAGCAGTAACTGGTATCGTCCACCTCTCAACATCAAGTAGCATTTGTCATTTTAACACTAATTAATGATGACTTTCTGTATTAGAAGTAATGTAAAATCAAGCACTTCAACAAATTCTTGTTATTTTTTCCTTCAGGACTATGAGAAACATTGTTTTAAGTCTCAAGAAAACAAAAAAGAAATGCATCAGTGCATTAAAAAAGGCATAGATTAAAAAAAATCAAACTTTTTGTTCTCATGCATAAGTGTATAAAAGTTTATCAGCTGAAATTGGGAAAGGCAGGCCATTTGAAAATGAGCAATAATCTGTGTTTTGCATGTTCTGGAGACAGCTGTGTGTGTTAGTGATAATCAGCACCTTAATGAAGCCTTGTGACTGGGTAAAACCATCTCCTGACGTCAGGTGCTGTAGTGGCATCTCCACTGCAGTGCTGACCCAAAGGCAACAATTCTGCCACACCTTTTATAGAATCACAGAGCCATTTAGGTTGGAAAAGACCTCCAAGATCATCGAGTCCAACTGTTAACCCAACACTGTCCTCTTCACCACTAAACCATGTTCCCAAGTGCTGTAGCTACGTGTTTTTGATCACTTCCAGAGGTGATGATTCTACCGCATCCCTGGGCAGTCTGTTTCAAAGCCTGACCACCGTTCCAGTGAGGAAATGTTTCCTAATGACCAATCTAATCAATATTTGTCCCTATGTTACCAGTGAAAAGGCACCTGTAGTAACAGCCAGATGCTGTAGTCACTCCCATCCCTCTCTCTGTCTCCATCACCCATGTGAGGGCGCACCTTGTTCTGGGAGCAGCCTCATTGCCTCCCTTGGTTGGCTGTGCACAGAAAAGATTTATGGTCTGGCCTTCATTGAGTACTTTAATGCTTGCTGAGCCACTAACCACTATGCTGTTTTATTGTTTCTTTCAGAGCAGTAGACATAAAATAAATGTTTATTGAACCTTGGGAGGTCTCTTGATCAATAAGAGAAGCTGCATTGAAACCACAAAGGCACTGATAGCGTCTCTCTTTCATATTCTCAAGGTTGTCTCTTGTAGGTTTCAGCTCAAGCTCAAACTGTTTGTGAACAGAGAGAATGGGGGGAAAAAAGGCCTGATCAATTAAAAGTATGTTCGTCCAAGTGTCTGAAACCTTTTATCCCATGTTCCATTTTCCTTCAGTTCTGTAATTGGGAATTTGCACAGCGCGGCCTTCACTTATTTTTAATCCAGGAAAGAATGGCAATAAAAGCCTGACTGTTTCCTTACAAAGCCTTTCAACAGTCAGGTCAGGGGGTTGGGTTTGCTTACACCAGCTGGAAGCCTGACCTGGAAAAGAATGCCAAGATGAGATGGTCAAGTGGCAAGAAATAGCAGAGTTAAAATTATATTTTTGTATTCTTAGCCTGGAGAGGGATGAATCTTCAAAAGCTTTTTAATATTTTCCACTGAACTATTAAAGAAATGCAGTATACAGTAAGGAAAATGAGGATAAATTTGGTTGTTTAGTAGTAGTGCAGACATAGCTACACATGTGTAGCTGTATGAGACAACTCATACGCTTCCTTCCTGTGCTGAATTTTCAGACCATTACTGTCATTGCTTCTCACTGTTTAAATCCTACCTCTATTTGTAATTGGTACTTAAAAAAAGAATTTTGACTATCTTATTGTCCCAGGTGCATCTTGACAAGATTAGATTTGTAATCATTGGTTCAGCCAACAGTTTTTGTCTGTAGTAGCTTACATTCCTCCTCCAGAAGGTTTTTTGAGAGGACTGAACAAAATTTGGGAGGCTTTAGAGGTTTTGTTCCATTTTCCCTGTTTTGACAGCAATACTGCTGTGGCCTGCAGCTGTTGAGATAATGGTTTCATAAGCTGTCAGCTCTTTTTCTAACTATATATCCTTAAAGATATACTCAGAAAAAGCACTTAATGAAGCATTACGGTGGATTTATTTGCAGTCATTTACAGTAGGAAGGGGGCCATGGTTACTCACTATTGTAGGTGTCCTTGTGACACTCTAAATATTTAAATGAAGCGTAAATCATAATTAAACCTTGGTAAATGACAGTTCGGAGCATCTCCAATGCTTATGCTGTTTAAGGTGATTGTAACAAAGTTATTGCTTGTCTAGAATAAAAGAGAAACATTATTTCTTTTTCAGTTTTATGTATGGTGAACTGACAGACAAGAAGACCATTGAAAAAGTCAGACAGACTTTCGACAACTATGAGTCAAACTGCTTCGAAATTCTCCTCTACAAGAAAAACAGTATGTATATATTTGTGTATGGTGTTGGGAGTGATAAAATATATTTAAAGTATATATTAGACTAAAATAAGTTTTCATTTTGACAAATGGGTAAATTTGGGGCAAGATTTAGAGAAGAAACAGGTATTTTGGTTGCCACAGCTCAAGAAGAGATTGCCAGGAATGGTAGCTGTTCCCTGCTGTCTCTAGTCTGACTCCTTCTTTCAAAAATATATTCAGTTTTGTAGATTGTTTCCCTGAAGGGAAACTGACTGGATTGAGTGAAAAGAAATGCTGCATGAGGTTCCCCCTCATCCCTCAGGAAACTCCATGTTTCCACAAGTGAGAACCCAGACCCTGTTTGCCATGAGTGGATGCTCCCAGCAGTGTCAAGATGCCTCTGTGCTGTGTAAACCAACACACACGTATGAGCTCTGGGGAGAGTAGTAAATTTGGCACATAGCCCAGAGATTAGTTAGAAAATGAAGGAATTTCATAATTTAATGAGATGCAGGCCCTGTGCCCTTTCGTTTTGGTGGCATTGGATTTGCAGGAAGTTCTCAGAAGCAGAGAAGATTTTCTGCATTTTATCTTATCCATGAGCAGCTCCGGTCACATTTTCTGTCTTGCCACACGTGTGGGCAGCACTGCTTCTGGCTTGTCAGCTTCATAGCACATCCTGAGCAAAACCCACACTGTTGTGTGGTCTCGCGCTGGACTTGTGCAGTGTGGACATCTCTCCTGAGCTGGTGGTTGCAATTCCTGTTGTTGTCAGTGGAAATGAACAGCCTCCTCCACTAGCACAGCCCACCTTCCCAAGATAGAAAGCCAGAACTCTGGGATGAAACGTGCTCCAGAAAAGCTGGTTCCTCTACCCTGAGCAGAACAAGTCTAAATGACTGGCTTGGTGGCCATGTCAAGTACAAGCCAAGAGCATGCCAGGAGCAATCGTGATGGAGATATTTTCTTCAGTTTGGCTTTTCTGTACAAAGTGCAGGTATTGTGGGGCTGGGGAGCTTCCTCACTGGTTAACCTGCCTGGAGCCCAATATCTGAGGCTGTGCTTCCCCCTGGGTGGACTTTGGTGCCACCAACTCAGGCTGGAGCTTTCCCTTGCATGCTGTGGCTGAGGCAAGGGAATGATATGCCTCGGGAAATACCTAACTGTGCCTGACTGCCCCATTTACCTGCAAACTCACAGCAAACCTTTCATGACATTGAACAAAGCATCCTGAATACTTGCTCTTATGCTTTACCTCCATTTTCCCTTTTTAGACCAAATCTGCCTGTAAATGTACTTAAACAGCAGGAAATGTCATTAGAGTTCTCCAAGCCTGTCTGCTTCAAGGCATTTTAGCCACACGTTAATTTAAAAGAGAAGCAAGAGCACCTCTGAAGTCCAGCTGTTCTTGCAGGTGTCCAGGAGAGCCCTCCAAATGACCTCTTTTCAGTTCCTAAGCATATGGATGTGTCTGTTCTACAGATTTTCTGCTTCTCTGCCCATTTCCTGTGCAGCTCACCTGGATGCCCCCTCACATCAGGGGAATCTCTTGGGACAGACTTGTGTTGAGTATCTTTGCCAGTGGTGGTGCCCAGCACTGCCCTGCCCCCATGTCTGTGTGGTTTCCAGAGGGATCCCACAGACCCTGTGCTCTCCCCAACACTGGATTCTCTTAATTAAGAGACATCAGGCCCTTCTCTAGAATAGGCCACTCCTGAACTAAATTCCTTTCTATTTTATTTAAGTATAAAAAGAGAAAAGCCTCCTCATGGTGACTTTCCTGTAAGAAGCCAGTTGCTTTTTGCTTTAGGTTGCAAATTGTCTCCTGGAGCTTGATGGTGCTTCAGAGATTTATTGACCTGTAGTTGCCTTAATAAAATCGTCACCTTTGTCCAGATCTCCAAGCCTACACTTTCCATAAAGCTATGCAGTATTACAGAAGGACTTAGTGGAAAAGTACTCAATATTTCTTTTCAGGCTTGAGTCAGTTCCCATCCATAACATCTGTTGTCAGCTTTCTTCTCCATCACCCAAAGCCCAGAACTTCAACCTCTCACTAATGCTAATAGACTCACCTTTTGGCTCTGGTTCAGCAGCTGGTGTGCTCAGCCTTTGCTTCCATTTGTCATAATCAGAGCCTTGCAGAAGAAGGTCCTTCAAGAAACCGCCTGCTTATCTTCCAGGGTGAATATTGGAGCAGATAAAGGAATAAAGAATAGTTATCTGTTGGTATGAATGTCCTTCTGCGGAGTGTAGACAGTTTCTCTGCATAAGGGCTTTTGTTTATCATCTGTATGGAGCTTTCAGTCTTTTCAGAGCACGCTCCCACCCACATTTTCAAACCATAGGTCCAGAGGTGCTTTGTATTTTTGACAATGTGGCACAACTTTTTTTTCCTTACCCATTCTTTTATGCTTTTGACAGAGGGAGATTTTTAGTTTTTCAGGTTACTTTCCCATCCTCCTCTCCTTTGTCACAGAGATGATCTTTAAGAGCTGATGTTCTCCAGCAGTATCCATACGAGTGCTGACTTCACACACCCCCTTGGAGTTTTAACCTAGCCTGCAGATTTCAGGTTCAGACCTGAAAGCTTGCTACAACTTTCTTCTGCTTTGCTGCATTCCTTCACATATAGTTTTTACCTCTACCCACACAACTATTCAGCAACCACGTTAAGCATGCATTTATACATATATGTATATATGTATATGCATGCCTGTCTCTCTATATAATGTGTATGTATATATATGATAATACTCAGGAAACCTCTCTGCCTGCTTTTTCCCATTTTGATGCCTCTACAGCAGTAGCCACCTTGCCTCTGTCTTTGGTTTTTTCGTCTCTGTTGTATTTTACCTCTTAAATTTCAGAGCTTTTCAGAAGATGCCTATGAGTTCCTGCATATGAGTGCAAGTACAGTATTTCTCCAGAGAGCTGCAGCACTTTGTTTTGGTAGTTATAAAAAGTCTTTTATCTCAGGTTAGAAACTTAGAATTAAGATAATCAAGTGATCAGCATAATGGCTTTGGAATTATAATGAAAGGCAGTCCCACATCTCTCCCACTTCTCCAGTTTACTGGTATTGAGTTACTGGTTTATTCCCAGCTGAATTTCAATGAACCCATGTGGATTTTAACCTTCTCCACAGCAGTCCTAGGCCAAATGGTTTTCACTGCTCTCTGGGATCTATCCTGCAGTTCCTGGCACAGCTCCCAGCTGTGGTGCATTAGAGGAGATTTGGAGGGGCCAGTGGTGCCCATGTGGGATAAGAGTGGGCAAGCAGCTTCTCTCAATGTGTCAGCACTTAGGCAGCTCAGGAGAAAAGCCATTCTGTCAACTGGCTGAAAGCACATCAAATCCCCAAGGTGATTAGCTGGCTGTGAAGGCATTTACAGTGCAGTGTGTGTAGGAGTGTGTCTGGGAGGGAGGGGACACGGAGCTTTGCTGGGTGGAGAGCATCTGACATTTACATCCCTACAGGTGAACAGGGTATTTCTAAGAAAATTGCTCAAAGTGTTCTAGGATTTTACCCCTTATGGAGCAGACCTGCATGTGCGTAGGGGACTGCCACGTGCGTTTCAGCCAGGAAGACAAGTTTCAGCTCCTGAGCACCTGCAGGAGTCCTCTGCAAACAGTGAGGATTTACCAAAAGCCATGCTAACCACTCCAACCCCTAGGGCTTTTTGTTAGCTGTTTATTTGTTGAGTGGTAGGATTTGAAAAATATTTGGTTTTATTTCAAAAGTTAAGTAGAAATAAGTGTGTTGAGAAAGTGCTGCACTCATCAGGGCAGTGAGGAGGTGGAGGTATGATCTGAAGTGCAAAAAGAAATCAAATCTCATGATTTGTCCTGATAGGACATTGGGAGTCCAACTCAGCTCCTCTTAAATAATGTAGCAAGCTAAAATTTGAAGCACTTCACAGTATAGTCCATCAGTTTTGATTTGATAGCTCCATATTATGTGAAGAAGGAATCAATAATACTATCCACCTGCTTTTTTCTTGCCTTTCTACCTTGCAAATACTAAGTTTGTGAGACATGCTGGGAAAAAATAAGAGCAAGAGGGGAAGAATAATGTATTTTATTTCAGAATGGAGATTTAAAAAGCCTCCTGTCTCCGCTTATCATCTAGTTAGATTAATGAAGCTGTGAAAATGGGAATATGTTGTTCTCCTTTGAGGAAGTAAAATTAAAAGGGTTGGAAGATGCAGAAGTATTGAGATATGGTCCTAAACTACACATGTGTTACATTCACAAGTAAATGATTAAGTATTCTGTGGATGGGCTGGGGAAAGATTGTGCTACACCACATTTCAATGTCACATTTTTCTTTTCTTCAGGAACCCCAGTTTGGTTCTACATGCAAATTGCACCTATAAGAAATGAACATGAAAAAGTGGTTTTGTTCTTGTGCACTTTTAAGGATATCACTTTATTCAAACAACCAATTGAAGATGATTCAACAAAAGGTAAACATGAAATACAGTATTATTTTTTGTGAATGATCAAAGTACGTGCTTGAGCTCAGACCTGTCACAGAGACATGCCATGCCTGTGATCTGTGTCTTGAATGAAGTGTTTTGTGACCTGTTAGAGTTCCAATGCCACTGTCCTAAATTACTGTTTAAAAAAAAGATAAATCACCATGAATGGAAGTTCCCTACCAATGTTTTTCCAGAGTAACAAGCCTTCCTTTCTCTCTGTAGTTTCACTATTTCATCACTAAAGCTGGCACTTGCTAAAAATTGCATAATTTGAGTATTTGAGTGCTGTGTTGTTTTGGGAGACCTTTCTGTTACTGGATAGTGTCTTCTTTTCAGGAAAAAATAAGTTCAGTTTCTTATGATGAGATATTTCCTCCCTTTCTTGCTCTTAGAGATGAAATGCGAAAGAAACAGCCTGTTTGAGTCCTTTGTTACTGTTCAGGAATGATAAATGTGTGGCAGTGGGCATCGTGCTTATTACTTACCAGCTGCTGGGGATGATGTTTGTTGAAATGCTCTCATCACCCAAAAGCTCATGGCCAGACCTCCAGCCTCACAGAAGGAGAGAACTGGTGGGAAAGGTGTGCAGGATCTGGCAGCATCCTCTGCTTTAGTTACAAGACACGTGCCCTGTGTCGGGTTTACATGTGTATTGCTTTGGGTAAAATAATGCTTGCCTACATAAAGAAGGACATTATCCACATCCCATCTTCACTTGGAAGTTGCCTCCTGATGATTAATTCCTTGCTATGTTTTTCTCTTCACGCTTGAAGAAGGCTTGATATCTCACTCTGAGCTGTGTGTGCTCTAAGCCATCTTCTTTAGAATAAAGTTGGTGTCATTTGCATGCAAACAGCATTTAAACTAATTTCTTATTATCTAGATAGCACTTATTATATGTGTTTGGATAACTGAAAAGTCAATTTATAAAGGCAGACATAAAACAAAAGGCTCTTCTTTGAGCTAACACCACATACAACAATTTTTGTTTAGAGAGTATTATCCATTGAGTTGTAAGCTCCTGATACAGGAATACACTCTCAGCCATTGTTAGCTTTACTGCCTCTACAATTTAGTTATAAACATGCAAATGTTCTTTATTTCACTTTCAGCTCCATAATGTGGAGTTTTTCTGTCTGGATATAAACTGAAGATTTTTAAGATAAATGGTGGTTGATTGAAAGGACTTTAATAGTGAGGTCTGAAGGCGTGGGACTGGCTCCTTGCTGCAGTGTATAGAATACATAGTGTGAGCTCATCAAGGAAAAAGCCAGCCTTTGCAACAAGCCTCTTGCAGGGTTTCCTATTTGATGCTTTCTGGGGGAACCAAAATCTTTCTCACATGGAACCAGACCCCAAGACCCCTGGCTTTTCCTGGCTCTGCCTCACTTTCTGCAGTCTGTAGTTGCACTGAGGAGCGTTTGACTGCAGCAGGACAGAGAAAACATATTGAAGGTGCATCTCAAATGCAGAAATGATGGATGTTGCCTCCTTCGGATTCTCAGCCCTGGGAGATTCATCCTCTGGTGTCTTTCCTGGGGAGGCAAGGATGTGCTCTGGGGGCTGAGCTCTTCCCCTCCTCATCTTGTGGCTGAGGAGCAGAATCCTTATGGCATCCAGCACAGGAACTGTGTATGCTCCTACGGGAAAGAGGAAAAGCAGTGAAATGTGTGACTTGTGAGCTGCTGTTCTGCAGTGAAGGGCATCATTAGTTAAAATGCCAGGTATTAATGATGAACATCACAAAATATTGTCGTCAGCAGCCAGGAAGGTTTGGCTGCATATTCAAAGAACACTAACTTTTGTCAAAGTCATACTTATAAAAGAAAAACAGCCCAAACAGAACATCTCACAGGTAGTACAGCCACATCTCCCAAGTGCCTTTAAGGCATATGGTTGGACTCCTAAGAATCTGCTTGGGGTGCATTGGTTAGCATTGATCAGTATTGATGAATACAGCCAACCAACCTCACAATTACAAACCTCACAATTACAAACCACTGACCCGATTTTTCTTCTGCTTTTGCATAAATTAAAACTTGTCTTTTCTTGATATAAGAAAATCATATTCAAATATTTGCACCATTTTACTACAAGGGTGGGAAAACAGCACTGTTACATTACCCTTTGTGTCTCAGCTGTGTGGATCTGCAGGATCCCATGGCACTGGGATCACAGTGTTTTTGTGTCTGACATGGTGCTATGAGAGATCCATAATTCATTGTCCCTGCAGATAACATTACAGTGTGCTTAGAAGCTGCCAGACCACTTTCTTTTTGAATTACGAGATTGGTAAACATATACGTTACAATGTAGTGGAGAACTTTTAAAGTTCTGTAAAAAAGCATTTCAGTGAAATACTGCTGTTGAGTGCTGGGATTTGTCATTGAAAGGGCTATTTTTTTTTTCCTTTTAAAAAGAAGGATATTTCTCCAGAAATTCTGCCAGGACCACGCAATACATAATACATAAGTAACTATGGTGCAGATGAGTTACTGTGTATTACTTATGGGAGCAGTAAATTTGAGATTAAAAATTCAGCAGAAATAAAATATTGATGCCATTATGCAATAATCTCTCTGTACCAATACATTCTGCACTGTTCAAAGGTGTGTTGCTTTGTTGTGAAGCTTCAGTATATCACACTCTTATGAGCTATTTAAATCATACCAATGGATGTACTACACTGCAAAGTGTCTGTGTGTCCTGACTCCTGGAAATATGTGGTTGGGTTTGCCAAATCTGCTTGCAGTGGCTTCAGCGTGATTGGCATCTCATGCAGGCCTTGCAAGGGAACAGCATTTTCGGGGACAAGGAGTGGTGCTGAGGATGCAGATCTGCTCAGAAGTGTCAAGGAGCTTGTCAGATTTGTAAAAACAGGACAGACAAATAAAATAGTTGTCTTACTACAAAGCACATTGCAAGGGTGAACTGGGATTTTTTTTCCCCCTGATATGGGCTTAAAACCATGTTTGTTTACAGGGTCTACAAAAAATGCAGTTGACATCACGAGGACAAGCCCTGTGCGAACAAAGGGAGTTAGGGAGGTCTGGGGCACTGAGACAGATGGTGTGTGTGTCTCTGCTTACCTGTGTGCTCACCATTTGCTGTATTAATGCTGAAAGGAGGAAATGAAGAGGAGGAGGGGGCTTTGCTTGCTGGAGGGAGTAAAAGTAATGAAAAATTTTCCCAGATCACCCACGAGACTGTGAATTTGCTGCAGACCAGAAAGCTATTGAAACTAACTGGACTGTAAGCAAGACTGGAGAAAAGGGATATTTAAAAGCTGCCTTCCTCTCATAAAATACAGTGACGGAGATCAAATCCCTTGTTTTCTGAGAGGGCACAGGCAGTTGACACTAAAGATTGGACTGACTTGTTTTCTTGTTACTCATGCTCCTACCTATTATTGCTGGGCAATGTGTGGGAGACCTATGATGTATTGCAATGTAACAGTGACCAAAAAGTACTGTTGTATCCTGGTAAATAGAAAATTACTTTAAAAATTGTTTAGCCAGCCAAAAGTCTCAAAACTGCCCTAGCAACTCAAATAGCAGTAGCAACGATGATAAGGGAAGGAAAGATCAGCTGCCTGGTGGATGTGTTCCCTCCTGGGTGGAGGTGCCACTGCAGCTGGGCAGGTCTGGAGGGTACAGAGAACTCCCTCCATTGCCCTGGTTTATGGTTGATAGTGCCCCAGCTGCTAAGTCAGTGGCTGGATGAGCTGTGGATGGTGCCAGGATGGAAGAAGAGGTGTAAGAATTAGTGATGGGACAGGAGACGATGGCTGCATTTGGGTCACTGGCACAGTGCCTTATTCCCTGGTGAAGGAGCTGTGCTGTGTCTCTCTGGTCTCTCTTTCTTTCCTTCTGCTGCTCCTCTTTGGTAATATGAATATTTGCCTGATCTGGATTCAATACCAAGCAGGAGGTCCTACCTGTGGTGGCAGAGAGCCAGATCCTCAGGAGTCCTGGCTCAGTGCCTTACACAGCAGAGGTGGGAGGTCATTACAAGCATATGAAAGATTGTATTATGTATTTTCTTCAAGAGAATAAACCCCCCAAAATCTTTATTTTTAATGTTTCTACCATTGTCAGGTCACAGTTGGATGCTTTTATCAGCTTGCTGAGTTTTTATTCTGTCTTTACCCAATGGCCTTTTAAAAACATCTGAAGACTTTCAATTCCTCCAAAGACACACAGTGGTAATAGTCTTATGTTTATTTGTCAGAAAAAAATGAAGCCATTTTTCTTGGCCCTAACTATTAGAAGGGTGAAGGGGACCACTTAAAATGTTCATACCATTTGAAGCCAGGAGTGCTGTATATTACATTGAACAGTAAGTTTAAGGACAGAAAAAAAGGATCAGCATTTTTTTTGCTAATAATGAAGTTTCACCTAGTTGTGCAATGGTTTTATTCCCTTTGTTATCATCAGTGAAGAAAAAATGTGGCCTGCAGGTAAACTTGGATTTATTTTTGTATAGGATTCTCACTGGTTCTTGTGAGTCTCTTTTGAGTGAAATATCAGGCTTGCCACCTCTGCAGGGAATGGGAAGTTCTGGAGAATACTGATGGGGTGTTGAATTAGGATACAAAGTTGTGATGATGAGACCCTTACAACTCAGGATTGTGTGCTGCTAACAGATGGGATCAGGAGGTGGCACAGCAGGATCCTGAAGTTGCCTTTTTTTTTTCTTTTTTTTTACTTGATAGAGCCAGACTTTGATAATCAAGACTGTCTGGGACAATGCTGTAATGCTTTCAGTGATATAACTCTTTATGGTTATGTAACTCTATATAATGATACAACTCTATCTGGGAGTGTGACAGGGCTATAAAAAGTGTAGTAGTTGCAGAAATATGCACTTATGCTTGCTAATCCTTGCTAAGCCTATAATTCTGATCCTTTTTTATCTTTAATAAGTGCAAGTTATTAAGCATATATAACTAGTTGCACATGGGAACTTTTTTCCTTGAGGGGGTATCAATCCTGGTGATAATAGAAGAAGTAGGTGGAGGGATTAGAGCCTGCAAATGAGGTTTCTACCTTTAGCTAAAGCACAGTGTACCCTGTTGAGTACATCACCTTGACAGTAATCCATCACAGTAATTTATAGGTCACAATTTGGATATCCTTAACATGTTTTTATTCCACTTTTCCGTGGCTGTAATAACAAGGCTTTCGGTGCTATAGAGACCCACTTGTTCTCATGCTGTTTCCTTTTGTTCTGATCAGCAGTTTCACTTCCCAGTGCCTTCAGGGAGATCACCTCCATCTCTCCATTCTCTCCTGGGTCTGGAGTAGCATCCAGGGACATGGGCCATGAGAAAGGACTTTGGAGGGGATGACAAGAGAAGTGGTAATTTCCCAGATGGGCTTTCAGTGTCAAGGGTAGACAACTCAGAGGAATGATGTTAAGATATAGTCTCTTGGTATTTGAAACCACCCATTTTGGATAGGCACAGCTTGCCAGTAACCAGGAAGACCATCCAAGGTTGCTTTTTTCCTGTTTTCTGCAGGAATGTTACTGTCTTCAGTGACATGCTGGTGGCACTTTCTGCCGACACTGCACAGACTGAATAGTCATGAAGAGACAGTTGTTTGCTCACTCTTAGGACTGATGCTCCAAAGCCTTGTATTCAACCCCCAACCCCCATTCTTTCTTTCTTTACTGCTGTTGGAGACTCACTGTGATGAAAAAGAGGGAATTTCTGTATCCAGGGCTGTTTAGTTTCCTTCACAGAAATCAAGTACTTTCCTGAATCCGATATTGCCTTTGGAGCCCTTTATGTGCTCTATCAGTAACCCAGAATGCACATTAACTGTCTGAAAATTTCTGTCAGTTTAATGTGCAATGAAAAAGAAATCCCATTGAAATAAAATCTAAGCCTTTGAGAGATTGAATTAAACTGGAAGCTGATCTTTAAAGCAGCAGCTCTTTGTAGATGGATACACTTTCTGTGTAGAAAACTGAACACTTCTCAGCCATGTATAAAATAATGAGTATAAATGCAGTAGAGAGTAGAGTTTAAAAGTCTAATCTGTGTATCACAAGGCATTATTACACTTCACTAAGTTGCCCCTCTGCTGAACCCATGAACTTGTGTGTAACCATCCCCTCCAGACAAACATCCAGTATTGATTTAGAAGCCTGAAGAGGCTGAGGATCCATGACATTACCTAATATTTTTCTTGCTTTTCCATTACAGGCTTTAAAGAAGCATCATATTTAAATTAACCTGCACTTAACTTCTTGCAGTGACATCTTCTTATGCATTTTTTTCACTGTAGTAAGTCCTATTAAGGCATTTACATGTATAATCAAGTCATCACTCCGCCTTCTTTTGATAAGGTAAATGAGTTCAGCTCCTTAAACCTCTGTCTAGCCTGAATTTGGAGGTCTGGTGATGGCAGATTCATGGATATTTTAGCTGCCCTTTAATCCAGCTCATTGACAGCATAGGAAATAAAGCTGTGGTGGCCTGGATTTCAGTCTCCCAGGCCCCCAGTCACTTCCTGCAGCCAATATTGTGGCTGGGTGGATTCCCAGCTAATTCCTCATTATTGCCAATTGCTCCGCCTCTCCAAGCCTGGTTCTTACGGTTATGTATCCAAGGAATAGGTAAATTTTTGGCAAAGCAAACTACATGTGAAATTGCTCATCTACCAAGAACTTTGGATCCTTTTCAGAGCTGTTCTTTGCTAGGGATGTTTCCCCCCTGCCCCCTGTGCTGGAGATACAATTTGCATTGCTTTTGCCTCAGTGTCTGTTTTCCATTTAAAACACATTTTCGTGGCACATGCCCAGTTATCAGGCACATCATCCTGTGTGACTGCCCTCACTGCTGTTTAGCATTCCTCTAATCTCCCTGTCTTCTGGTGTTTTATCAGTTGTTTTATAAGGACTTTCAAACCATAGAGAAAAGCACTGAATGGAAGGATACGTGGCCACTGACATCCGGAAGGCTCTCAGTAATATTTTTTTACTATTTTCCACTTCTCCTTGTTTGCCACTTGCCAAGTAATGAGTTCTTCATCCATTTAACCTGTAATTTCCTGAACGGCGTAGTCTGAGTTTCTCATTGAGGGCGTCACACTGTCAGTTCTGAGCAGATCACCGTGCAGGAGGTTTGGCCAGTCTGTGTCTCCTGGGTGATTGAAATGCAGCACCAGGAGGAGGTGATGTGATAGGATGGGCACTGTGGCTGTGCTGGTCTGGGAGCTGGCAGCGCCTTGGCTGCAGGTGGGAGCGAACCAAGGGCAGCCACTCAGTCGGTCACCAGGTCAGTGGTCCAAGGTGCTGCCCAGCCCAGCCCCAGCAGGGCAGCACTGGTGCAGGAGGCTGCCCAGGCTCCTGCCTCTCCAGTGTACACCACCTGCATTTGACTTGCAGCTTGTTCTCTCATGATGTTTGGCTGTCTTCCTGAACCAAGTCTATACTCTTACGGAGTAATGAAATTAGCATTGGTGGGGCATTTTACATCTTTCCATACTGACAGCCATTCATTATGTTCCTTTTCTTTTGTATTTAACATATGGAAACTCAAATTGGTTTTTGTGTCATTTTGCCTGGCACTGAGATCAAGCTGTGTAACTTGGGTCAGCCTGTTCTCCCTTTCTGCATATGGGTGCAGAACCTTTTTGGTTGTAATCTGTTTAAAAACTTCATTGTTACTGTAATAAATCCAGCCAGAGAAGAATTTTTCCCACATTTCTTTAGCTTTTCCGTGTCCATTCTCATAAGCCATAATTTCTCATTCATCTACTTTCTTGTTCCCTCTTTCTTCCCATCCCTGTGTGCTTTATTGTATGCTGCTTTTTAATTTCTAACAACTGCCTTCCTTTTGATCCCAGTCTTTGGCTGGTGTAATCCTTTTTCCTTGACCACTGAATGGCACCATTTTGCTATGTGACCAACTCCTAAAAGCCTGTTGACTGACATTCACAGTAGCCAGTATTTTCTATTTTTTTTATAACTTCTTCTCAAAATATACATTTATTTTTATATACTTACAGGAAGTAAGTCCTCAGTGGCCCTGTGTTTGTGTGTGTAAAGTTGAGCTTTGATTGCATAAAACTGAAATTTATGAAGCTGGGCACCCTAAGTTTGTGATTATGTGAGAATTAGGTTTAAAAATATATTGTATACCAAATGTAGTCTAGAGGCATATAAATCTTAGCACTTTTTATCAGTAGATCTCAAAATGGCTTGCAAAGTAGGTCATTAGCATTATCTTCATTTTAAGGAGGAGAAAGCTGAAGCTCAGGGAGGTAAAGTAACATGCCTTTATTTCTTCATCCATGTTGAACTCCCCAGCAGTTGCAGTGGGTGGATGGTAACTGGGAAGGCAGCACTAAGCAAGAGTGGAGGTTGGATGTAAAAATTATCCCAAGAGGGCAGTGCATTATCCGTCAGCGGAACACACAGAATTTCAATCCAGGAAATTTATTCCAATATTTTGAATTACATTTGAATAGACTGTGAGTCCAGAAATACTTTTACCGCATGATGCGAGTGATTGAGCTTTGTTTGACTATTATGCTGTTTATTCAGGAGTCCCATCTACCCCCCTCTCTCTCTGACAAAGCAAACCCAGGATGATTAGGTTTTTCAAAGAGACAATGAACTCTTGCAGCCATACTTTACCTGCAGTAAGGAGCAAACAGCCAGCCATTGTAATGATTTTACTGTCTGAATGTCTAGAAATAGTTGGGATTGATACATTCTAACTATTTATGCCAAAGGATGATACATATCACCAATTTAATTCCATACTACCCAAGCCTGAGTGGTGTTAACTTTTGTGGATAAGTCATAAATTCAAATTATTTAAGCATTCTGCATGTTAACTGTTTCATGCTTCACAGTGAGAAGAGAACAACCTTTCCATGGTCTGGAAGTGTTCCCTAGACTGCTGCAGGCAGGAATCATCACAGGCACTGCTGTAATTGCCCTCTGCAATTATTTTTCACACAGAATGTAATTCTTAACCCAAGTGTTTTCACTGCAGTCTAAGGTATGGGATAGTTCCCTGTTATACTGATTTAAAAGTTATCATTATTTCTGATCCTTTTAGGACCAGACAAACCTTGACAAAAAGGTTAATTGCAACCCAGTGGAATTACACTAATGCTTTATTAGGGGGAACTAGCCATGTCTAGGTTTTTCAGAGCAAGTGCACTATAAAGAACATTAACATCTCACCTTGAGATTTTGAACTCTTCATAAACTCTAATGTATGAATTTAGTTTAAAATACCATAATATACTTTATGAACTAAATCTTTTGTTTTCAATGTTGCTGCTAGCTGGGTAGTTTAGGTCTACATTTGGAACTGTACTCAAATCCAGTCAGAGAGACTTCAAATTTTCAACTCCTAATTAAATTATGGTGAGAATGGAGGGTTTTCTCACTTGCAGACAGTTATATTTGAAAATATTTGCTGTTATCTGTGAAGGCCTTTTGACTGCTGAAGTTTGTTCAAGGGATATGGCTTAAACACTGGGTGAGTAAAAGAGCCAAAGTCCTTTTTTGCTCCTTTGGCTGTGCCTGGGCAGGAACTTTCCCCAGAAGAAGGAACTGCCTGAGTCTGACCCATCCCTGGGCAGGAGTGTTCCTAATGTGATGGGCACCAGGACTTGCTCCTCAGTGCATGGGGGAGCACCCTCAGGATACTCACAGTTTTGGGGGGAGTCTAACCAATTCTCTGCCTGTTTTATGACCTTGGGAGGAATTTGAAGGTTTTTTCCCCAGATACCCTTTAGGAAAGAGTCTTAGAGGTCTTTTTGAACATAAATGATTCTGTGACTCTGTCCCATCCCTTCCAGCATCACTTCTGCTTAGGGAAGCCTCCCTTGCTGCACTTTCTTTGGACAACTTTTTATATTTATATATTCTCTGGATTTTTTTATGCCCTGCCATACAGTGCAACAACATCTTCGACCTGCCTGACATTCCTCCTTACTCAATGAGGCAGCAGAGATGAGCAGTGGGTGTTGGAGGTGCATGGGAGTGTTTGTGTCCTGGATCAATCTGCAGGGTGTAATAATGGGAAGGACGTTGGCAGAGTGAGGTCCCTATGCCAGTGCAGGAGTGAGGGTGGCAGAAGGTCCCTGCACACAGAGAAAGCAGCAAGTGTGACAGTGGAGGGGAGGTTTTTGGAGAGCAGCTGTCACAGAGCTGTTCCCATCCCAGCTGGCCAGTGTAAAACAGAATGATGGATTCAGGATCTCAGGAGGAAAGTTGTGTGGGCATAGTACTACTTGTGTGGAGGAGTAGCTGATGGAAAGTCACGTGTTCTAGTGAGTAAGATAATTTGGACTTGCTGATGATGGAGGGACAATAGGATGAAGTTCTAACCCAGAAATACTGTTTCTCCCTCAGGCACCATGTAATTTCTGTAGTGTATGAATCCAGGGAGTGAGCTGAGTGAGCACCTAAGATCCAAGTGGAAAGCTTTTCCTCTTAGGAGGTGTTTGGGTGCTCTGTCTGCTTCACTTGGTTATTGCCTACCTCCCTTCCATGCTCCTGCACTCCACCATACATCCTATCACAGTAACAGCTTCAGCTCATGTCACAGCATCTAAAGTTTAAATGAAATGCCCATTTATTTTTTTCAAATTGATTTAGTACTCCTGTTTTTTCTTCTCTTCAGAGAAACCTTGGGCTCAGCCATTGTGTGAAGTACACCACCATCTCCGGCTCAGTTAGCCCCACAGTCAGAGGGCTGTCACATTGGCAGTCCCAATTAGAGGAAGAGACGTGAACAATATTTTGTGGATGTAAAAGATTTAATAGTGCCTAAATTGCATGGAGAAAGAAGAAAGTTGCATGGTTGGAAGGGCAGCTTGCAGCTGGGCCAAGGCAGAGAATAGCTTAGTCCATGTCTATCAGCATGGTTGCCTTCTTCATGTCCTATTTTATTAACTTCATGGGCATGTTAAATCTTCATCTTCAATCTATTGAGAGTGCAGGAATTTTGATTTGAGTAATGGACAGGAACAGGGAAATATTTTCCTAGGCTGCTGTATAAGATCGTGTTTGGGATCATGAGAATGGATGTAGATCATGAGGAGTTTTTTTAAATCAGAGGTACAGATGTTTCTTATTTTGTCCTTGGAAAAGAAAGTAAAGAGAACCGGGGAAAGTCATCATATGTATATGCTATTCCAGAATTTTCCATTTGAGGTAGTTAATGTCTTTGTCTGGAATACCCAGTTTAACTTTATCTGAGGAAGAGCAGCTGCTGGCCTGATCTCGTGTGTGTTCTGATGATGTTGCTTTTTTTCCCAAGAATCTGAGTGCAATGGTTCAAGTTCAGGGTGTTATTTTTCAAGTAGTGCTAGGGAAGAAAGACACAATCCAGCCGAGCTGAAGAAAGCATCAGAAGTGTTGCTTTTTCTCACGAGTAGCTTCCCCCCCCCCCCCCCCCCCCCCCACCTGCTATTTGTGCAGCTTCTTTACTCCTTCCAGACTGAAAATATCTGCGAGGACAGGCGGTCACTAACACAGGAGATAAAATTAACATTCTTTTCAAGTCTCTGTCTATAGAGGAAAAGAAAGGAGAGAATTGTTTGAAGAAACATTGACAACAGTAGGCAGCTATGCAAATTTCCCCTTGTCTTTTTAAACATACACATTGGTTTTAAATATAATTCTGAACTTACCTAGTCTACAACAAGGTCAAGAAACAGAGAAATGTACCCTGCTCAGATTATTTCAGACAGGAGGCAGCCTGTATACATTTTCACCTTCCCACTCATACCCCAGCATCTCACTGGTGCTGTGGGTTTTATTCTCTTGGTCGTAAGTGGGAAACAAAAGAACTTGATACTTTTTTCCCCACTATTGCAGATGGATAGTTTGGAGCAGGTAAAATAGTGCTGGACTTCGTGCTGAATAAGAAAGAAGTCGTGTTAGTGTGTTCTGTGCTTTTAGTGCCCAGAAACATGGGCTTCACAGGGCTCAAAGAAATGTGAAAATGTGAAATCAGGCTGGAAGGACTTTTGCAAAAGGTCTGCTCTGGTACAAAGCAAAGCTTTGGTCTTGGTGGAGAAAAGGACAGGATGAAATTGTTTGACCTGTGAAAAGAAGAGGTCAGACCAGATAGGCAGAGTGGTAACCTTGAATGCTAAAATGTGTGGCTTCTTTCTTTCATATGACATTGGTGATCTCGCAAAGGTGGTAAAGGAGGATTTGGAAAAGTCACAGTTCTTCCTTTCTTTTGATTTTTACACCAAAAGAGTTGCTGTTTGGTTTGCATTTTACTGCTCCAGCTTGTCTTCCCTAACTTCCCCAGACGTTCTGTATTTGTTGTTAATGCAGGACAGATGCTTTTCTTACTTAAAATAGTGACAAGGATTTCTTCCAAGTTTTGCTTTTGAGAGTCATTTTAAAACTCGTATTTTTGTGAGTGGGCTCTCTCAGCCGGCAAAACATCATGGAACAGGATTTCTAGAGAGTACATGAAGCCATCTCCTATCATTGCCAGCCCCCAACTCTTCTCCAAGTCCTCATCTAATCACTGCACAGATCAATGCCCTAAACCTCAGTAAGCAAAGTAACCTTGAATCTTAAACCATCAGCCATCACGAATATCACGGAATCACAGAATGGTTGAGGTTGAAAGGAACCTCTGGAGGTCATCTTGTCTAAGCCTCTGCTCAGGTGAGACCTTCTACAATCACTTGTTCACATCCATACAGTTTTTGAATCTCTCCAAGGATGAAGACTCCACATCTCTGGGCAACTTGTGCTAGTGCTCAAGTGACTTGTGTGTGACTTGTGTATTGTCATCTTCAGAGTAAAGCAGTTTCCTGGTATTCAGATGGAACCTCTTGTGTTTTGTTTTGTGTCCATTGCCTCTGGCCCTGTCACTGGGCACCACTGAATCGAGCCTGGCTCCATCCCCTGTTTCACGCTCCTTTCAGGTACATGCACATGCTATTAAGATCTGCCCTCCAAAGCCTTCCCCAGCCTGAGCAGTTCCAGCTCTCTCAGCCCTTCCTCAAATAAGAGATGCTCCAGTCCCTTAATCATCTTTGTGGCTCTTGATTGGACACTCTTTAGTATGTTCATGTCCTTCTTGTACTGGGGAGCCCAGAACAGGACACAGGACTCCAGGTCCTGGCCTCGCCAGTGCTGAGTAGATGTGAAGGATCACTTTCCCTGACCTGCTAGCAGTACTTTGTCAAAGTCATCTAAGGATACTGTTTGCTTTCTGTCCAGCATGGACACATTTCAATCTGGTCCCTCAGGACCTACAGGTTCTTTTCTGCCAAATCACTTTTCCTTTAGGTGTCCCTCAGCATATTCTGGTGCTTGGGGTTGTACCTCCTTAGATACAAGACTTTGCACTTCTCCTTGCTGAACATCATGAGGTTCCTGTCAAGAGCTGAAGTAGCTGACAACACCGAGATGTTACAAATGAGTGGGATTGGGACTGTACCCAGCAGTTTGTGGTGCTTTGGGCTTTGCTGAACGTTTTTCCATCACTCTCATATCAACTCTGTGAAGCAGGATGATAAACCAAAGCTTGGGGACTGGCCCAAATTTGTCCTCATGGATCACAGGGCAGTGTCTTTCCAGGGGAAGAAGACAGTGAGTGTGTGTGCCTGTGTGTAAGTACCTACCCAGGGTCTGGAAGTGGGTGAACACCTTCCCAGAGGAGAGCTACTTTTTTTCTCTGGTTCTTGCTGTGTGATTGTAGAGTGCCAAAAGAAATCACCTGGGTGCACCGTGGCCTCCAGCAATTACTAGGGATGTTGGGGCAGAGCTGTCATGATGCTGTTACCATGCTCACTTGCCCTTTGAAATTGCTGGTTAAGAAAGATAAAGTACAGTTCTGACTTCTGTCTTAAAGCTTGTAGCAGTTTTATAGACAATTAGGAAAAAGAAAAGCACAGGAATTTTTTTCTAGAAATTAATAGTTCATACTGAGATCACTGTAGTCTCTCTTGACCTTGTTTAATACAGAAAGTGCATGTTCCTAATTGAATATCCCTGTAAGCTCCAGAAGCAAGAGGCATATGTGAAGCTCACATTTGAAGTTTACATTTGAAAAGTTAATAAAATGCTTCTATTTTTTACCTTTTCCCAGTGAATTTTTTATGTGCATTTTTGAGGTCATGTATAAATAGCCAGACACAAATGTTTTTGCTGTGCTGGTGGCGTATCATGATATTTTGGGCTGTTCTGGTTGCTAAATGATGAACAATGGATTTACATTTGCATGAATGTGATATCTGTGGGGTAAATGACAAAGCCAAACTGTACATTATTTTTTTCTTGAAATTTTATTGTCTTCTCTATTCGCTGCTCTTTATTTTATCTATCCCAGGGCTTCTCTTCATTTTCTGTGTCTGACTTCTATCAGATGACTAAGATAGAAATGTTGTGTTTCCTTTCTCAGATATTAATATTTCCCCCAATTTTCACCTACTTAGCATTCAAGTTAAATAAAAGCAAAACCTTCTCCTGAAGCCATTTCCTGCCTGTAAGTTGTTTCATATTTTATCCACACCTCTTGGTTAAAATAATGACATTACACCTGGCTAAACTGAATGTTGAGCATCTCCTTCCGTGTCCTTGGGGAGGCATTTCCTTCCTGCAGATATCTGGATTTCCAATTTTCCTGCTTAACACTGAGGTGCTACACTGCTTAAACCCCTGGCAGTTTCTTTGCTACCACCCATCTACCCCATCAATTGACACAATCATGCCAGCTGTCAGGTTTAGATGTTTCTTCAGCAGGACTGACTTGATGACACACTCCTGGGTTGGTGCTGCTGTCAGGAACATACTCTGCTCCTTGCTGAATGCTGCAGAAAAAGTTACCCAGGGGCAGCCCAGTGTGTGGGTCTCAAGCTACAATTGAAGCAGCTGTTTATCATTAGTATAATAGCTAAATGTATTTCTTAATGCCATTTAAAATCGAGTTCTTAATCTGTCTTTAAAGGCTTACTGATTTCCTTTTTTTTTTAGTCTGAAGCATTGCTGCTAGTGCAGTGCTGATTTTTTTTTTAAGTTTTATTTTTGTCCCTGGTGTTTAGTTGGGGCAAGAAGCAGTAAAGACTAAAGGATCAGACTTTTGGGGCTACTCCATTGGTCCTGAATCAGCTTTCTGCAGCTGGGGAGGATTTTCCTTCAGCAGGATTTGCAGACTTGGGAAGCCTTTGCATTAACTTCAGTGGCTTAGAGTTAGATTTCAGCAGAGAAAGTCCCCAGACGGCTGAAAGCATGATGTGATCCCTCTAACACAATGTCTCCAGAAGGCAGAAGAAAGCACATTTTGGTTTTGCTCACACTCACCTGTGGTTGTTGCCTGGAAGGACACCTTGAGTGTTGTGTTCAGTTCTGGGCCCCTCAGTTCAGGAAAGAGATTGAGGGGCTGGAGTGGGGCCAGAGAAGAGCAACGAGACTGGAGAAGGGACCGGAGCACAAGTCCTGTGGGGAGAGGCTGAGGAAGCTGGGGGTGTTTAGCCTGGAGAAGAGGAGGCTCAGAGGTGACCTCAGCACAGTCTGGAACTACCTGAAGGGAAGTTCTAGCCAGGTGGGGGTTGGTCTCTTCTCCCAGGCACTCAGCAATAGGACAAGGGGGCATGGGCTCAAGCTCTGCCAGGGGAAATTGAAGTTGGAGATCAGAAACAAATTCTTTCCAGAGAGAGGAATCAGGCATTGGAATGGGCTGCCCAGAGAGGGGGTGGATTCCCCATCCCTGGATGTTTTTAACCTGAGCTTGGCCGTGGCACTGAGTGCCATGATCTGATAAATGGACTGGAGTTGGACCAAGGGTTGGACTTGATGATCTTGGAGGTCTTTTCCAAACCAATCCATTCTATGATTCTATGATTCTATGATTCTATTTTGTGGCGATGAGTGAGCTCTGAGTACTTCTGATGTGTTTCCTTCTCTCCCGCAGGTTGGACCAAGTTTGCGCGGCTGACGCGGGCGCTGACCAACAGCCGCAGTGTGCTGCAGCAGCTGACACCCATGAACAAGGCAGAGGTGGTGCACAAGCACTCCCGCTTAGCCGAAGTAAGTGAGACACACTCCAGCCCACTCCATACTAAGGCAGGAAGAGATTGGGGGCTGGGGGGGAACCCACCCTAATTTCCACTGATAAATAATATTTTTAGAGGAAAATATTTCCCAACTCTGATTTTTTCAGGCTCTCCTCTACTCATCCTAAAGCAGCACTACGTGCCAAGGCCACGTTTCTGGGACAGGTCACAAAAACATTATCCATTAATCACTTTTACTTCCATGATCCTATTTCTGTGCATGCAATCTTCAGTTTTCTTGTTGTTCCTTAACTACAGCACAGTGTGCTCCTCTGTGTGGAACCAGGCTTGATGTCCTTGAGTCCTGTGGATGGTTGCATACTCTCTCAGGGAAAGGGGATTGTTCAAGAAACCTCTTTGGAAGCATCCCTGTCTGGGTCCCTGAGGTTGTACAGGCACATAGACTGCACATATACCTTAATCTCAACTTTCTTGCAAAATCATTCCTGAAGTATTTTGCTCCTCATTTTTGTCTTTAGAACTGATGAATGAACCTGTTTGGCAGGTTGCAAACATCTCCTTAACAGTGCAGATGATGCAACAAGGGAATGCCTTCAGGTTAACTGATGAAACAGAGGTACTGCTTTCATCTTCCTGTCCATTGGTGATGAAAAATAAATGGGTCAAAAATATATGGTCAAAATACATGGACTACTGAAAATGACAGCCCTGGTCACTGTGTGGCAGAGAGTTTGTCCTTTGTTTGATGCTAAGAACTGGTAGCTGCTTTAAATGTTTTTGTGTTTTGTTTTGGCTTTTTTGTTTGTTTGTTTCATTCCCTTTCTGGTTTTAGTGAATGTTGATAATAACAACTCAAATTTGAAGAGGAGCATTATCTCCATAGCTCATCCCTTGCAGAATGTACTGCTCATTTTTATCAGGCTTAACAGTTATCAGCCATTTTCATTAGCTGTACACAGGAATAATTCAGAGAGTCTGTGTTGAGAGCAGCTGACTAACAAGATATTGTGTATTCTTTGGTGATTTAAAATTAAAAATTCATGCAGCATGAAAGAAATAATCATTATAGTTCAGTGGTCTCCACAGCCACTTGCCACCCACTCACCATGTCAAACTCAGCATGATATTATGTTAAGAATAATAATTATGCTTTTACAGTATCATGGGAACTCCTAAGCATTCCACCACCAGAGGCACAGGGAACTATCAAGCACATGTTAATCGCATTCAGCTTGAGCCCTAAGTAGCTTATTATTCCACCTATAGTGAGGATGTTTTCAGCTCCTGCCCAGTGAACAAGGCAGGGAACAAATAGGTCTGGAGAAACCAAGGAGAGAAGTCCCAGTACTGGTTTATCATCAAAGAGTTGAACACTGATGAGTCCAAAGAGATAACCATAGATAACAAACAGATTATGAAGCTGAGCTAAAATGGTGTGTTAAGTGCAGGGGAAAATTATGGCTTTGAAAGAGGTTTCATGGGTTTTCACAAAGGCTTCTGTGAAAAAAGGTGATCATTGCTTTAATTCCAGGGAACCTCCCATGGATCCATCAGCAAGTCCAGTGTGCTGCAGTGACCAGCTTTGCCCATCAGGTTGTTATAGGAGTGTAGATGTGCTGTTAGTGAGTCTGTCCTGGTCACTGGGGAAGGACATCTGGAGACTGATACTTTTATGGATCTCACCAGCGGTTTGGCATCTGTGAGAGTCTGTGACAGGTGGTGTTGGACTACACTGCTCGGTGTGTGTTGCTCTTCAGCAGGAGTTCCACAAATGGCTTTGTGCTCCACCGAAGCTGCTGTTAGCAAAGGGAGCAGCAATGGGCAGCTGGGGGCTCTGCTGTGCTCTCACTGCTGCCTCTGCAGTGGCTCTGCTGCTTTCTGGCCACAGGCTAAATTTATGCAATTCAACTGACTCTGTAGAAAACAAATGGCTAATTAATGTAACCAGTTACTTCTTAATTTTATCAGCTTAACTGACCTTTCTCACAAATTGTGATTGCTAAATATGACCTTAGGGAGAGTGGGAACAGGTAGGAAGGAGCAGGTTTGCATCCCTTCAGGATACAGCCTGACACTGGCCCAGATGAGACATGTTGGGGAGCCACATCTCCCAGCACAGAATAAGAGAGGCTGCTGTCGTACCTCAGTGATTTCTGAAGAAGAGATTTTCAGTAGAGCCAGAGTTTTACTGTTTGATCTCAGTAACACCTTTCTCTCAAAAACATTTAAAAAATAAGACTGCAAAGAATTAATGGAGAATCTGTATTTGCAGTACTTGAGTTCATACTCTTAGCTGTTGTGCAGTTCATTCAGAGCCATTTACTCCTCTTCAGCGAGGAACCATCCAGTGTTTTACCAATTTTACATGTATGAGACTGCTGTTTGCAATCCAGCTCTCCCTGGAAATACAGACCATCAGCTCCAGTGTGGGACAGGTGTAGGGCTGAAATGAGTTTTAAAGTTGATGTAATTATTTGTTTTATCCCATACAGACTTGATATCCCCAAATGTAAAAGGTGTTATTAGTTCCAAAATACACATGGATCTTCCAGTTGTCAGCACATTATATTGCCACGTGTGCATTCCTTTGTGCTTTTATTTCTTGTGTTGGACTGAGATAAGAGGTAATTAGATTAACTGGGTGGGATGTCTTAAGTGAATTTGGCTTGGTTTCTTTGCAGTGTTTGCAGTTCCACATTTTACAACAGTGAGCATACTGGAGATTATAGTCCTATGCAAAAATTAAAAGTAATTGCAGGAAATAAAGGAGAACCCACTAGTGATATTGAGCTGGTAAGAGCAACAACTTTTTGAAGAAAATAAGAAGGAATCATGATGTTGCCACCAGGGTGTTAGGGCACAAGTTGTGCACACAATGCTTTATTTTAGGAGGTCAGCCAGTAAGGCTGGAAGATGATTCACCTTTGATAAGGTGATGCTCTGGCTCAACAGTGGTTTAAAAATGAGGTCAGGCACAAAGGATTAGTCTTGTAATGCTTCCAAATATGAATGCACATGTTTAGATTGCATGATAGGAAGTAATTCTTTACTGTGAGGGTGGTGAGGCAGTGGAACAGGTTGCCCAGAGAAGCTGTAGGTGCCCCATTCCTGAAAATATTCAAGGCCAGGTTGAATGGAATGGGCCTTGGAACAACCTGGTCTAGTGGAAGATTCCCTGCCCGCAGCAGGAGGGTTGGGGAGAGATGATCTTTAGGGTCTCTTCCAACCTAAACCATTCTGTGATTCCGAGTTCATAACTGCAGAGCATAAGCTGGTGTGGCAGTACCCACAACCTGTTTATGGAGCCTCTGTTCCCTTCCTGTTGGCAGAGTTTTCCCTCAGTTCATCTACAAAGACTTCCTTTTTTCAGGAATATCCTTAGATGGTGCATTGCTCCTATTCATCGAGTGATAGCTGCCTCCACACATTCTAAATAAATCAGGTTATTTAGAAACTGTGGGTTGACTTGCAGTGTCCAACAGGCAGAGTCCCATTTTTGTGCTGCTCCTTACAGAAATCCCCAAGACCCCTTATGGATCATATTCATTGAAAACAGTAGCATTTGCTTCTGTGTCTTTTACAGGTTCTCCAGCTGGGATCTGATATTCTTCCTCAGTACAAGCAAGAAGCTCCAAAGACTCCACCACACATTATACTACACTATTGTGCTTTTAAGACCACTTGGGACTGGGTTATCCTAATTTTAACCTTCTACACAGCAATTATGGTTCCATATAATGTGTCCTTCAAGACAAAACAGAACAACATTGCCTGGCTCGTGCTGGACAGTGTTGTGGACGTTATTTTTCTGGTTGACATTGTTTTGAACTTTCATACGACCTTCGTCGGCCCTGGTGGAGAGGTTATATCTGATCCCAAACTCATACGGATGAACTACCTGAAAACGTGGTTTGTGATTGATCTTCTGTCCTGTTTACCATATGACATCATCAATGCCTTTGAGAATGTGGATGAGGTAAGTAATTTTAGTCCATCTCAAAAGGATTATTTTAATTAGGGATTAATTTAGAAGCATGTTCCCGGGCAGCTGGCAGCAATGAGGCAGCTCGTGCTCTGTGCAAATACATGGGGATGACCTTAATCTGCTGGGCTTTACCTACAAGACATTCCTGTGTTGGAGAAGAGGCGTCTTACAATTTCAGAACCACATGTGGGTGTTTTACCTTAATATTGTGAGGCTTAGAATTGCTTGTTTGTCATCCAAAAGCATTGATCCAAGTCCATATCGAAATAAGCTGGACCAGGTGGGATGTCCTCTCTTAGAGCCTTCCTTCTCAGCTCATACCCAGCAGTCCTAACCCATTGCAGGGCTTGATGGAAATAATTACAGTTCTGTGTCTGGTCTGGCTGAAACTGATGGCAGATTTGCCACTGACTTACACAAAAGTAGAGAATGGCTCTGAGTGAGCATTTTTTAAATCTTAACTTCAACCAGGCTGTAATTTTTTTATTTGATGTCACTAAATGTCTGATTGGGAGGGAGATGAATTTCAGGTTTGTTTGCTTTTTTTTTCTTTTTTTTTTTTAACAGTTCTTCAGCTACTGGAATTTTAGAAGCAGTTTGAGGAGAGAAAACAAATATCTTAAATGAATGCTAAATTAAAGCTTTTTAACTGCTAAATGTGTTAACATTTATGAAATTGAGCTTGCAGCCTGAGCTAATAGAGAAAACAAGCAATAACTATGACAAATAATGCATGCACGAGTCAGTGTAGAGAAATTAATTGTTAAAATACAGCTATATTGGCATTAGAACTTGTTTTAATTTTTCTCTAGAGCCTTTTATCTTTAGGGCCATAAACAGATGAAAAAGCCTCTGTTCGTTTTTTAACGTTGCAACAGCTTTTCTCAGAGCACTGCTGAGTGTTTTTATTTGTTTGTTTGTTTTTGTAATTCTCAAATTCTGTGGTTATATATCCTCACTATGTAAAATCTACATTCTTATTTTTTAATGCAGACTTTTTTGCAAATTTTGTAGAGCTCCTTTAAAATTCCATCCCTGTCTCTGTGCTGAGTACCATCTTTTGACATTGTTCCATTTTATTTATAGCAAATATGACAGAAGTGATAATGCAGCTTAAATTCAAGATTGTATGAGGGCTGCCCATCTGAAAGCAGGTTGTACAGTCAGGCTGTGTAAGAAGGTGGTATTATCAAGGTTGTAAAGATAATACAGATTTTTAAGATAACTGATTTCAGACTCAGATGAACCTAATTTTTATAAAAAAACACAGTCTTATCTCCAGATTTTTATTCTTTAATGTGTAAAACAAACACAAAATTTCTGTGCCCAGGCAGTACAGATTTAAATGATGAGCTTAACCTCGTTTTCTAACATATAAATGTGGGAAATAAATCAATATTTGTGACAGGAAAGGAAATCATTGGCATAGTGCATTATAATTGAGACATAAAGTGGCAAATTTCAACAAAAATGTAATGACAATAGCAAGATATCATGAACTCCAGTGATCCTAGAGCTGCTGTCATCTACCTTCAAACAAATGAGATATTAACTACTTTTTAATAAGAAAACAAAGAATAACACTGACTTGTCATGAAATGGTGTGTTGTGGCTTTGGAGCCTCCAGCAGATATTGGCTTTTAAATGCTTATATACTTGATTTCAACCCCCATCAACTCCAGTTCTCCCTAGTGCCTGAAAAGAATTGATTTTGAAACAGGTATGTAAACAGTCAGTCTTTCCTCCTTGGGTCTGCATTCTCCCTTTTCTCTGTCTTCCAGGGAAGATTTTTTTATTTTTTAATTTTTTTTTTTTTTGTGTGATTTGTCTTCATTTGTGACATTTGAGTCTTTTGAGCTGGTTGGTGTGTTCTGGGTGGTTGCAGTTATTCATGCTCTTTATCTTCATTTGGTTTTGAACATTTATTTCAACTGGTCCTTCTTGTCTGGGATTTAACTTTTTGGCCCCCTAGCAATAGCATGTTCAAACACTGTTCATAGATAAAGGATAAGTAAATGATCTTAATTTGGAAGAGATGCTCTGATTGAAAGGAGAGTTTCTCATTAGAAGGAGGGTGTTTCCTCCTTAAGGCAAGTTCTTTGGATTTTGGTAGATTTTATCTCTATATCTTGGCCCTGGGTATTGGATAAGAGCATTTGTAGCATTCAAGTCAGTGATTGTGGCATTTCAGATAAAGTTACAGAAAATCTTAGCAGTAAAGGCCTTTTGGGGGCAGGTCCTGGTGCTCTTTGAGTTCTTGGTATAGTGGCAAAGGATGCACCCAAATTGGAGCGAGTAACCCTAAAAGCCAGCTGAGTGAAAGATGATTTTCCAAATTTCCTTTATTTGTCCCACCTCCATCTGTCATTTTTCCACATAAAGCATCAACTGCATTTTTGCTAGTTCATAAGGGACTAGATGAAAAGGGGGAAATACCATTGCAGGGCTTTCTTTTCCGCCCTATGGGCAGATTTCTCACTCATAAAGAAGTTTAGGCCAAAGAAGTTTGGGTTTGTGTCTCTATGTTTTAGGTATAGACTGCTCTGTGTAATACTGGGGCTTGTAGTGGATTAAAATGCCTTAAGCACCAGAGTGCTGTTTATAATGCCAGAATTAAAGAGAAAAAATGAAATATTAAAAAAAAGGAGTGTGAAAAAAAGGAAATATGTGTTCTCTAATTGAGGGTTGTAGTTCTTCAAATGCAGCCAGTCTTGCTCAGAATGGGAACAGTGTAATTTCCATCATGGTGTCATTTCCATCAGGGACAGTGTTAGGTTAAGGCTGGATACTTGTGAAATTCCCACCTGAGGCAAATAGGACTGCAAATCAAAGTTATTTTGTTGTTCAGTGGACGCAGAGCCTTGGTAGGAGGATTTGATGGAAAGGATTATGACACACATATTGAGAACTGGTGGGTATTAGGATGATTTGAGGCAGAATTAGAGGTCTAGATTTCCATGCCTAGAGTTACAGAGCCAGGCTGTTAGTCTGCTCAGGGGGATTGGAATGTGTGACAGGGAGGGGGAAAGGTAAGATATTGAGAGATACCTTGCACAGCACAGTGATTTAAGTTGATGTGATGGATGAGGAATTAAGTGGCTAAGTGATATTGAAAGGGTAGGAGAACAAGGTAAAATAGACTGGAGAAAAATGAGCTAAAAGAGAGAAAAGTGGAATCCTTAGTGAGATACTTTATTTAGAGGAATTGGCAGGATGATAGTCCTAAAAATCAGAAAAAATGCATGGCATCTTTTCTAACTGAGAAGCGTTGCTTGCACTGAAATACATTCTGGCTAAACCAAAGCCATACAGAAAACCTTTCATATACAGAAAGATGAGAGGGGACACTTTAATACATACTGAGAAATCCAGGCAGTTTCAAGGTACCAACCAGAATGCAGAGTGTGTGCTGCAAATCTCTGAAACTAGGCTGATTTTTACTTTTTTTTTAAAGTATAAACGTTCTCTGAAACTTCACATTTAGCTCAAAAGTGTCTCTCTGTCTCTTTTTTTACATTAAAAAAAAGAAAAAAGGCACACAACTTTAGAAGCGTGGGTCATATGGTGTTTAGATAAAAAGATTTTTGTCCCATGTCAGTCTGGGCTACCAAAGGGTTGTTTAGAGCATGGGTAACCATGTGTTCCACACAGGTCACAATTACCAGAATCACATTGTGCTGAAATTGTCAGCAAATGAGTTTACAGCCTGCCTGAGGACACTGATTGGATATGGTCAAACCATGCTACAGCTCCCTTTGGGACCAATTACATCAATTTGCGTCCCAGGAAACCAGGATGTTGTGCAGGTGTTTGGCTCTTGTCCTCACATGGACATGCAACTGGGAGAGTACCTGGAGCTGGGAGGACCTCAGGGATAGCCACACTGGTACAGTGCTGCTGAGCGCTGCATTTGAGCCTTTGTAAATAAGTTTATTAAGTAAATATTCCCCAAAATAGATGGATGGACAAACTTTTGTCCAAATGGAAAATGCTTCCACAGATGAAGTGTTAAATTCAGCTGAAGAAGGGTATTTGGAATTTTTTTTTTTTCTTTTTCCTCCTGGGAATTTTTACTGAGATTCAGGAATTTCTGAGTTTGTCACAAAACAAAACATAGAAGTTTGATCTCACCTCTGCCAGAAATATGGTCCTAAAATGACATGTCTCATGCTACAAAGAATGGGCAAGAAGTCAGGGTGGTACACACAAATAGCCAAACAGGTGGCTTTCAAATTAGTTGTGTCGAAGATCATCCCTTCTGCAAAAATGAGTTTTTGTCAGCCCACTGCTGGAAGTGAAAGCAGAGAAACTTAAATGACCTAAACCCAAAGTTCTCTACCTGTTGTTTAATAATGTAAGACCCAGTAGCCTCTAAAATGTAGTGATCTATGCAGGGCGTATTAAGGCATGGGTTTCTTGGAATTTTCTTTTAATTATGATTATCCATCTATTTCAGCAGAAACAGGAATTTCTTTGTGTCACTGCAATTAATAGCACCTAAAATAGTGATGTCTGTAAATTGAAAGCAAATACAAGCTGATACAGCCACTGTAACCATATTCACATCTTCAGTGCTTTACTGCAAACAGGCACTTTTTGCAAGGTATTTGAAGGAGGATTTAAGGGCCCCAGTCTGAGTGGCATATGCAAGGTGAAGATAAACTGATGTGTTTCAATACTGTGACTTTGGCTCTGAAATACAGTCTCTGGCTAGCTACCTTTTTTAAATCTAGGTGGCTGACATGGAGAAAATAATTCCTAGAACTAAATCCCAGCTGCAGCCAGGGGTTGACTGTCATAGAAACTCCTAGCAACGTAACAACAGAGGCACTGAGCCTGGGACCTGGAATTTTCCCCATTTGTTATAAAGTTAGAAGACTATTAAATATGAAGAATACTGTCATTCTGTTGTAGTGGTCAAGAAACCACAATATGATGATACAATGGCATGGCTATGGCATCCAAATATAAATGTATCCACTGTAGGCAAATATTATGTAGATGTCAACCATATTCACCCCTGTCGCTCAGTCACCCCTTTTACCCCTTACTTGCAGAATTGCACCCTTCTCTTCAGCTTTAATTCAACCTAAGGTTTTATTAAAGTTCTTTTTTTTTAATTAATTAACCAGATATTTTAATGCTGTACAAGGTCTGGGATATTTCTGCAGGTTCCCCTGGGGGGACACGAATGTCTTCATGATGTGAGAGGCAACTTGTGAAAGGAAGGACCTGAGCCAGAGTCAATGCAGGGGGTGGTGGGAGAGCAGGTGATACTGTCTCACAAGGTGGATGTGACCTGGTACTTGAACCTAGAAGAAATATTTCAAAATTGCCCATCTTTTTATAACCTGAGTTGTTTACTGTTTGAAATGTATTGCTTTGTGTAGTTCACCAGAAGTTTATTTATAATGTTACAGCTTATTGACATTTGTGTTAGGGGAAAAAAAGGAAATGTCTTCAATCCTTCTGGAAAAAAAAGGATAAATCTCAAGCAATAAATTTACAAGTACTTTCAAAGAATGCATGAATTAACCTACTTGCTTTCATTTTGCTGTAAGGACTCAGTTTTGTGCTCAGTGCAGTCACTACTCCCATTGCTTCCAGTGGTGCAGGGTCAAGTATTAAATGGGCTCTGCTTATGTCTGGACCCTGGATCTAGAGAGCTGGTGCAGAAGAAGCAAAGCCCTTTACTTCTGTGTGTTTTTACATAATTGGATACAACCCTAAATTCTGTTCTTACAGTAGTGATACATCAGAAATTTTGCTTTCTTATTTTTCTCATTCCATTTATATGATTTGCAACTGTGCAACTTTATTATATTGTTTACCAAAAAAGAAAGGTTTCTGATAAATATTGAAAGATTTATTTTAATATTAACTCCAGTAAAGCAGCATTAAGGAGCTAACCAGGGATTTTAGAGCTAAGCTCTATTTAAGTAGCTAAGCTCAAAAATTTCTTTTGAACTGTAACCAGCAAATCATTCCCAAACAGCCTGTACATCCTTCTGGGTACTCCTCCTCTATTGCATAGAATTGGGCTTTCTGGTTATGTGCCTGCAGGTTCACCTGCTCATGTTGGCAGGGCTCACTGTTTCAGTCATTCCCCAAATCTGTAGGCACTTTGTTTACTTTTACATTGTGTGCCATCATGTAACAACTGTTTGAGGAAGATTGCCCAAGGTTTACAGAAATCCTGCCCTTTTCACTGCTTCAATACCAAATGCTGAGCTACAGCTTGACTATACACAATCAGCTGAATGATTTGTTTGGGTTTTTGTTTTTTATTTTTTTTTGGAGGGGGAGGGGTGTGTGTAATTACTTCTAGTGAGAGAAGTGTAATGAAAATTTTACCCACTCATCTTTAAATAAAGTCTTTCAAAATGCACTAAGCATAGGATTCATCTGATGAAACAAAGGGCCAGGCATAGTCCACAAGGAGATAAGGTGCATTTGGGGTAGGCTCCTCAAGCTATAGGATGCATCTCCAAAGTAGGGCTGAGGACTCATGCTGCCCTAAAGCATCCATTTCTCACCCTTGACTGTAATGCCACCAGTGTGACTAGCTCAGGTGCAGACCCTTCGATGGTTTAGTTTAGGCTGAGCTGAGATGCAGCCTCCCTTTGAGACTGTATTTGCCCCACTTCAGTTTTCCAAAGGATAAAAACAAAAGCAGAAAAAAGTAATAGGTGTAAAACTCACATGATCCTTTTGAGCAGGTCATCAGCTTTGGTGGGCAGGTTCATTGTATCACCCATCCCACAAACTTCTCAAAATCTGCCTTTATTCATGGTGTCTGACAAATCTTTCTTATTTTGCAGTCTGTGCATTTGTCCCTGTGCCAGCCTTGGTTAAATATTTCCTTTCCCTCCCTCAGGTTTATCTCCCCCATGTGCTTAGAAAGAATAGTCATCCTCCCTCCCCTGCGTAAACAAGCCTATTTTATTTTCCTAATCTAAGCAAACTGATCTTGTCTAGACACCTCATTAATGAAATTTTATGACATTTTCCTGGCCATTGCAGCTGCCTCTCTGCAGGAAGTTAAGTTCAAATACATCTCTTGAGGGCAGAGCTGTACATACTACCCCAGGCAGAGATTTCATCTTCACTTTGTAATTGGGGTTTGGCTTTTCCTCTTGATGGTGCAAACACTCAGCTGATCTGTCCTGGAGCTGGATTAACCTTTTCTGTGAGTGCAGCTCACTGATTGCTCTGAGCCACTGTGGGATTAACCCATATACCCAAATATTTCTTTTTCTCAGTCATCTTCAGTTAAAGATCTTTGTTGTTGTAGAAACTTTCGTTAATTTGCCCTGTAATGAATGCCTTGACACTCTACTTTGCTAAGCTTTATCACATTTTCCTTTATTCCCACACGGTTATTCTTTGTATTGACAGTGTGTTCCAAGGGTCATCAGCAGATTTGATAACCATATACTATTTCTGCTTATTTCACTAAGAAACCTGCAAAATCACTGAGTTGCCACTTGTAACCCCTCCTAGACTTGCATTTTATGGTTTTCATTTTGCCATCATTTCCACAAGTTCCTCAGTCATATTAGAATCCTGGTTCTGGTCCCTGTTTTCTCTGTTTTTTCTAAGAGTTTCACCCCTTGTGTTACTAAAATACTGTCTTTTGTTTAGAAAATGGGCTGTGGTATCAGAGAAAGCTGTCAGGAAAACTTGGATAGATCCCAGCTCACCTAAGCTTAGCAAACCTATTGCTGCACTGATTGCATTTTGATTTATCTCAAAGTTTCTAATTACTCTTTCTCTTAACATTTGTTCAGGTAATGTATCTCTTTATTTCCTTCTTGATGCATTATCTTTTCTAGAAAACATCAACATCACCTTTGGAAACTAGAGCTAAGGGTTAATTTAATTTTTAGCCCAGATTATTTTTACTTCAATGCAGCTCGATCACCTGAGTTCTTTTTTTTTTTTTTCAATTTTGAATGTGATGACTCTTTGGGTATTTTTTTGTGTTCTTTACAATGAAAAGTTCAACCTGACATGAGGCAATTCTCACTTTATCCCTTTTCTATTTACTCTCGAAGGTGTAGTTTTCTGTTGATCAGCTTTTTATCTCTTCTATATTGGTTCTCTGTTTCTGTTTACTTTCTCTAGGTGATTATTTACAGATTTATAACTGATGCCAAGCTTTACAAGTTTTTCCCCTTCTTTGAGATACACCCTCTGGATCTTTTATACCTTTTAATGTAAGGACATTCCAGGTGTCCTCTGCTGCCAGGTGTCTGACTCTTCCACCTCTCATAGTCCAGTCATCTTCACTTATTGCTGTCTATAGTTCAATATACTATGATTTATAATTTACCAGCTCTTGCCCTTTTGAGAGCAAGAACCCTCATCCAGTTTACTTTGTGATTGCTTTTTTTATTAACCCCTTCAGTTCCTTCTTCAAGCCAATGGGGACTTCTGCAAAATGCTATCAGAAGCAAAGATTGTGTAGCATCACTTTATGTAAAATAATTGGCTACTGAATGAAGAAATAAGCATGCTCTTGCATCTGCAGAAAATCTCAACCTACTGTTATTAAATAGCATTTATTCTCCAAGCTCATCTCAAGAAAGATAAGTTTCCTGTTGCGAGGCAGTGCTCTGTAATACCTGTCTCTGTAATAACATAATACAAGTTTGGTTGCTGCCCAAATCTCCACTCTCCTGTTTTGTAAGGATGGGTTTAATTTCTCCTGCCAGCAGCTGTGTAAGTGATAGCCTTCAGCATCTCTATATTCAGTGGGAGGGGAGAGAGACAGCTCTGGGAGATGATTCATCCCATCCCCATCTGTCTGAGATGGATTGGGTGAATCACTCCTCTGACATGCCCCACTCTTCACTTACCAGGGAGGAAGTCTGGGCTATTCACTCAGACAGGATGGTTGTCCATCAGCTTGGAGCATTCTGTGAGATGAATCCCACCCTGGGAGTGTGGTTAGAGCTCAGTTGTGGTGTGGCCACGTTGTGTGCAGGTGTGCATGGGCTCAGCAGATACAGAACAATTTTGCCCTTGCTGAGCCTGGGCTGCAGACTCCTCCCAGGGTTTGATCCCTTTAATGGCTCATTTTGCTGAGCACAGGTTGCTGTAACTGCTTGTGCCCAGCACCTGTAAAGTGTGTGTGGCTCAACTTCGTGAAGGAAGATTTGGGAAGGGCTGTCCCCACGTGGGTGTGCCCTTCCAGCCTGCGCAGTGGATTTTAGGTGAGGCTCAGCGTGTGCAGAACTGGCCCCACCGTTTAAGTCCCAAGGTCCATCTGCCACGGCCGAGCAAGATTGGATGGTGACAGTGAAGTCCTCAGGACTAGAACCTACAGCACCCAGCATTTCCCAGGAGGTCTCCCATCCAAGTTCTAATCCAGGGCTGACCCTGCTTAGCTTCCGAGATCTGACGGGATTGGATGTCAGGGAGGCATTTAACTGCTATGGTGAGCACTCCGGACTCTGATCACAAGGTCGTGAGTTCGAGTCTCAGTGGAGACCGTACCGGGCAGTTAAAGCCTCCCTGCCATCCGATCCCGTCAGATCTCGGATGCTCAGCAGGGTCAGCCCTGGTCAGTACCGGGTGCTGTGACAGTCCCGAGGACTTCACTGTCACCATCCAAGCTTGCTCGGCCATGGCAGATGGACCTTGGGACTTAAATGGTGGGGCCAGTTCTGCGCACGCTGTGCCTCACCTAAAAAATCCACTGCACAGGCTCGAAGGGCTCACCCATGTGGGGAGAGCCCTGCCCAAATCTTCGTTCGCGAAGTTTGGCCATACCTGTAAGCATGTTAGCTTAAATTCACCTTAAACTCTATATATGCTGCAATCACCCTTTGACTGCAGTAGTAATGTGCCCTTACCAACATTTCATAGGAAGGTTCCAAGCTCTGGTTCTTTGCCACTCCATAAATTCTTCAAAACCACAGTGTGCTCAACATCAAAACATAATGAAAAGTTCTTCTTTTTTTCCCCCTCTGACCTTTTCTGAGACAGTGTTTTCTGTTAAATGATGCACTACCTATCCCTATTTTCAAAGCTTCAAGGTTTTCAGTTTTAGAACATATTTTAAATGCATATTTGATTTTTGTTTTTGTTGCTGTTGCATATGTAGCCAGAGCTAACAATAAATAAAAAAAAATCGTGGAGTGAAATCTAATTGAAAAAGTGCCTAGAGTTAAAAACACATTGTTCCCTAGTAGAAAGAAAAAGTTATGCATGATTTACCATTTCAGCACACTGGGATTTAATTTTGAGGTTTAAGCAGATTTTTGTATATTTAGATGGTTGAAACTAATGACTATTTTTGTTTTTATTTTACTTTTTAAAAACATTTATGCAATAATTTCCTATTGCAGAGAACACTTATTAGATTAGCAATTAACCAGCTGATGAAATCTTTTTCAGATTTTAGAAACATACAGCTCTGCTATTCTGCTGCTCCTTTAGTGCAGAACAGACTCCACTCTCTCTTTCCTGGTTTAGAAGGCATTTTTAGCAGAATCATTCTGGACTCAAATGATTTCCTGCCCTTGTTAACCTTCATTTTCCTTTGGTGACACTGTTCTCTTCACCCTCTTGAGTGTTTGGCTCTTGACCCCTGTATAACATGACTTTGATGGCTTCATCCTTCCTATTGCCTGGCTTATCAAGGATTCATTAAGAGCAAAAGAACTTTGCTCTCTGTTCTTGCTGGAGGTGCAGAGGTCTGTTCCCACAGTGTGTATCACAATTGCAGGAAACATCTTTCTCAGTCTTGTGGTCCAAAAAATTTAGCTGGATGCGGACACAGGGCTTAGACACTTCTTTCATCCTGGAAGACTGAAGTTTGACAATGTGGGAACATCTAGGATGTGAAATGGCAAGATTCAGGTAATTTTAAAAGAAAGGAGTGGTCCCTCTGCATGTCAGACTGAGTGCTGTCCTCAGTTGTGCCTCCACTATCAAACTGAATTTCCTTTCTGAGTGCATCAAGACAATTTGAGAACACAGACTTTGCAGGGGGCTTGCATCAAGAAACTTGGGCTTTGTTTAATCATGAAGGTCTAATTTAATTTCAAAGTTGAACATCCATTCCTCAAAAATATCATTCTGGATAGATTTTATGTTGTCTACATCCTTTGTATGGCTTCAACTGTCTCCTAAATTGAAATGCTGGTACAAAAGTGGCTGGTTCAGAGCTACTGTTCATGTCCTCTCCTGATCCAATGGCCTTAGAAGTCCCTGGGAAAGTCTTCTGTGGCTCACATTTCTAATACTTAAATCAATGATGTGTGTCAGATAGAAATTTGGTTCCAAACTTGACACGTAAAATGCAATTTTGGAGTAGGTGATTTTTCAGTTGGAAGATTTCTGCAGCTGAGATGATTGATGATGAGCAGGCTAAATGTCCTCATCTGATTAGGGCATGATAAAATACATTAGCCAAAACCTCAAGGGGCTGGATTGGATGGTTCATAACATAACAAGATATTCTCAATTAGAGAACACAGATGTTCCAGACAGTTGGCCCAATTGACTGAATATGGCAGTAGAGCCACAAATGCTTCTCCCAGAAGGCTGGATCTTCAGTATCAAAAATGTGTTATTTACACAATGCTAGAGCCAAACAGGATTACATGCTCCACTCAAAATTCCTAATCACCTCTGTGTTCCTTGAGTGCTGAGATTATTTCTGTTAGAGCAGATGCTCATCCTGTAGTAGAAGGGTTTTCAAAGTATTTATTATGGAGCATAAAAACAGTTAAAAGAAAAATGAAATTAAAGGCAGCCGGCAATCAGTTGAGTTTAGAAAACTGAATTTCTTAATAGCCCAAACTTAATTCAAGGCAGTTAGTCTTTCAGGTAATATCCACCAAGGAGATTGTTGCTGAATCTCAGGCAGAGCTTTGCATCGTTACTGTTGTGCATTTATCGTCAGCAATTTTTCAAGAATGAACGTGCCAACTTGATCCAACCCAGTACTCAGTGCAATATATCACATGCTCATTTACTATGTGCTTAATTGCACTCTCATAGGTAGTGCTTTATGGAAAAGGCTTTTAAAGCTTCCAGTATTGGCTTTATATTTTGCCAGGTTAGACATGGAATGTGAATGCTCAATAAATACATCTCTGATTTTTTGGCCTTAAAGTAAGGCGCCAAACTGAACTGACTTTAGGGTTTAAAGTGAAACTTATTTAAAAGTATTACTCTTTTGAAATAGTAAATTTCAATTTCAATTATAATGAAATACTTCTCTTTGTTTTGTACATAAGAGATGTGATTTTTATCTGCGTGTTTGGAAAAAAAAGTCAGCACAAACTTTCTCCCAGACTTTGAAATAAATGCTGTATTTTTATATTCATTGTACACCTGCTAAACTGTCTGTGTAACTTAGAGAAGGTGTAATATGGATGGGGGATGGAGTGTCACACTGCAAACTTTCCTGTTCAAGGATTGACTCTCCCTTTGGGTTTGTGCAGTGGACAGTGCAGTGTAATCTGTGTCACTGCAAGGAATTTAAACTACTGGGTGCAAAAAAAGGGGATTCTCAAGTTTGAGTTGCAGTTCTCTAACTCCCTCCCTAGCCTTAATCTTGGTAGTGAACAGTGACTCTTTAAGTAGAAGGGAAATAATACATCTCTGCTTGATCAATGCAACAGGATTTGGTCCTACTAAAATACACCCTGTTGTTTTCTCCCTCTGGTTTCACAGCAAGTTGTAAATGTTCAAAATCAGGTTTAATTCACTGAACCACACTGCAGGATAATTTAATGAAATATATTATTAAACTGCTCCATAATTCTGGTTGGTTTTTTTGGGTTTTTTTGTTTGTTTGTTTGGTGGTTTTTTTTTTAGTGTAGATATTGTCTCTGTGGGGTAGGACCTTCATTCAGTAGTCCGTTGGTTCCAGTCCTTTGTGTCATGGACTTCCCAGTTTACTGGAGAAATTGGCTGCTCAGAGTGCCTCACAGTCATATATCCTAAAGCAAATAAGTAGATACACATTTAGATGGAAATAAAAATGATAAACTAGATCTCTGTCTTGTATAAATGCAAAATACAGAAATCAAAATGGGAAAATTCCACTTCCCTCTGTGGTATTAGTCATCATAAGAGCTTGAATGCAAATACAGAGCTTCAATTTATTAAGGATTTGGGGATCTGAAACACATTCCAACAGGATTTGAAAGGCATACAAGAACTGTGCCAAACAGATTACATCTGGAAATATCAGATGTATGTTACCCTTCAAATGTTAGTTGGGAAAAGAGAAAGAAGGTGCAAAAGAAGAAGAAACAGAGGTGCAAAAGAGATGATTGTTTTTCTGATATGGAAAACTCCAGAAGTTCTAGTCTTTTACTGTTTGATAATATAATTAGCCAGTGTTTTGACTAGACTGATTTGATAATGATGCATAGAAAAGGGCAATTTAATCTTGGCACAGTAACTAGGAGTGTTTGCCTCATTGCTTTCTATGTCTTAATTTCTACTTTAAATTAAATGTCTTCAGCTTCTGAATGTTTTATGTTAGAAACCTTCCTTTACAAACCTTCTATTTTGAGCCACTAATTAATTTAATGCACAAGTTAGATATATCATGGGATTGCAATAGATCAGGAATATTTTTGTTCTCTTTCTGCATCTCTAAACTATTAAAACACAGTGCAAACCATTTATGCATTGAGGAGGACATGCACATTTCTTATTCCCTCTCAGATGTTTCTATTAACTTTTTGATGGCCCTTTTGCTCTTATTCCCTGAATACTTGTACTTCCATTTATTTGTAATTCATATATCTTCGGTGGAAAAAACCCATTGCACAAACACTCACTTTAGAAAAACAAATCAATTGATTGCAAAGGAAATTAACCCCTTATGCAAAGGCACGTGCCTTGTGCTCTGCACTACCCTCACTCAGAAAGGTGATGTGCCCACATTTGGTAGTTCTCTGTTCAGTCAGTGAGACTTGGTATAAATAACAAAATATCCAGAGTTCTGTTACTTGGGGTGAAGGATAGTAAGAGGTGGAGACTGTTGGACTAGAGGAAGTTACTCAGCTCCTGTTTGGTGGATGAGGGTAACATTAGGCAGCTTTCTCTGAGTTTCCCGTTATGACTATTTTTCTCATGTTTCTCTTGAGCATCTGTTAATTTTGAGGGTTGTTGGAGTAGATGGGCCACTGTTTTGACCAGAGTAACAATCCTTTGGTTGGATTTTATAGAATACTCTTTTTTGAGAAACTTTGAGAAGACTCCACTTGGATGGTGTAGTTCCATCTGCGACTGCTCTTCCAACTTGTTTGACCTCTTTGGGGTTTAAGCAGAGATTCCCATTTACTTCGAAGTCTGAAGTATTGAATCACTCTTTTTTGTACTAAACTTGCCATTTCCCACTTTGGATTCTACAGAACTCGTATTTTACTTTGAAAGACTGAGCTTGAGCAAAGTAATTTATCCACCTAATGAGTGCCAAACTTGATTTAGCCTGATGAGGACAAAAGCACTGGAGGAGGAGAAGGGCTTGATGTATTCTGTTATCTGAGGCCTGAAAAATTATATAGAGATATTTAAAGCAGATGCAGGAGTTGCTGCACATCCTTGTGTGCTAACCAGCAGGATATATCAGATCAAATAATGATTTTTATTCTTTTCTAGGGAATCAGTAGCCTCTTCAGTTCCTTAAAAGTGGTGCGTCTCCTACGACTCGGTCGAGTTGCCAGGAAGCTGGACCATTATCTGGAATATGGTGCTGCTGTGCTGGTGCTGCTGGTGTGTGTGTTTGGACTGGTGGCCCACTGGCTGGCCTGCATATGGTACAGCATCGGGGACTATGAGGTTATAGATGAACTCACCAATACAATCAAAACAGACAGCTGGCTCTACCAGCTGGCCCTGAGCATCGGGACACCATATCGCTACAACACCACTGGCTCGGGGCAGTGGGAAGGAGGACCCAGTAAAGACTCCTTGTACATATCCTCTCTCTACTTTACCATGACAAGCCTTACAACGATAGGATTTGGAAACATAGCACCGACCACTGACGGAGAGAAGATTTTTTCCGTGGCCATGATGATGGTTGGCTGTAAGTAGAACTCAATTTTACTGTGTTTAACACTAAGGAGGTTCTGTGGCTACTGGGGTGGTTGCATAGCACACTTGCTCTAAGTTTTCGTCATGTCCTGGAAAGTCTGAAGGACCTGTAAATAATCATGAAATGAACTTGGTATTGAAAACAAAAATTGAAGTTGTGTAGTTTTTAAGTTGTTTGAAGAACTAAGTGTTCTGGGTGCATAAGTGCGCCCACAGACAAGTTTATATTGAATTCAGGGCCTCTTCTTTAAGCTTTAAACATGACTTTTATCATGTTTGGAAGGTCTTGGCTAGAATTTGGCTAAAAGTTACAAAGTGTATTAAAATTCAGCAGTCTGACTGAGTTTTGCATATAGACTTGCACCATCTTGGAAATGTCTGATGTTGTTTTATCCAATTCTTGAAACATTTAGTGATTCCATAAAGTGGTTTTGTACCTAATGGCACTGGTTTAGATTACAAGTTCTGATTTTATCTTCTGAATGTATAGACCCTTGTCACCAGCAATGCTAGAAGTGAAGGAAAATATAAGACACAATATTGCACCTTTTCCCTGCTTCCTGCTCTTTCACAGCTCTGCTGAAATAGCCTAAAACCAATAGTGGTAAGGCACATTTCTCATTTCATGTGCTGCCAAGGTTAGATCACTTAGCAGCTCTACAGGTTAACAGAAATCTTCAAAATATAGTGAGGGCAACTTAAAATGGTAATACCATTTGGGAGAATTATTTTCCTGTTAAATAAATAATTCTTGGTATTTCTCTGTTGCTTTCTATTTTCTGAGCTCCATACAAACACTAAGCAATTATGTAACAAGAGAGCAAACATAACCTTTTGATAATAAGATCTGCATAATCTCACTGATAATTATCTCAGCTAACACTCTGAGCTCATCTGAGAGAAATACTGAACTATAAAGAGGAAGTTTTCTTGCTACAGTCTTTCTAGATCTTTGGAAGATTAAAGCCATTTGTTTGGAGATTTTGAAGTGCTTTTTAAAAAGAAAGGTTGCAGTTTTAGGACTCTCTTTGCACAATGGTGCAATGAAATCCCTGCTGAACACCCCCTTTACATGATGGGTTGATGTGCTCCAAAACATTTCCGAGTCCATAAAAAATAAATCCCCAAGATAGGTCACTAATGAGCTATTGCAGGTAGGTCATCAAAATCCTATAGGTGTTGTTGTGTCATTTGTTGAGACTGCTTTGTGGTATTTACAGAATCTGGAAACTTGGAGAATAAAGTCCATGTATAGCATTTTATATATATTGTAATATTTACATCCCTTGGGCTTTTTTTTTTTTTTGTGGGGACTTCTATTGCCCTGCAGAGAAGGGTCTCACAGAAGGAGATAAGTGGTAAATGACTTAGGTTGGGGTGAGAGCCATTAAAACATAATAAATGCTAATACCATTTATTGATAATGACAACAACAACAACAAAATACATGCGTGGTGTCAGTAAGTGAAAAGGAAATGGAGATTGTAACCTGCTTTGTATTTGTTGTAGGTGAATTGTGTTCTTGCTTTTTCACCTCTGAAACTTAGTAAAGATGGGGAATACACGGAGCAGGATCAGTTTATATTTACAACAGCCTATGTGTGTGCCACTGGCAGATCTTAATAGTTTTCCTAAGGTTTCATACAAAATGATTAAGTGTCCATGTAAAATTTTTAAGTGGTAACAGTGAGCTTAGTAGTTGGAAAACTTTGGGTATATTTATCGGCTTTTGGATAATGTAAAATTTAAGAAGTTTGCTAAAAGGACACTTGAGTTGCTTATTGCATAAAAACACCATCAACATAAATGTGTCTTCTCTTGTGAATGGGATGAAGAGCATTGTGGACTCCAGGAAGAATACAGACAGAACTTTTTATTAGTTTGTTTACAGGTGCGAAAATGCTCAATTATCATCAAATGGTTGAATATTTGGCAGTGACATCAATGCAGATTTGAAAATTCCCAATTAGTGCTCGTTAGCATGATGACTGTTCCTAAAATCCAGAGCAGTTCCTTTATTGGTTGAATACTGGTTGGAAGATACACCAGCTCCCAAAAAAGCACTGGTCATGGGCTTTATACTTGCAGTATTTCTGCCAAGAGATCAGACCTGCAGGATTACATAGATGTGCTTTGCAGGGCCAGCTGCTGAAAGCCTGACACTCTGACCTCCAAAATGAAACAGGAAGGTACAGCAAATAGTCAATGGAATAGTGACCATTGAGCTGGGAGAAGGACTTGGCCCCATGAAAAGGTGAAACTAAAAACTGAAAATTATTTGAATACTTTTCAAACCAAGATGTTTTTGTTTCTCTTTTGAAACAGTGTTTTGAGATAGACGTTCAGCAAAATTCAATTACAGTTCAATCAATAAAAATCTCTGGTTCCCAAATAGACTGTTATATACAGAGGGAGGCTGTGAAATACCTTTGGTAGTTCTCCCATAGAAGCTTGCTAATACCAAGAGCTGATATTGGCAGTGTGTTTTATAACAGACTATGCCAAATAAATGTCTTAAACTTAGCACTGGAATCAGAGATAGTAATTCATCACAATCCCAGCTGCCTACTCATGCAAACTGCAGATAGGAAAGGAAATCTTCACTGCCTTGTCAGCGAGAAACGGCTTGTTCTGAAAGCCCCAAGTTTCCTATTCATGCTGGCAAAGTTATCAGGAGCTGGGAGGAGTATTTGGAAAGATTTGCAAATCCTTCTGGTGGGCAGGATTGCAAAGTAGTGCACTTGTTAAAAATAGCCAAGTTCAGATTCTGTAGGTGCTGATAAAGCACTGCTCGGTGCAGGGCAGTGGTGGGGGAAGCCCTGATGAATGAGGATGCTTTTCAGTTTGATTGGCAGTTTGTCACTTGCTTGTTCACTGAGGACAGATTGAGTGGGATATTTAGACTGAAATACATCACCTGTCTTGCAGGAAAGAGAGCTTTGAATAACTTAACCTCATCTTTTGGAGCTTGCTTCAGATTTCTTTTCGCCTGACTAGTTTTATCTTGGTGTCCAGTGCTGTTCAGTAATATTTTTTCTGCTGCTTTCTGACACTTGAAAAGCTAAAAATAGCAAACATAAAGCATGCTATGACAAGGGAACAAGGTTTATGCAAAGATTATTGTTTAAATACCTATTGTGCATTTGCTGCCTAGAGTTGCTGAATATGCATTGAAAATCTGATTTTTGTAGCACTTTTTGTGTTGATCTAGGTCATTTCATCCCCTCTCTGTGCAGAGCAGAACAAACAGGTAGATCTGTCAGATCCTTTGAATGGATGAGGAATCGTTTATTATTCAGGAAGGACCTTTCTTGTAAACCTCCCCTTATCTTCTGTCAGCTCACAGCCTCCAAACGCAAACTCAGTCTGTGCTGCTGTCTGTTGCTCTAGTTCAGTCCTCATGCAGGTTTTAGGCTTCTGCAGCACGGCCATAGGTGCAGATGTAAAACCAATTCAGTTTGTGCCTTTCACTGGAAAAAAAAAAAGAATGACTCAAGAAAGAAGATAGAAAGAAACTTTTGGTTTATACACCATCATTACTGTATTGCAACTCAGCACAGCCAAGACTTCAGTGAGCAGAAAGTCAGTAAAAGGGAAAAGGCATTTTGGGGAAGGTGGCAGTATGGAAGGGTGAAACAGCTGGCAGAGATGGGGTCTTCTGAAGGAACAAGTGTGAATGTTTAAATACCAGGAATTATGTACTGCCATAAGCCTTCTTCCTTTCTGTGCTCCCACTGGGAGAACAGTGACCAGCTTCCTAGCCATCCTGGTTTAGGCTGGGATAGAGTTATTCTTTCTAGTAGCTGGTGCAGTGCTGTGTGCTGGATGTAGAATGAGGGTGATGTTGATGACACACTGATATTTCTGTTGTTGCTAAGCAGTGCTTAAACTAAGCCAAGGACTTTGCAGCTTCTTGTGCTGTGCCAACGAGGTGGCTAAGGGTACATAAGAAGCCATGAGGGGACAGAGCTGGGGCAGCTGGCCCAAACTGCCATTGGCATCATGCTGAACCATGAATCTGGGGGGCACTGCTCAGCACGTGGTGAGCAATTACATTGTGAACCACTGGTTTCTTGTATTCTTTTCTCATTGTTATTTTCCCCCCTTCCTTTTCTGTCCTATTAAACTTTCTTTATCTCAACTCATGAGTTTTACTTTTCTTTCTTCATTCTTTCCCCCATCCCACTAGGGAAGAATGAGTGAGTAGGTGGCTGGGTGGTTTTTACCTGCCTGCTGGGTTAAAGCACAACACTCAGCTTGCAGCTTGGAGGGTCTCTGTCACATTCCTGCATGCTTCTGGTGTAACCTGGAGAAATCAATTTGCCTCTGTCCATGTGCAACAACGAAACTGCTCTGAATGGCACAGAGCAGATTGCAGAGTCAGTAAAAATATGGCTTATTTTTTATACCATAAATGTCACATTTACATGAGTTATTTTGTCCAGCTTCATCCAAACAATAAGTATATTCCACTGAAATGCTCTGATGGTTCTTGCAGCAAGGGAAGGTCAGAACATGATATCAAAGGCAAGAGTGTCAATGAACATTGAATACTTCACTGCTTCTCAGGATGTGAAAGGCCAAGAAAAATCTCTTAGCTCCCCGTCAGTCCTCAGAAGAGCTGAGAAAAGGTGCTTTGTACTTCTTCTTTTAGGGAGGTACTTATATCTACATTCATAGTTATTTTGGCTTTTACCTACTCCAGTTTTATGGGAAGGTGGTTGTGGGGGACGTGATGTTTTTCAGAGACTGGTTTTAAATTATGGTGAAGACAGACTTCATAATTCAAATTGGTTTTGTGTATGAGCAGAGGAATTTGTTGTGGTGATTGTACAGAATACCTTCTCTGAAAAATCTGAGCAATTTTTAGACACCACTTTCAAAAAGTCAGTTTCCAGTTTAATGGCTTGAAATGGTAACTTCTTGTTTCTTCTTAAAATACCCAGGTTGGTGATTTTCAGGTAGGAAAAGGAAATAGTACTTGCTGTCTCTTTGACCCAAGTTGTTATTGTTCAGGGGAAAGATGATGAAGGGGAGAGTGGGTGGGTTCTTTCTGATGTCATGGAATTATAGAATGGTTGGGGCTAGAAGGAACTGTAAAGATCATCTAGTTAGTTCCAACCGCCCTGCCATGGGCAGGGCCACCTTCCACTAGGATATCTATGTGTTCTGCTAGACACTTAGATATCCTAGGTATGTCTGCCAGACACATAAATATAGATATCATAGTTACCCTAGATATGTCTGCTAAACATACAGACATCCTGCTCTGCTTTTAATTTTACTAAACAGAGAGAATGGGACATTCTCTTTCCTTTTTAAAATGGGTGAGATGCTCTTACCCGAGCCACCTCTGGTCCTAAAGCCTCCTGTATTCAGCAAATGATGCTAATGGCACCCCCCTCCTTGCAGCTGCTCGCCTCTTTTTTGAAGTTGTGACATGGACTCCCAGGGATTGTCAGTCATCTCTCCACTGATCTGTCAAACCTAATTCATTATTTAAGTGAGTTGTTTCATTGTTCATGTAACATTCATCAGTTCCCTGCCAATATGTGGTAGTTAGCCACTTGAGTGCTGTTTGTGTGAATCATGGAGGTTTATCTAGTAAATTTGTTAGGCAGTGGCTGAGCCCACGCACTGACACAACAGTGTGTAATTGTAGGAAAGCACTTGGTTGGCAGACTTCCAGACAAGCAATCCCAAGAGTCCATAGGATTTAATTTTTGATCTTGAGGAAAATGTATGTGTAAGATAGCACCTTCCAGCAAAAATCATTGCCAGTAACATAGATTAAATAATATTTTTCATAGCAACAGGTAGTAATATGAGAAGGCTTTACATCTCTAGAAATTCATAGGCTGGAGTGTTTAGGGATGGTTGAAATCCAACTCTGCCCTCAGGGTGTCCTGCAAGAGTCAGTTCTGTGTAAGGGCATTTTCCTTTCTTGCAGAGATGTGGGATGTGGGAGAGAAGTGGCTCTGCATCACCTGTCCAGGAGCTGCAGAAGGGTTTGTTTAACTCCTTGAGCTGTAGAAGGCTTGTGCCAATTTTTCTGTGCTGCTCCTTGCAGTGTATTAAATTGTGGGCTGGAGGGGTGCAGTGAAATATGTTTCTTTCAACAACAGCATGGCCCCACTAGTGAGCTCTTAGTTGCTTCTTAAAATCACAAAATCTGTGAATGGTTTGGGTTGGAAGGGACCTTAAAGTTCACCTCATTCCAACCCCCCTTCCATAGTCCGGAACACCTTCCACTAGACCAGGTTGCTCCAAGCCCCATCCAACCTGGCCTTGGACTCTTCCAGGGATGGGGCAGTCACAGGTTCTCTGGACAAGCTGTTCAGCTACACACAGGTGCAATCTTCAGGGTGCATTTGGTGGGTGGTGTCCAGGATGCTTCCACAGCCAGCAGTGTAAGGTGGCTGGAGAGCTGGGTGACAGCCTGCATGTCTTGGATGGATTGCTCGCAGGTTATTGCCAAGTTGGACTTAGCTTGACCAAGAGTGGTTTTAGACATTAAGACAGTGTGTCAAAGGTGTTTCCAGAAGGCTGATTTGGGTGCATTTCTGTCTGTCTTGTTCTGGGCAGGTTATCATTTGGCCTCATCACCAATATCTTGCTGGATGTAATACCAGAAGTAAAGCTGCACAGCACTCCTACCCCTTTTCTTTGAAGTGAGCACATTTTGATATTTCAAAGCTTGAAGAAACGGTCTCAAAAGGCTGCAGGACACCTGAAGACTAGGAGTAAATATTTCTGTATAACTAATTCAGTGATGCCAGTTTAAGTGAAACTTGGGATAAATTTATTAGTTTAGCATTTCAGATAAGGCAGTGAGAAAGGTGGTAAATTCTTCAACATCTGAATCAGGAGGGAGTAAAACTGTTCATTCACATTTATCCATAAGTGCAAACAGAAGACAGTGATGCAGAAAGTTACAAGAAGTTGCCTTGCCAAGTGGCAATTTCCCCTTTTGAGTGCCATTGAAAAAGCATTTTGATGCTTTTGGACTGTTGAACCATAGTCCAAGTGCTATTAGCTCTACAATGCACTGATACCAAGATTTTTCTGTGGTTTTTTTTTTTAACTGTAAGTAATCTTAGACATGTGTCACAACTGGAGCAGGAATATTTCCTGTCAGGTTATTCTCAGTGTAGCAGCTGAACTTGGCAATCTTAATATTCTCTGAACAGCTGCATGGAAAAGACTTAAGAGTATAATTGCTTCAGTAACCTACAGTAAAAAACAAAATTACTCTTAGGGAGTAGGTCTGGCATCATCCACTCTTAATGGAACTTCAGTGTAAGAGTGAGATCACAGAATCATTGTTTAAGTTGGAAAACACTTTTAAGATCATCAAGTCCAACCATTAACTCAGCTCAGCCAACCCCACCCCTAAACCATGTCCCCAAGTGCCATGCTTACATGTCTTTAAAATCCCTTCAGGGATGGTGACTCCACCACTTCCCTGGGCAGTCTGTTCCAAATTTTTCCCAATATCCAATCTTGCTGCAACTTGAGACCATTTCTACTTGTCCTATCACTTGTTACTTGGGAGAAGAGACTGACCCCCACCCAGCTACAACCTCCTGTCAGATGGTTGTAGACAGCAATAAAGTCTCCCTTGAGCCTTATTTTCTCTGGGATAAACAATCCCAGCTCCCTCATCTGCTCTTCATCTAACTTGTACTCCAGACCATTCCCCAGGTCCATTGTCCTTCTCTGGACATGCTCCAGCACCTGGTTGTATCCACCAGGCTGGCGTGGACAGGACAAGGACAATTGGCAGAAGCGCCACAGAGGGGCCACATGTGCCATGTTTTGTTTTAAGTCTGTTGTGGCAGTAGATTTTTAGATATCCAGGGTCTAGTTTATAGCAAAACCACGTGTCTTTATATAAAAGAGCTTTAAGACTGTAAAGCAGCCTCCTTGGGAAGTTTTATGGGATTTTCTTCAAGGTTATAGCTTGCATGTACTTATGTAAGGTTTACTTTTATTGTCATTGTCTTGATATGTTTAAATGAAATTATGGTATCAAGAGAGATAGGACAATGAGTGGGAGAGGTAGCAATGAAGAGAGAAATGTTATTTCATGCCATTGAGCCGTATTATTTAAAACAACTTGATATTAAATAGAGGATACGTAAATGGGGAAAATTAACCTTTATTCTCACACAGAGTACAAACAATCACCTGAGATGGTTCCAGAGGGATTATCGCATTGTCCCAGATCACTCACAACAACTGTATCTCTCAGGAAGGAAAAAGCTTTAATTAGTCTGACTAGATCAGCAAATATATCCGACTAGCTAAGAACACAACACAGTAAAGCTTTATAGCATATTGTGCTAGAGGGATAAACAAATCTGAGATAAAAGATACCCCCCAAGGTATCACATTGCTTGGATGGAAGGGGCTCAGGAGATCGTTTGTGTTTTCTTGTTCTGAAGTTTCAGAAAGCCAAGTGAGCGATCTAAGTCTGTGTCTGCACAGAGATCCTTAGTTAATTTTGTGTACTCATGAGAGAATACCTGTGTGTCTTTGGCGTTTCAGAGGGAGAGTTACCCAAGTAAGTCAGGCCAGTTATCAGATAGGTCCTGCCTGATTTCAGTGGAGCTGTGCTCTTCACTTGGCCCTGTTTTCAGTGGATAAAACAGGTATTTTCTGTTAAATCTCATTAATATTGGCGCAGTTTTGCTTGCAGGTAAGCGGTTTATCATTTGGAGCCCTTGGAAAGATAAGATGGGCAACTCTGCAAGGAGAAAAGTTGTTTTAGGAAGTGTCCCGTTATGGAGAAATTTAATCATACTCGTTAATCAGGCCTTAAAATACTATTTTTTTCAGGTCCAGCAAGAGATTCCTGTGCTTAAATTTTGTTGGGTTGACTTTCAGAACTGCAAAACTGTGTGACATTTTTGCACATCCAGAGAGGCTGATAGAGTTGGGGGGTTTGTGTTGTTTTTGTAAAATATGTAGAAAGTCCCAGTCTCTGGGAGGTTTCATTATTGCAGTACTGCCTCTTGGTACTGTAACATATTTGGTGGTACTTATTGATATCAGGTAATTAGATAAAAATGACTGATACCAGTGTTTGGTTTCTCATTGATGTGCATCCCTATGAGCACTGAGTCAAATCCAGTTGTGTTTCATTAGGAATATTTTGGTCAAGAATGATTAAAATGAGTTTTCTTCCACTGGCCAACATCCAGCATGGGTTTGTCAAGAGGAGTTCATGGCAAATTAATCTGATTTCTTTCTTCGACAAGATAACTGCCTAAAGAATAAGAGGAATTGAGTAGATATGATATATCTGAACTTTTTAAAAGGCTGCTGACACTTTTCTACGTGGTGGTCTTGTGGCCAACAGGTGAAAGATGATCTCAACACAGTCATAAGAAAGTTGGTGATAACTGATTGAACAACCTCCCTCAGAATTCTAATCAAGGGTTTCACTGTCAAAGTTGGACGGACTTGCCAGGGAAATTTTTGCCCTGCATGTGATTCTATTCAACACTTTCATTAGAAGAGTTGAGTGACAGAACAGAGAGAGTGCACATTGGGAGAGATATGGGAAGGGTTGCAAGTGGTTTAGGTGATAGGATCAGAATCCAAAATGATCCTGTAAACTGGAAAGGCATCCCAAAATCAGCAAGGTGACTGTCAACAGAAGTGAATGCAATGCACCACATGTACAGAGGACAAATCAAATGCATAAGTGCAGTACAGGGAGTAAATGGCTCTGCTGCTGCAAGGCCAGAGAGGATTTTGGAGGATTAATAGAGGAGAAAGTGATAGGGAACTGCAGACTGAATGTAACAACACAAGAGTGGGCTAAAACCTGTAAATCTCACTCAGGAAATTATCAGGAGCAGTGTCACAGGCAAGCTGAGGAAGACATTTGTTCTCTTGGGACTAGGACTCATTAGGCACTTTTTTCCTTTTTTTTAATATAAAGTGCTGTAAGGAAGCTGTAGACCCATTGAAGAGATAGGAGATCAATAAAATGTTTTACAAGGCAGGATCTCAGGGGAATAGTTGGTGAACTGACTTTGGCTTAAGCTGATGAAAGCTTAAGGGACACTGGAAAATTGACTTCTACTATGGAAAGAGTATGCTTGAAAGGGAAAAAAATGTTGATCCTCTGTTTTCGGAGGGCAATCAGGTCAGTTAGGAGGGAATGAAAGACTGATGTTGGAAATCCCTGTTTCCAACATCAGTCTGCCAAAACTTTTCATCTATAGGTGGGTTCAGATCATGGGCAGAGCCACCACCAGATTGGGTTGACTCCACTTCATTGATGAGTATCTGTCAATCTTGCTGCAGGTCTCCTTGCTTCTCCCTCTGTTACAATTGGACCGGGCATTTCCTTGAGGGCACTCCCAACCCTACATCTCTCTGAAGTTAGAGAATAAAGTACAGCTGCAAATCCCTGTTGTGTGTTAAAGAAGGCAAAGCTGGTAGAGCTCACTTTCTATAGGTGATTGACTGTCCTTAAACATTTAGTGATTTTTTGTGGTCCACGATGCAGTGGCTGCAATGTCTGTCCCTACATATCTTGCATATTTGAACTGGAAAATGTTCATGCACCTGCTGGGTTACACTCATCCTGGGGAAGTTCAGCTCCCTGGGGAAAGGGCCATTGTCCTACAGACCATGTGAGGCTTTGAGAAATGAATGGGAGTGTCCAGTGCTAAAGCAAAGCTATAATGGGATTTTTTTTTAGCAAGTACAAGGTCTGTGTGGTAGCATTCATATTCTCTGATAAATTCAGAAGGCATTGTTTGGAGCAGATGAATCTTGATTCAGCTATTTATGGCAGAAGAACCTCTTTTCACTGTGGGTCTGAATCAAGTCCATCTGTAGGAAACAGAGGGAAATTAATTTTGGTAGAGGAGTTTTGCCTTTTTTTAAAATGCATTTTATCAGTCCTTCAGTCCTTCCTGAACTGAGACCTTAAATTCATACTGTGTTTTAACTGTGGAATAGTCTCACTGACCTCATAGTTTATTGAGAACTTACCTTAAAGTGTTTTTGTGGCCACAAGCCACAATGAAAGGAACATTTCTGACATAAAAGGTTTATTGGTGGATCTTCCAAGTATAGGCAAGAGGGAATTAGGAGGGTAAGTCCCATTTGAAGGTTGCTGGGACTTATGCCTAAAATTCCTGTAGGCATAGTGTAAAACTTCACCATCCATTTCAGTGAGGTCCCACATAAGGAAACTATTTGTTTTGAATGATTTGTTTGAATGATCACCTGTTTGGCAAAGGCATGGGAACAAACTATCATTCCTTTCTAGTGTGAAAGGATTTGCCTGACCAGAAACACTCCAAAGCCCCAAATCTGATGGAAGCTTCCATTCCATTATTTTTAATAGGAAATTGGAGCATAAAGAAGGTTACTACTATTTCTTATTAATGCAAACATTTCCTGCAATTGATAGTTCACCTTACCTAAAAGAAATATAACTTTCTAGTTAATCAAACACAATCTTTGTGCATTAGCACTTGAAAGCAAAAAACCAGGCAAGTCGATAAGGTAAGAAAGAAGTTCAGAATAAAGCTGCTGCCATCAGTGCCATAGGAAAGTATTAAATGTCTGGAGGATGTGAGTCTGAAATAATTAAATGTGGGTGAAGGTTGGTCATGCAAGAGGAATCTTGTAATCACATCTTGTGTGAGGATGAATGAAATGAAGGAGGAAAGGAAGCGAACACAAGTGTGTGAGATCCCTAAAAAACCTCCCTTCTCCCATGCACAGGTTCATTTGGGCAGAGAGGTTTGTTTAGTGACATGCTGGACTTTGTGTGTGCGTCCTTGCTTGTGAGTGATGATGTGTTGGGAGCCCCATCACATTTGTTTCACGTGTGGCAGGGGCTGAAAGCTCGTCCTGCTGAAAAGCAGAACACAGGTGAAGTTGTTGGTGACTCGTGAGACCTTATGGGAGTGAAGGTGATTGCTGTCACTGAGCACCCTGTCCCCTTTCTGTCCCTTGGGCAGGAGCAGGGAGGTGTCCAGGGTTGCACCCATGTTGAGGCTGCTCTTCTCCTGGGAAGTCAAGGGATAACACAGGCTGTTAAATGGGACGTTAAATGGCAGAGTTGAGAGATTTATCTAACACATTATTCTTGATTTCAAAACAGTAAATCTTCATTGGCAGAACTTCCTTAATATTTTTCAGGGATTGATGTGCATTATTTGTGTTGCTCTTGAAGAGCTTTCTAGCAGGATTACAATTTTACTTTGTAGATCCCACAGCCTGCTTTGGCCAATTTTTTTTTTAATTATTTTTTCCTAAGCTTCAGAGTGGGGCCCAGCACTGCACTTGCTTCACATGTTCCACAAACTGCTAACAGAGCACAAACTTAGATCAAGTCTCTTTTAACTTGTTAAAACCCCAGAGAACCCCAGGAATGCCAGAAAATATTAATGAATTAAATCCTAGAGTGCTTTGCTAAACAGAGAACTTAATGATAAATATTGGGGCTCTCCCACATTTAGCTGTCTTAGGAACAAGTGAGATTTAAACTCCCCTGCATTACAGAGAGAATGGCGAGAAAATTATTCATATGCTTTAAACATGGATGTGTTTTTGTTTAAATGCTTCTTATAAGCATTTAAAAAATGCTTCTAAATGTTTGCAATATTATACAAGGCGATTAGAGGCTTTGAAAGGAGTTTAGTGGAAGCTGCATGAGAATTGAACACCCACACAAACACCCAGAATAGGAGGGACAGGAAGCTGAGCTGAGCAGATTTGATCTAACCTAATTAGTCAGTTTGTTGTGGGTTTTACAGTGTATTATTGATAAACAAACATGCTGTTGAAGAATTAGTAATCTAAAACATTGGAGTTCATTAGTGTTTTTAGTGGTGCTCTCATAGCCACGCTCCATCTGGATGATAATAAGAAATAATGGACTGTAGAGGAGTTATGCATCCTCACCTTCTAATCCATCTCCAGCCAGCTGGGAAAGCAACAAAGAGGGTGTTTGCTGAAATATATCACTTTGTGATTATAAATTCAAAGGGAACAGAGTCCTCTATTCTTTATCTCTGCACCAGGCATTTATTCTTCTCTTCTTTTTGTGCTGCACTCCTATTTCTAACCAAATTTATACTGTGGATAAAGGTACATCATCGTGTCAATATGACAGACATCTCTGCAGTGGCATGATATCTTTAATGGGTTTTGTGTTACTACAACGAGAATGTCAGAATTCATCAGATTTTCTCATAGTTTATTGTCTTTCAGCTTGTAATTGTAGGAGCAAAGCATTGTCATGTATAATGGCAACACATGGGGGTTGTTAACTAATGTGTTTTCATGTGACATGAAAAGGAGCAGGAGTCAGTTGTGGTCTCTTTTAATTGTCAGCATTTAACAGAGAAACAAGAGCTTTTGGGTAGAGGTACAAGAGCTTTTGGGTAGAGGTGTCTAAAGGCTGAGGCTTTCATGTAGGAATTTGAAATGTTTTAGTTTCATTTCCAGATCTGACATTTGTTAGAATTGTGAACTTTGGCATTTGATAAATACTGTGGTTCTTTATTCCTCTACAAAACCTATGCCTGATTTATTGGTTTGAATGTTAAATGGTGGGGGAGAGGAACTCCATATATTTTTGTACAGTGCCTACCAAACCACATTCCAAATTACAGGGAACCAAGAACAAATTAAAATATTCCAGGAATCAGGAAAAAACCCCAAAAATAGTCTGACTGTGCTGAACTAGTCTGAATTTCTGTAGCTGACTTCACGTACCTGGTTCAGACCTTGGTTAAATTCGAAGAGTGCAGGAGACATTTAATTTTTACCATTCTACAGTTTAATAGCTGAGTGAAGGCCGAGGTAAATGGGTGATGCTGTCCATTGCTCTGGCTAGTCTAATAGCCTGCAGTCAGGATATTTCCTGATAGCCAAGAGTTCATATGGGTCTCAGCCACAGCATTTGTAGGAATAAATCAGGTGAAACTTGTAGTTCATCCTAATTTAAAAAATAATAAAATACCTGCATTGTTTTGCTTCAGGGAATGCAGCCTCCTCAATAGGACCAGAGGCAATTCTTTCTACCAGGAGCATGGTAAATAGTTCTAGGATTAATATAGCCAGGGTGCATGGGAACAGTACAGATTTGTGCTGAAATTAGTCCCTGAATCTTGCTTCTCAGAAAAATGTGATGAGCATATGTGGGCATAAATGCTTGATACATCCTGATCATTTAAATTGATACAATAACATGTTTAAGGCAGAGCCAGTATGATTTAGCAGAATGGCAAGAAATATCTGGCTGACGTGACAAAGCCACAACAGGTATCTGCTCTAAATATGCAAAAGCTTTTGGAAGTCCCATTATAGACTCTGGAAATGTGAGTTGTTTAGTGTATTAGGCAACATGTTCAAAACACTGATGGAGCTTTGGGGAGTTTTATGTCTCATTCACTCTTGGAGGGATCTTGGCTTTTACACCACGTTCATATTTTCTGAAAGCCTTTCCCACTGCAACTAACAGAGAACGTTTTAAACTAGTTTAGGATCCGTTCCTTTCTCCCCTGTTACCCTCCAAAATAATACAGAAATATTAGTTATAAAAAGGAAATGTGAGATAACTACTAAACAGGCAAGGTAAACATAAAACATCAGGCCACTATTTGGAGATCCCTGGTCTCCGAGCAGCAGGTCTTGGAGTGTTAAGCCTTGAGATTAAATTAATATTAGACATGTGGGGGTTTTTTCCATAAAGAGCAAGAAACCAATTTAAGGTCTCACTGGTTTTGGTTTTTCAATTGGTTTGCACTTTCCGCATGGTATTTCTTTGGGTTTTGTTCTTACAACCTGTTTCTGTCTGAAAAATATTGGATTAACCTTGAAAAATCCCCTAAATAAATTCAGTTCTACTGTTGATGAAGAAACATGTTGGTTTTGAATGCTTTTAATATTGGAAGGATATTTACAAAGTTTTTATGCATAATTTTTTCCTAATGTGATCAGTAATTACATTGAATTTGATACTTCTGCCTTTAGCTATGGTTACTCTTAACACATAATTCCAAAAATTAATGAAGACTGTATTTTTCATGTACAGCTGCAAGAAATGAAAACCAGCCAAATTAATTTTCCCTCAAATTTCCTAAGAACATTCACCTTGACGTTAGAAAATATCAGGCCAAAACAATTTAGTCTGATGAAAGGAAGGAAGTTTAGAGTGGGAGGTGAAACTATCTCAGCTGGGGAATACAGTGTGCAGACTACAGATGATTGTTTAACTCCTTTCCTTTCTCCAAACTAAATATTCTTATTTTATTAAACCCAACATTGAATAAATATATGAATTTTGTGAGTATAGTATAGTACCTTACTTCCATTTCCTGCCCCAAATAAAATTTGGCAATCAACTTTACATTTGTAATATCCTCTTTCCTTCATTTTACAGTCACCTCATGTTCAAAACACCGAAATAAGACTGTCAAGAAAATTAATATCTGAGTCGGAAGATTTGGTTGGAAAAATGTCACAAAATGAGGGCAAATATAATCTTTGACAAATTCATTTCTTAGGCTTTGATCCTACTAGTTCATTTTAGAACCCAATATTAAACAACAGGTTATGGAATTCCATTTGGGAAGTCTGGATGTCTTCTAGATCACATTGAGATGTTTGGACAGTTATTCCATTGTTACCCTCAGAGTTTCTCTCCTCATGTGCTGTTTTTCTTGAAATGGTTTCTGTGAAGACGGTAATTAAATATTTTCCTGATCTTTCTCCAGAAATTTCTGCCATGGTACTTTTGGCCTGGAACTCAGCAAGGTAGTTTTGTATGGCAATAACTGGTGGTAAGGCCACACCTTGAGTGTTGTGTTCAGTTCTGGGCCCCTCAGTTCAGGAAAGAGTTTGAGGGGCTGGAGCGGGGCCAGAGAAGGGCAACAAGGCTGGAGAAGGGACTGGAGCACAAGTGCTGTGGGGAGAGGCTGAGGGAGCTGGGGGTGTTTAGTCTGGAGAAGAGGAAGCTCAGAGGTGACCTCAGCACTGTCTAGAACTACCTGAAGGGAAGTTCTAGCCAGGTGGGGGTTGGTCTCTTCTCCCAGGCACTCAGCAATAGGACAAGGGGGCACAGGCTCAAGCTCTGCCAGGGGAAATTGAAGTTGGAGATCAGAAACAAATTCTTTGCAGAGAGAGTAATTAGGCATTGGAATGGGCTGCCCAGAGAGGGGGTGGATTCCCCATCCCTGGAGGTTTTTAAGGTGAGATTGGCCGTGGCACTGAGTGCCATGATCTGATAAAGGGACTGGAGTTGGACCAAGGGTTGGACTTGATGATCTCGGAGGTCTTTTCCAACCCAATCCATTCTGTGATTCTAATCAGGCCATCTATGTTTACCCAGGGCAAAGTCCTCTCCTGCTTTAGTCAGAGTGTATTTGTGATGTTTAGATATGGAAGTGAGTGTCTGTCAACTCAGTTATATTTTATGGCTGGTAATAGCATCTATTTGTATAGGCAGAAAGTGAAGCCTCTGTTGTGTGTCACAGTAGAATGTGGAACTGCAAGATTTTTTTTTTTTTTGTTTCATTAAGAAATTAATCATGCCATCCCATAACATAGTGCGAATAGCATGGGAAATAATTGCTGCTAATTAAACCATCCTGCTTTAAAACCTCTCCTGTAATCTCATTAGGTTAAGTGCGTAGCTGAGTATTGTATGGGTTAGTTAATAAAAATATTTATAAGCATGGATCATGGTGAAATTAGAAAAGGTTAAAATTAATTATGGTCAGGTATTTCAGGTATTTTTCTTCATATTTTCCAATCCTGAGTACATAAATGAACTGGGATGTTAGAGTTGGCAGAGGTTTGTTCTCTGTGTTTCTTGGAGAGATTTTCTGCTGTTGTCTGAAACATTTATCACAGCAACAGGTGTAAGTATTTTCTTTCCTTTGGGAGGTGAGTGCTCTTGTGTTCTTTATGCAGGATAAATAAGCTTTTTCACAGAATTATGTTGTCAGAGACTTTAAGTACAGAGTATTGGAGACGTTTAGAAATATATTTAAAAAAGCACTTTGGGCCCATTTTGTAGCAGTCATTCTGTTTGCTTTGGCTTTAATCTTGGCCATTTTTCACTGGAAAATTTGGTGCACAGTTTTCCCACACAAAAGGACAGAGTCCCACCTTGTTATAGTCAGAGCCTACAGAGCTGTCCATTAATCAAGCACTTAATAAAGAGTGCAGAAAACTTATTTAAAAAAGCAGAGTTCCACTTGACACATCTCTGAGGATTAAGGAAATATCAATACCAAATAGCTGTGCTAATTTCTCTGAGGAAAAGGATTCCTTCCAGTGACTGCATTGTCAGAGCTCATTTCTTTGTGCTTTGTGTGGATCTCTCAGATTTCACCTATGCAAAGGGTGAGCAAAACTATAGGCAGAGATGGCCTAAGGGAAAAATGGCAGACAAGTGTGGTTTTCCTCTTCCAGACCTTATGGAGGAAGAAGGACACAGACTTTGGAGTCCTGGCATTGACCTGGCTCCTGTTAAATGCTGGGGTGAACCTGGAAAGGTTGTTCTGTGCAAGGGGCTTGTTTGCAGTGGAAATGTCTTCATGGAAAGGACAGATGCTTTTATTTTAGGTCTTTTAATATTCCTGTATGTGAAAGAACCAATATAGTTGGATTGAAAGATTCTATCTGGAGCTTTTGTTCTGTCAGTTCCTTTATTTGCCTGAAAAATAACAGGGTGAGGAAAAAAGGAAAAGAGAGGAACAGCATCCTCTACATGGAGCATGCACGAGGGGAATTTCAAGGCGCTTTCTTCTCCTTCTCCTTGAGATGTTTGCTCCTTGAGCTCTTGATTCTAATTCCATCACAAATTTTATTCCTTGTCATTGTGTTTTTAATCCCTTTTCTAATTCCACTCCTGAGCTCCAGGTTGAGTGTTTTTTTTTTTTTAAGCACATATTTGAACCTGGTGCAGTGCCTTCTTGGTTTTTTTGTGGTTAAAGACTAACATGGTGGGAAGAGAATTAGAAAATGCTTTTATGCACATGCCCAAATATATTCCATGGGAGAAAGAACTGTTTCTGATCCCAGAAGTTATTGTGAGCCATGGGCAGGAAATGTAGGTAAGCAGTGGTGAGTTACCTTACTATGATTGTCAGTGGCTTAGATGAACATTAAACTACTCCTATGATGCGTCTTGTAAAACTTGATTATCATATTATTGCAATGATGTCCTCTGGGAGGATCTGAGTTGGGCAGATTTGCAAGTGAGTTTTATGTCAGGGCTCAGAGAGTAAGAATAAGGTTTGGGTTTGCCTGTATTTGAACCCAGCAAGGAATATAGATTTACTGACCAGCACATAGCAGAGCCCAAGGATGGAGAGATGAAAGCCTTTGCATCCTGTGATTTCTCTCGTTTTATACTATTCAGTTTCCCACAGTGCATCTATTTTTAAACTGAGACTTTAATCTACAACATTTTAGTCCCTTTCATGAAGGTTGTTTTTTTTTAAATTTTCTTTAACTTCTCCCTTTTTGACTGTTTTGCAAAACCATCTGCTGTTTACGTTTTGTCACTTTGAGGGCTCCCTCCCTTTCTTTATTCTTGTTCCCTTCCGTCTGTCACTCTGCAGAAATAATCATGTTATTTAGAAAGTTCATTTGTAATTTGCTTGGTTTTGTCTGTGGTGAGTCCTAGGGCTGGCATGAAGGTGCTGTGCCACCCTTGTGCACTGGACGTTAGACTTGATTTACCAAGGGCAGATGAGTCCAGGCAGCTGGGAATGGTACTGGCTCCCAACATCCACCTGAGCAGTTTTGTGGGGATGTGCTGTTGTCCAGCTGTGGCCTAGGGCTGGTTTTCAGGATAGCCTTGAGATCAGAGCATTGTAGTGAGTTGTTTGCTGGGCCCTGGAGTGATCTGTTTCACCTTCTGTGTAGTATGTAGGGTGTAAAGCGTAATCTGAGTAAACTTGGGATTTGAGACTCAGCTACGCCTTAGCAATTATTCCTGCAGACAGCAGGAAGGCATGTTTCAAATGCTGATTTATTTTTTACTCTCACTTTTCTGGAAAACCCACAGATTACTGCTTTACAGCTTTTCTGTTTGCTTATCCCAGCTTTTGATCAGCTACAGAGCAACACAGTAAAAATTCTGACAAACTGTTCATCGGGAGTGTTTAACAAAAAAAGAGAAGGAAATGCATTGTCAAAATTGTTCCTGAACATCTCCTTCCTTTCCATCCCAATGACTCTGCTTCCTAGAAGCTAACTCACCTGACTTGGGGTAAAATTAATCAGTGCAAATTATCATTACCGTTATTATTATTATTTAAATACAACTGATTAATTAAAAAGGTTTTATCTGCTATTCTTCCACCTCTCAATTTTTTTTCCTTCCTCTTTTTAAAAATTTAAATGCTAGCTCTGTATCCACTCAACAGCCGCAGCAATTTAAATATTAGGTACCTGACAGTACATTGACTTTCAAAGATGATACACTGGAATAACTGTAATACAAAAAACACCTTGGAAAAGCTACCCAAAAGCAGCGATGTCAGTGCTCCCTAGATTTTAGTATCTGTCTTAGTTGTGTTTCATTTGTATAATGAAAAAGCAGTGGTGCTGGGAAGGATAAGAGGCTTGATGTTAGAGGTCTCATCTGCTGGTATTGCTGTCCATGTGTCTCTGATGTTCCTGCGAATGCTGTGAGTGCCAGGATGGAGCCTCATCCTCACCCATGCTCAGCAAACACTGATGGCTCAGCTGGGTCATAACAAGGCTTGGCAAAGTTGCACCGTGTGGATGCTCAGTTCATTTGGCAGTTTTGAAATTGCCAGGCAGGGAAAGCTTGAGCAGGAAAATAGCATAATGTATGTTGGCAAAGTAGTTATGAAGAAACTGAGGTCAGAGAGGCTTTGTGTGCATTCCAAAGCTGAAAGAGGGGAGAAGGAAGGAGAACAAGGTGTAGCAGATGATTGAGGTTCATGGGACACTTGTTTGTATGGCCAGTGCTGAAATTGTGGCTATACTGGGTTAAGGACAGCTGTGCGGCCCAGCTGTGAGAGGGGGGCTGAGCTGTATTTCTTGAGAGAAGAGGATATGTAGATATCTTTCCTATGTAGATACCTTTCCTATGAGACATAAACATAGAGCACCATACGTAGTGCATACAGAGACTTTCTCCATGCATGCACAGACACACTGGCTCTTTAGCCATGTCCTTGTCCACTGTGTAAAGCTGAGGGATCATTTAACCTCTTCCTTAAGATGATGTGATAGAAATTGGAGACTGTGTCTCTATAGTATAGAAATATACAGTGAAAAGAAGAGAGAGCTTTGATATGACAAAACCATAAATGCTGCATAACCTGATGTCAAAGTAGCTTACTTAAATATGAAGATGAATTAAAATGGACTGTATCTGTAGTCTTAGGGAAGCATGGAAGCCATAGCTTAGGTATGCTGGAGATCTTTTAATTACAGTTTTCCAGGGTAGTTCTCAGCCCAGAGTTTTCTTTACACTTTATCTTGTGACAAATGCTTTATAGACATTTCAGTCAGTCAAGCTGCTATATTTAGTGCATGTATTACTGCTAACACAGAAGGTGTTAATATCTAAAGTGATGTTTCCTTTGAAAAAGCCAGCAGCATTTATTCTCACTCTTTATCTTTAATGTGATTGTCAAGATTTTGCTATATTGGAGAAAGAAATTATGACATTCAAGCCACCTCAGAGTAGTAATTCTATTAGAACACTTTCCAGTTCCTTAGCTATGGCCTTGACTTCTTTAATTAGCGAGAAATTTGATAGAGTTATATTAGTGAAAGAATACTAATACTTGGAGTGTTATCTGAAGACAAAAATAAATACCTGCTTTTCTATTACAAGGGTGAGTAAACATGGATGAGCTGAACTGGATCCACAGGATCTCTCCAAGGATTTGTCTTGAATGGTGAACCGCAGAGGTTACAAAAATACCCCACCACAACAAATGTACACACTGGCTGAAGTTACAAACCTTATAAATATTGCAAATGCCTTTTACCTGCTTTCTGGACGGGACCATGGGGCAGAACAATATGAAAATGGCCAAATGAATTGGCCCATGTCTGGAAGAAGTTTTGTGGAACACAGTAGGCATCTAATGTTGGAAATCCCATGAACAGGAGCTTAAAAGGCAGGGTGGCTACCAGGACCCTCTGCCCATCTGAGACCCACCACCAGAAATGCAGTTGGAGTCAGTAGTTACTCTTTAAATGGAGCCAGGGCGTTCACCATGGCAGAGTCACTGCCCTTCTCCTGCTGAGGGGAAGCTGGTCATCAGAACATTGCCCTAGGACCTGGGCAACCATCCTTGGTCTGAGGGATTTCAGTCCCTCATCTTTCACCTTCTAGAGGTCCCAGGTCCCTTTCTAGCTTATCCCTCTTACTGCACCCTGCCCCGGGCTCCTGACTGGTTTTTTCCCAGTTCTTCTCTCCCAGATGAACCCATTCATCTGTGACCAAGCCTGGCCACTCTTCTTAACTCTTTCCCACATCCTTCTAGTTTCAGTAATCTCTACAGGTCCCTCTGTCTGGTGCCTCCCATATCTTTGCCAAGTCTCTTGGTCTCTGCAGAAAAGCAGCACTGAAGGTGACTCAGGAATATTTAGATTAAAAAGAGAAGCAGCCGATGATTTTGAGTAATTCCAGGGCCGGTCCTTATTGCAACGCAATGATGCAGGAATCAGAATGCTTCTTTGGATCTGTTCCTTGATGTCCAAAGACCCTAAAAGTCACTCACTTTTCACTTTGAAAGGCACTCATCCCAGTCAAATTCTGCATCCTGAGTGTTTATGCTGAAATAGTCTGGCATGGGAGTGAAGTTGTGTGCACAGACCAGTTTCACCTGCAGTACCCTGCCCTGGCTTCTTTTTTCTTCCAAGAATTTATATGACTAAGAGTATTTAATATAATTGTATAACCACATTAGGAGAAAAAGTAAATTTTTAAATGGAATGCTTCTTCTGAAATTGGTATTTTAAAATACTTGAGAGAGTGTTTGCTTATTGAAAAACAAAATTATCAAGATGGTATTTTGGTGCAAATGCTTCCTACTTTTGAAGGGTTTTTTTTCAACTTTTGCAAAAACAGCTGAGTACAGTAATGTGCAATTGAAAAACATCTCAAAATGCTATAGCCATTTTATACTCCTTATAAAGAAGGGAGAAAATAAAGAGACTGTATTTAGAAGAGGTGTATTTTTTGGCATAAGTAATGGCCTTTTATTTTTCAAATGCCTTTCACTGTATGTTTACTGCTATTTGTGCTTAAGGCAGCAGCTCTAGTACCTTTCTTAAGAATAAAAGATGAAAACAGGCAGCTTAAAATAACCGCAGTCAGGTGGTCGTTGAGGATATGGGCAGAGAGGAGAAGGTTGCACCTGTGTTTGCCATCAGGTGCAGCTGAGTACTTAAAATCTTTGATCACCCAGATCATCATTTCTTTTCTCAGTCAAAAATACTGTTTGGCTAACAAAGCAAAGCACTGCTTAAAATCTTTTGCCTTTCCGTTTCATTCCATCTTCTGTTGGTGCTAAAATCAATACACATCTCCCAAATGTGTCTCTGGAGTTGCTTGGGGCAAAGGAATCAGTCTGCAGGTTTGCTGTCAGTGTGGTGTTAATTCAACCCCTCCAATAATGCAGGTAATGTGGAACAGTCTGGCTGAAAAAGAAAACTAAGAGTGAAACTTTTTGGGTTCTTTAAATAGGTGGCAGCTTTTCTGTGTTGATTTTGGATGGATAATGGAAAGTTTATGCAACAAAGGTAAAAGGATTGTAAAACTGTTACTGCCAACAGCTGGAAGGACTATTTCCAATGAAACTCAGTCCTCATTCCTTGTATCTTCCTTTCCTTTTCCCCTTCCCCTTTTCCTTCCTCTCTCCCTTCTCCTTCCCCTTCCCTGACTTTTGAAAAGTTCTGTCAGCTCCTAGAAAGGGCTGTTGCCATCGTTGGAGTTTGATTCTTCTTATTCCAGGTTTATGTAACGTATGTCTCCAGATCGTCTATTGTCACTTTTCTCTAAATAGAAGACATTACACCTAATACAGATTCTTTTTATCTTTTTGTCATTTAAATATAATACCTATAAATTTAGAACCTGTTAAAAATTATTTTTGGTTAAGAAAAGAAAGTGCTGGGTAATATTCTTTGCTCTGACCAACTGCTGGTTACAAAGACCTGGTGAACAGCCTACAGAGCCTGTAGAGCCTCCAGTTCATCAGTGACAGCTCAGTATTAAGTCATCTTTTAAATCCATGCAGGGGACAAAGTCTCTGCTTCTCTGTGGCCAGATGTGCTGCCCTGTCATGATTTGAACAAAAAGGAATTTTAATGATTCAGTTTCTATTTGAAATAAAATAGGTGAAACGTAGTGTGAAATAGACTTGCTTCGGAAAGACTGTGCTATATATTTTTAATAGCTGATTCTGAAAAGTACTATCTTTTATTTTTCTCTTTTGGAAAATGAAAAATATCCTGTGGATAGTCTTGATAAATGTGTTCAATAGCCTTTCCCAGATGTCATCTCAGTCTGTGTGAGGACTATGAGATCAAAAAGAAAAGAGTTTTCTTCTTCCAGTAATTAAGAAAAATCAAGATATTAGGTGAGCAATTGCTTTCAAATTGCTCATAATAATTTAGTACTAGATTGTGCCACAATGGTAACTTGCCTGAACATCCTCATGAGTTTAAATACAAAGATACTCAATGTGGCCCTTATAAGTCTGAATGTCCTGAATGCAAATACCATTGGAGCATTGCAGAAATCCCTTACTATCACGTAAATTGGCAGATTATTAAAGTGAGTTAAAAGCTTTGTGAAAGAATATTATTTCAATAGAAGCAGCTAATTTGTCACGGAAGGAAGCATTTAACTGATCTTGCCAAAACATCTTTTAAAAACTTGTGAGCACTCTGTGTCCCCTTCCTTCCATTATGTCTGATAAATATGGGACAAACTGACCTATAAAATTTGTCATTAGCATCCTTAGCTTTGAGATTTTTATTGGTTATTGTTACCTAGTGGAATATAACATAGTGCAAAACCGATTTAATTTTAATTCCTATCTCCATAACTCATCCCTACCTGCCCACATTTTTTAAATCTGAAAATTATTCTTTCCAGTTTGAATTCAAAATTGTATTTTCCTCAGAAAAGTCTAAACCATATCAATCTGTACATATCTTTTTGAGGGAGGCAAAAGAGATGAATTTTCATTAAGTGTATCTCAAGGTGACACTTTGTGGTGATGCTGGATGGTTTTCTGCAGCCTGTTGCCTTCCATGTACACGCACTTGGTACCTGTTAATTAGGAGGCTGTAAGGGGAGGTGCTTTGCCATGTGAGCTGCACGCTGACTTTCTGTGACATTCATTTCTTTGGGCTTGTCAAATTATGGAGCAATTAATGACTCTGTGTCTGCTCAAGGCAGGAGTAGATTTGTGGGGTGGGCACAGATTTGCTTAAATTGGCTGTGGATTCTGTGCTGGGTCAAAAGGATCATTTCTCACTCTCTGCTCAGTCCCTCTCAGTGTATGTTCTTTGAAGTACTCACTGTTGGCTGATTACTTGTAGGGGATGAACCTGGAAATGGACTGTACATTCATTTTGTGTAAATGAGATGGGAGATGGGCAAGCTCTTAGTAATTATAATCAGTAAATTGTAGATTTTGAGAATTTTAATTTGCTGTTATTTTTGTTACAGCACTCAGAAATGTCTTTCATAAATGAAAATAAATATATTGGCTAAATAAATCAGTCCTTGAATCTGCCATGAATCTGTCCAAAATAATCATTAAAAAAAATGAAATTTCATAAATAGTCTTGTGCCTCTGAAGTGTGAAAGGGAGATAACATCAAGGACTTCAGACACAATTTTGTTATTTGACCTGTTACTTAAGATTTCATTAGCTTCTTATCCTAGCCTTGTGGATGAATCATCAACAACAACAATAAAAGCAGGTTTTGCTCAGCAAGTTTGTTAATAATGTATAAATGAAAATAAATGGATCTTTTCTAGCCATAAAAAGCTTGGCTATTCCCAGTCTGTATCAGTTCTGCAATATTGAGTGCATAGTTTTGAAGAGCAGAACCACAGACCTAGTGATGTGTGTAAATGAAAATAATGGATATAGCTAATATTCTGTTGGCTAACAACTTTCACAAGGACAAACACAGTAGGAGTGTGGTCCATGCTGTGTATTTCAGTCTGCCTTAGGTTCAAACTGAGATCCTCTAAATCTCCCTGATCTATTGGGTGCCATCTGTGCCCATGGCAGGGGGGTTGGAACCAGGTGATCTTTAAGGTCCCGTCCAACACAAACCATTCTATGATTCTCTGTGAATCTCTGGGATAAGTAGTGTGCTCACTGTCTAAAGTTCTTAGGAGAAGTTTTTTCCACCTGGAGTGTGGTTGGGCTCTATGTGCCTTCACTTCTCAGAAGTTTGCCTTGCCAATCTATCAGATGCCCTCCAGCTGTCAGGGTGGTGCTACCTCTGAGCAGCCTGTTGTACCTACTCCTTTAGCAGCCACTCATTAGATCCTTGGGTAAGTACCACCTTTCATGTTGTTCCACATGTTGTGGAGAAGGAGGAGGAGCTTTCCACATCCTCATTGAGATACTGGAAAGGCACCTGGAAACTTCCCTTCATGTGTGACTTCAAAAGGTATCATTAGAGAAGAAGTTGTCTCTAAGGTTAATCATTGCTACTGCATTGATTACCTGTGCTTTGCCACCTGGAACCTCCTGGGGGAAAAGTGCCTCTGCCTCAAGTCCTGTGTTTTAGTGCAGGTGTAGACACAGATAGGGCATGAGTTGGGAACAGCACCTGGGCAGTTGTAGCTGTTGCACCATGTGAGCAGCCCATCCTGCTCAACTGAACCTGTGATGGTGGTGGCATGTGAAAGGTGACAGTAGATGAAGAAAGGCATAGCCTCTGCCTCTGTTTTGTCCAAATTTCATGAGAAACATGTGGGTGGGGGGAGTATGAGCTGTCTGTGTCCATCCTGTAGCAGTTGGGCTGACACCCCAGACTCTCTGTGGGTGATGCCAGGTGTCTTTGGCCCAAAGCAAAGTTGTGAAGCTCCATGTGGTGGGCAGCTTAGAGAAACCAGGCAAAGCTTCATCCTTAAGCAGCTCTTTGGCATTGCTAGTGACTGAAGTAGGGGCCACAGGGCAGAAGCTGATGAGGCTGTTAATTATGGTTACTTCAGTAAAACTGTCCCTGTGATAAAGGCTGTTTGGCAGTTGGACTGAAGGTGCTCCTGCTGTTCACCCTGTAAAAGAACTGTCTGGATGGCCGGGCTCAAAGAGTGATGGGGAATGGAGTTACATCCACCTGGTGCCTGGTTGTGAGTGGTGTCCCCGAGGGCTCAGCAAAGGGACCAGTCCTGCTTAATGTATTTATGAATGGTCTGGGTGAGGGGATTGAGTACCCCCTCAGTGGTTTGCAGATAACACCAAGTGGGGCACGTGTGTTGAGGGCAGGAAGGCTCTGCAGAGGGATCTGGACACACTGGATCAGTGGGACAATGCCAATTGTTTGATGTTCAGCAAGGCCAAGTGCTGGGTCCTGCAGCTGGGTCACAGTGACCCCAGGCAGTGTTACAGTCTGGGGGAAGAGTGGCTGCAAACTGCCTGGTGGAACAGAACCAGCTGAACATGAGCCAGAGTAGTCTCTTCTCCCAGGCAACCAGCAATAGGAAAAGGAAAATGGCCTCAAGTTGATTAGGGAAAGTTTAGATTAGATATTAGGAAAAAAATTCTTCACGGAAGTGATTGTAAAGCATTGGAACAGGCTGTCCAGGGCAGCGATGGAGTCACCATCCCTGGAGGGATTTAAAAGACGTGTAGATGTGGCACTTGGGGACACGGTGGGCTTGGCAGTGCTGGGGTAATGGTTGGACTCGCTGATCTTAAAGGTCTTCTACAATCTAAACAATCCTATGATTGTATAAAACTGCGCAATCTTGGGCAGCAGAAGAAAACTTTAAAAAAAAAAAGCCCTATTTTTCCAGTGAAACCTACCTGCAAGGATGAGATCATTAATTATTTTTTATGGATATGTGCAAAGCTAGGGAGTTGGTGAAGGCAAGATTTTCTGTATAAATTCTTCAGAAAGATCCAGGAATGGAGAAATATGGAGTAATTGCTTAGAGTGTCATGGCAACCAGCTCTACTCAGGAGTCATCTTATCAATTAGGTTAAATAATTAGGAACAACATTGAGTAAAATGAAGAAAAACAACTTAGAGTCATGTCAGGTTGGAGGCAGTTGAGCTACTAAGCAAAATTAAAAATATGCTATATCACTTCTGGAAGACTTCAGCAGAGGCCAAAAGGAGACATGGAGAGGTGGAAGAAATGGAGGGAATTAATGAGATGGGAAAAAAACCTTGTGATGGAAAGTTATTCAGATAAAATAGAAAGTATTTGGGAAAATACTTAGTTTTGTTGAAAATTTATTCATATTCTAAATTACATATTTTGAAGAAAAGAATTAATATACACAAGATTATTTTGTTACATACCAACTAATATGTCTCCCTTTTTGTCAAGACAGCTGAAAAGTCCTCTCTTGCTCATTCTTTTACGATGCTTTTTGGATTTTTTGGCATTACAAAGAAAGTGGAGAAAAATCCTTCCCTTGGATTTCTGCTGGAAAGGTTTTGAAAATGAGAGGAAACTTTATTTTGTTTTCAAAAATTTCACTTGGATGGTGGAAAAATAGAACATAGTGGTAAAAATAAGGCATTTGACTTCTACATTCACTTTAGAAGATCTTCTACAGCTATAAATTCAGACTAAGTTTCAGATTAAAGTGTAATTTTTTTTCCTAAAGTTTATTCTGTTTCACTAGAATAAAAGCAGCTAAATAACAAAATGGAGAATAATATTTTTAGAAGCATTGTATGTCTCAATTTTTTAAAATATTTCATTTTGAATTTTCTCATAAAATACAGAACAGGGACAATTGACATAAATGATTAAGTGCGGAACAAAATCGATTAATTTACCTTTCTTTGTAAAATGTATATATTGATGTCAATTATGAAGTAACTTTGAGGTGCTGATGATTATTATTATTATTCCTAATTTTTCCTATGAATAGTCATGAAGAAAATTAAAATTGTGTCCCAAAAGCTTTTTGCCCTGCCTTTGGGAAATTTCCCATACAGCTTCTCAAGGGAAGAGATAGTCATACCTGTTTATTGCCAACCCTGGAGCTCACTAACATCAGCAGCTATTTTCCATTGACCTCAGTGAATTATAGATCACAACCTCTGGGAAAAATGACTTCAGATTAATATAATTAAGAACTAAAGCAGGTTAGCTTGCAAATTTGGTTCCAAGTGGTTTTATTTAGGTTAGGTAAACGTGTTTTATTGTTTTGCTTCCTAATATGTACTTGCAGGAATAAGCACTTGCATAAAATGAGAAATATGTGAAAGATTGTTTCTCCCAAACCATCAGCAGAGGAGATGAAGAGGCTCTGCTCCATAGATAATAAATCTGTATGCCTAAAAAGATTAAAGGAAATATTTGCAATTTGATCAAACAACTGTGGGGAATAAAATGAACTCCTTTGGGATTGGGTTTGCAAAACTGAATAAAAAATGTAAAGAAAAGAGCTTTGCAAAGTCAACTACAATTAATAGTTCAGTGTAAAATTAATGTACCATACTGCAGAGGCTTGAGGAAAAGCAGGCTGGAAGGCCTGAAGAGATGTGCTCCTAAATGGGTTGTTGAATATCATTTTCATTGGGTTTTAGGACTTCATCCTGCAAGAATGAATAACAGTTTCTTTCTCACAGAAGGAGTCAGTGGTATGACAACTGAACAGGAGTGATACCTGGAGGTATTAGGAGCACTCCCTCATTTAGGTCATTAATGCAGAGGGACCAAAAAAAGCTGTGAAACTGCCTCCCCATTTCCTGGCAGTGCCTCTTCTGTGTATAATTTCAGATGTCATTGTCCCTAGCAAAGGACATTAATGGTATACATGCCCGGGTATTGTGAGAAGCAACTGAGGATGCTTCAGGTGTTAGCAAAATAATTGGGGGAGAGCCCCTGCAGTCAATTTCCTCAGCTGTCAGCATATGAACAAATTACCCTCTTGCATCTGAAGCTGATCTTGCTGGTATGTTAATGGCACGTGATGGTGACGCTGGGGCTGCCAGGCTGGAGGGTTCAATGTGTATTTTAGAAGTTCATGCTTCCTCTTGCTCCTGAAGAGTTAATGTTCAAGAGACATCCTGTAACTGTTGTAACTGTTGGGTCACATCTTGGCATTTTCATTCTGTCAAATCTCTCACTTATTTTCACTGGACTTTTAGGGTTGGCTTAGTTACTCTTGGATATCATCTAAGAAGAGCTTTGCCCTGCTTTGGGAAATAGTCTGACTCGTAGTAGGAAGATGGTAAAATCTTCCCAATTATTGGGACCTAAGCTGTGATTCTAGGATAAACCTAAAAAATTTAAGAAGAAATTTAATTTTGCATAGCCTTTTTTTTACCTTATAGTTGTAAGTGCAGCTTAGGAGAAAACTTAGCTTAGAAGAAGCTTAAGAGAAAACTCCCTTTTGCTGCAGGTTGTCTTTCTGCTGAATGCTGAAATGAGCATTTCTGGTTCGATACAGCAATCCCACCACAAAAGTGATTGTGAAAAGGAATGATGAAATTCAGTGTCAGTGCATGCAAATGAACACACGTAGGCAAAAATTAGCTATCTATACCTACACAATAATGGTTTCTAAATTTGCATTTACCACTGAGGAATGACATCTGACTGTTACTGCTGATAGTTCCTGGAAAATATCAGTGCAATATTCAGTACCAGTCAACAAAAGGCAAATAGGATTCCTGGGCAGGTAATTGAAATTAATGTTGTTGCACCACACTGCAGTGTTCTACAACAAGATGTTGTAAGATTAAAAAGGGTGTCTAAAAGGTGATGAGAATGAGGCATGGAATGACAACTGAGAGAACACAGTTGGGGGTGGCCTGTAAAAATCAAGAGTGGTGCAAAGGAGATAGAGAGAAACAATTACTCACTTTCTGGAAAGGGGAGCTGGGGGTGGCCAATGTAAAGACTTGGGCAACCAGGCTTGCAGAATAGAATGACAGAATACTTTTCACATACTGTTTTGGTGAGATTAAAAAAAAACAACCAGAAGTGGATTTGAGGAAAGGTGTCAGATATTCCTAGTGGAGGTTGTGCTAATAGGTACCGTGGTGCGGATGCAGTGGGCAGCTTAGAAATTCCCTGGGCTCTGGATTCCTGGAAATCTGAAAGGAGGAGCCCAGGGCAGGGATGCACTGTGCACTCTCTTTGTTGAAGCATCTGGAAGGGCCTGCAGTTAGAGGATGGATTTTGGTTAGATGGGCAATTAGTGGGATGCTGTGTGTCACACTTATTGCTGGCCACACTTCTGGCCATATGCATCCTGGGCATCTTCCAGATGGTGTCTGGAGCCTTACAGCAAGAACACCATCGTCTCAAAGACAGAAACGTCATTGTGGCATCCAAGAGCAGAATAAATGGACTGGAGTGAAACAGGACATTTAAAAATCCTACAAAACAGCCACAAAAAAAAAGGCTGAAGGAAAGTGATAAAATACACTCAATTATTCCCCTCAGATACTCTCCAGACATCAATGTAATTTCATTGACTTCAGTGAAATTAGTGTTAATGTAGAAATGGAAATGCAGCAAATCTAATTCCAGCATCTCCTTCCTGGAATAGTGAGCAAGAAAACAGAGAGGTAATCGGATAGAAACAAGTGCTGATCAGAAGGAGTTGGACAGAGAGGAGGAGAGCTCCAGGAGCTGCTGCCAGGAAATAAAGATACTTCTCCAGTCTCACATAGTCATGGAGAGTTCAGCAATCCTTGCACTGAGGCCAGAATGAAAAACCAAGGGTTTTTTGTCTGTTTTAGGTTGACAGTGTATACAACCTTTTGTTGTTCTCTTGAATCTTCTCAAACCCCTCATGCCAGAACAACATCAATGGCTAGTAATGTTTCCAGCACTGTTCTTTATTTTTGGTATTATGGAAAAGGGAATGGTGTAGAGCTGTGGGACTGCTGGAAAGAGGTAGAGGTAATGTGTGTGCTACAGTATTTAGACAGCTCATTTCACAAAACAGACCTGCCTTTGGAGTGCTGATGTCCAGTTCTACATATAAATATAGTAATGTAACTGTCTGACTTTGGGATCCTTTAATAGACAATGCAAACATATTTTGGGTTGCTGCCTGCCATTCTGCAATGCCATTGCTGTTCATCAGAATGGTTTGTGGCACTTGCAAACGTGAGCAAATCAAGTGTCTTCCTAGGACCACAGATGTTCTCTGAAGTGCCATAAAAATTACCCAAAGACACTGGAATTCAAATCAATGCTGTGTAGGAAATGAAACCCTCTCCTAAGCACATTCACACCACTACCTTCCCCAAAGACTCTTCTCCACGGGTAAGAAGTGGCTTCATGGTGGCAATGAGTGACTGCAAAGCCACAGCCTTGTGACAGACTTGGTCCCACCAATGTGTCAGGCTGGCAAGTGGATGTGCTTTTAATACATGGAAGGTTAATTGATAATGCTGAATAACAAGCTGAGAGGACATTTTTTTCCTCCTTCCAGCAGGATGCAGTACAGAGTAGGACACATGATTTCATGGAGTATAAAAGTGGGAAACGTGCTTGTTTTCACAGTTGGGTTTCACTTGGCTATTGACTGTTTTACAAGACAACCACCAAGGATGCTCTGAAGGAGCTGTCAGGCTCAGTGACAGCTCAGCATCTGCCACAGCTAAATCAATACTGTGATGAAGGACAGGTTCCCAAAGTGGATAATCAAAGTAGAGTAAAGTTAATTCACCTTGAAAGTCTGAAAATGTTAGTGTGAAATTTTTTAGACAAAACCAGCATTATTCCAGCAGAAGATGAGAGGTGCCAAGGTCCAGCCCTGAGCTCTGCCCAAGTGTCGCCTTTAGTGGGGGTGGGGGGAAGGCTTCACACCAGTCATGTGCACAAATGTGCTGATAAAATGGAAATCTGGTGCTAATAAATGGGGCAAAAAGGGGTTTGAATTGGCCCTTATTCCTGGAAGCATGAGAGGAACTTGTGTCTTAGTTTTGTGTGAAATATTTCAGTACAATACAGATTTGAGTGTATGTGTGAAGACAATGAATGTTCCACTTTTTCTTAGGCTTCTTTTTGTTGCAATAAATGTGATTTTCTTCCATTGCTCAGGTTTCTAATGTTTAAAATGAGAAGACTGGAGGAAAAATTATTTGCTGTGGATTATTTTAGTTTTATAAAACCTGAAGGTGAATTGTTTCAACTTTTTGTGGAACTTCCCCCCGCCCCCACCTTGGTTTTAGTACAAACACGTCAGGGGAGGGAAATTTAATTGGAGATAGTTTGTCAACATCACATGGAAAATTTTGGATACAAAAGTTTACTAAGCTCTGTCTAGAGATGCTGAATTTGTAGGATGGGGAATTAGAGGAAAAGTGCTTCTATAGATGATTTGAATGAGTGAGAAACATCATTCAGTGAAGCAGTTTTGTGGTCATTTTATGAAGCAGAACTATTCTTAAAATAATAGGATGGAAACATCATCTCCAAATTTGAAGCTTTTAATACTAACAGTTAAGTACTTCATTTTGTTCCTAAAAATACCCTATAATTGCTCACAAAAATCTATCCTCACACAGAGGTCAGGCTGAGTTCTACTGAATAAAAGCAACATTGCTTTACCTGTTCTCTGTCCCATTAATATTTTCAGACAGATATAAACAAGCACTGTTATGTTAACAAGTGTGTTTACCACATCTCTCAGGGCTATGTATAGCCTGTGTTTTATACTGGAATCATTTGTTCAATTATTTGTGAACATTTAATTAAATGAATAAGCAAATTTATATGTGAAAAAAGTAGAAAGAATCAGAAAATTAGAAGACTGAATGGGAAATTAGCACCTGCAGAAAGTCTGAGCCCACTGATATTGTATGTTCACTGTTACACTGGCATACAGTGTATATGTATATTTGTGAGTATCTAAACCACACCAACATGTAGATTTATACAGCAAAAATTTGTACTGGCATACACAAAAAAACCCACCCTAGGAGCAGAGAGCTAGAAACATCTTTTAGTGCAGTCTAGTAGTTTGAAGGTGTGTTTACAAATTTCCCATTATATTTTAACAAGACAGGCAATTTAGGTGGTGTTTCTCAGTGTGCAAGTGATGTTCAGACATCCTGCCTTCAGCAATATTGTTGACTTGGGTTCATCTTAATGTAACAGGAACTCAGTGTCCCACTAAAAAAAATTCCTTTAAAAGTATTAAAGAAAAAAAATCAGCAAGAGAAAAAAACCCTCACAGCTCAAATCCAGCAACAAGCTGTCAAGTTGTTTCCCACAGTGATACTGACACCTGCCAACTTTGCTCAGGGAACTTTTTCCTGGAGATGATCCCTTTGGTTCCTGTATTTCCATTCAGCAGTGCTGGAGACCCTTTGTATCCTGTGCTTGTTACTGGTGATGGTTTTGACACAGTAAGGCACTGTGAAGGAAGGCACATGGGATGCTTTGATCCCAGGTCTCATCTCTGGACAGTAATAAGAGTAAAGACAACACCCTGGAAATATTTCTTTGCTGGAGAAAGGAAAGAGAAAGATTTATATGATAGGTAGGTGATTGTTCAACAGACACTATTCAGCTTTTCCAAAATACTGGAGAGCTTTTCATGGAAATGAGGCAATGCTAAAGATAATATTCAAAATGGAGAAAGCGATGAGGAACAATGGAGCAAAGTGTGCTAGAGGCGTGCTTGACATTCATGGTGAACATAATTCTCATGAATTTTGGTCAACTTTTGCCCCTCTGCTTTCCTTCTGCACCCACTGTAATTCCTTTGGGGAAGTGATTGTGTTTTAATTAACAGGACTTTGTGCAGTGTGTGAAGTGCTGGATGTGACATTTGGCAAGCAGGTGATGGGTTTCTGAAGGAACAGGAATGATGAAGTATAAGAAATGGTTTAGCTCATTTCACTAGTTAATTATTTTCTATGTTTGTGTCATACTGTTCTTATAAAAGTAAACTTAAATATTCCACCCCCAAATGTCACCACCAGCAGCTGTGACCCACTAGACCCAACTCCACTGTGTGTGAAACATGTGAAAGAAACCCTAACCAGCCTCTAACTTCAGAGCTCTTAGGGAAAATGTTTCCAGAATTAGGACCTGTTGACTGCAAGATATGAATTTTTCAGACAAGGTGATGTTTTTACCACTCAATTAACACAGGCTACTGGAATTAGCCCTGCTGCCTGTTGTGGTGTAATTGCCACCATTTTTCAGGCTGTGCCTTCCCATATGATGCTTAACACCCTTGACTGATGTGATGAGGGAGAAGCAGACCCTAACAATCCCAAGACATGTAAAGCTTTCCAGTGGAAGCACAATGCAAGAAATTCAATCCAAATTCCACCAGAAGCCACCTGAACCTGGGCAGGGCTGTATGTCTGATGTCTAGCAATGTTTCTCAGGAGAAGAAACAAAACAGTCTAATAATGTGAGGTGGCTGTGGAGGGGGATGTTAAGCATACTGTGCATGAACTGTGATTTGAATCTGCTTAGCATCAGACCCAGGAGCCCTTGGCCCCTCATCCTCAAGTGGTTGAAATGAGTAATTTTGTTTTCTATGCTTCTGAATAACCTTGGCCAACTTCAGCTTTTGTCCATCACTGCCACAGGACTACAGGCAAAACACACTGATAGCAGTGGACCATAGTAGCCTTGATTTAAGACTCTGTTTTGCAGTACCATTTCAACCAGTCTTAGATTGCAACTGTGCAAAAATATAGCTAGTCAGCTCATCATATCTGCGTGGTGGAGAGCTATTGGAGCTTTAAAGTATTTTCCATTAGCTGAGTGCGCTCATGAAAAAAAAAGCTCCCAGTTTCACCATTTAGAAATTAGTGACTGTACAAGTGCAGTCAAAAGGCTTCATTTTAATAGGAATTTATGCATAAAGTATGCCAAGTGTCTAACTGCCTCCAAAGCAGCTGTTCCACTCTTCTTTGCAGCGTCCCCTATAAAGGGAAGAACAGTGAGTGTGAGTTCCTACAGTTTACTACTGATAATCATCTTATTTGCATAATTACTTAGTTCTTGTCAAACAAATACCAGTGTGAACAGGGATTTTGCAGACCTAGCTTTTATTATTATTACCCCCTTAATTTAGAGTTTGCATTACTGTACTATCAGGAAGGTGTTGGGTCAGGAAAATGGGTGTCAGCTGTATCCATGGAGGAACTGTGCATCTTATATATGACTGCAAAGTGGGATGTAGGAATGTGTGGATGGTCACCACCTCCCTGTGGAGGCAACAAGACAAACATCTGGATGCAGACACTGTGTCAAGCATTTAGGCCAGAGTGGTGATGGAATCAGACTGGCCATGGGGGGCATTTGCCCAGGCAGTTGTGTGCAACTCTCCTCTGATTTCAGCAGTCAGATGAGAAGTTCAAAGCTGCAGTTCTTTTCTGAATCGGGACCTTTGCCCATTAGCTCCTCCTTGCAAAATGAGTGTAACAATGCATTTTTGGGGCTTATGGGAGGATAAATATATGGGATGATGTGACATGGGATAATAATATGGCTGCAGGAGTAATTGGAAGAAAGGTTTTTAATGCTTTGGATACTTTTGGAAGTAAAATTAGAAATCTGGTGTACTCTGATGTTTGGTATAACCTCCCCGTAAAATGTAAAACTAATGTAAAACTGATAAAACTGGTGTCAGCATGGGTGGGATGGAGGAGAGTATTTTTACAGCAAAATATGTATTGGGGCCAAGGATTCAGGATCAAGGTTGGCTTTTTGAAGACCTGTAAAATCGTGGGGTTGTGTTGGTGCTTTCAGTAGCACAGCTGGCAGACAGAAGCATCACTGCGGGGTGGAGGTGGGAGGCTGGGGCTGGCATCAAAGAAGTGCCATAAAACAGTGATGAGGGAGGGGGCTTAGGAGGATTGTTTTGTTCCAAGTAATACACTTTGTTGAAATGTGTTGGTGGATTTGAAGAAAGCTGTTTCTTTTCAGAAAGTGGCAGCTCTTTGCTGCTGCAGCAGCATCTCAGCGAGGCCGTTCAGCCCGGGAGATGGGCACTGCCTGGTGTCACACAGAGTTGTGCCTGCAGAACGTTTTGCAGTCTGATCAGATGTGGTAAGAGGAGGTGGAAAGGAGGAACAGAAAGCTACTCAGCTTTTAAAATAATAGATCAGATATTCAGGTACTTGGGTACTGGGTGTCTTGGTTTGAGCTGGCAAAACGCCAAGTGTCCAAGACAGAGAGAAAGGGTTCCTCCTTCTCCCAACGAGCTGAGGGAGAGGAAAAAAAAACCCTCCAAACTGGGTTTATGCTTAAACTAACTATATGTATTTATACAGAAAAGAGAAAATAAAGAGAAAACTACAATATAACACACACTTACACAAGTTATATATATATATATATAACAAGAAATAACTTCCAACTCCCCAAATAATATAGAGTATATTACTTTAAATCTCTAAGTACTCTAAAAGACACCCTGCAAGAAAGAGAAGGTATAACAACAAAGTATTTCTACTTTCATGAACTCAAACAAAAGGCAAGTAGTGGCAGCAGCAGGAGCAGGGTCTAGCAGAGTAGAGGAGCTGCAACGTTCTCCTCTTAGTTCAGCCATGATGGAACTGACTAAGCCACTCCCACACACTGGATTTTACACCCTTTGAGACAATGTAGTATCGTATGGAGTACAATATTATTGGCTAGGAGAAGTCAGCTGTTAGCTAGCTCAGCCCAGCTCAAGTCAGCTGACAATTTCAGCCCACCTGAAATTTAGGCCCACCTGGCTAACCCATAACACTGAGTATTTGAGTACTGGACTTCTCTGTTATTGTATTTAGTAACTGTATATTGAAGTTTATACTGAATCTCTCCTGAATGACAGCTTTAATAATATTAATCTAAAAATCTGATAGGAATAACTAAGTCCAGAAATTAATTGAAGAAGAAGCTGCAGCTGACTTCAATATGCAAAAATGAAAGTAACTATTTTTCCAGAATTGAGGCCTCATAGAGTCATTTTAGTTGGACAAGACCTCTGAGGTCTTGAAGTCCAACCATTAACCCAACACTGCCGAACCCACCATTAAACCATGTCCCCAAGTGGCACATCAACATGTCTTGTAAATCCCTCCAGGTATGGTGACTCCACCACTGTCCTGGACAGCCTGTTGCAGGGCAGGACAACTCCTTCAGTGAAAAAAACTTTCCTAATATCCAATTTAAACTTCCTCTGGCACAACTTGAGGCCATTTCCACTTGTCCTGTCGCTCAATTCTTGGGAGAAGAGGCTCATACCCCTTTGCTAATATTCTACTTTACAACTGAAGTTTAGAGGAACATTGTTTATGCTTGGATTAATAATAGTCTAGCATAGAGCAAGCTATAAGGAAAATTAGATCTCTCAATCAAGCCTTCAATTCCTTAAGGCAGGTGTTCCTATCTGGACATATTTAGCAAATGGTCAGAATAATAAGAAATTCAAGATGCTCTGGGATGATTTAGGTAACTGAGTCATTTTTTTCAGAAAGTTCTGTGTTTCTAAATAGGCTAAAAGATTTATTTAACACTATTGCTAAGTCATTGAAAAATGTTTTATGTAAGTACAAATATAGTAACATACATTTTACATGTAAAAATACGTAGTACTCATGTCCTTGTATGCAATTTTGCAGAGATTTTCCACACTGAAGAGTAAAAATAGAAGCTAAAATAACAGTTGGACCATTTACCTCACCTTTAGGACTGAGAAAAAATACTGCATCATTATATCAAATCAATCTCTATAAAATCTAGTGAAGACTGTTCCAGATTTTCACACATAGAGCAATTAAGTAAATGAACATTGCATGACTGTAGGAACATAACAGGAAATGTCCAGAGATATGCAGGTCATCAAAGAGAAGGTAAATAAATGCAGTTTAAGTTAAGTAGTCATTTCATGAAATTGGATAATTTCACCTTCAGCCTCATCTCTCCTGTTTATTGTAAATTGAGAGACAACATTAAAACTATTAAGTGTATGAATACCTTTAGAGATTTCTTTAGAGTTTGTTTAAGTACTTTTTTTCTTTCAGAACCTTTTACAAATGATCTTTACTGCCAATTCTGCCTGCCAAAAATAATTAAGATACAGCAAAAGTGAAATGCCCTTGGTAGTGCTCCTCTGCCTTTGTTTTTTAACGTGAGGTGCAAGACTCACACTTGTCACTTCAACATCTCCTCATTAAGTGGAGATCCTCTGAGAAATCTTTATTTGCTAACTACAGGCAGTAAGGGTCATTGATGGAGAGCCTTAAACCTTTGAAGGCAACAGCAGGATTAGCTGCTCACCAGTGAGTTCATGTCTGTGCATGTGGCTGCAGATGTGCACCTGTCCATAGGGAATCCAACCTGAGCTCAGCTCCCTGAACTGAGGCATCTCTGCCAACTCAGGAGCTGATCCAGCTCATTTTCTTGTTCTGTGCCATCCCTCTTGTATTTGTAGCCAATGTAATTATACCAGCCTAAAGCTGTCTGGGAAAGAGCAAAGGCAGGTAACTTGTATTTTTAAGGCAGACTAACCTCTTCTCACTAGACCCTCCAAAGAAGGGGGCTTTTTCCCTGTAGCAGAGTGTTAAAGGACTTGTAACAAATGCAATGCAAAACATTTTATTGGTATATTTATTATTTCCTTATCAGCACCAACTTGGTTTTTTTGCATGCCAATACCTGCAAAACATTAAATATTAGCTTTCTGTAAGTTACCTCCTTTTCTAGTCATCATCTAGAGAACAGGGATGGGGAGAAGATTTACAGAGTGAGGTGGATTTTCCATTCCAAATTATGAAAAACCTTCTCTCCCCCAAAAACCTGCAGACCAGACTCAGCAGCTACCAGTGTGGGCATAGGGAAGCACCATGAGTGAGGGGTCTTTGAGGCAGAGCTTCAAAGTTGTGAAGATCTGAGTAGGTTCTCTTTAAGTCTTTGCCAAAGGCTCCCCATGCAGTAGCCTGTGAGAGAAGTGGAAGATTTGGAGGACCTCAACCATGTGTCTTTACCATTTCCAATAGGAGGTAAAGAAAGGCTTTGGTTTCCAGCAGAGGGACAATGCTGGGTTTATCTGTGCAGATACTACACTGTAGGCTACTGGATTCTGGTTTAGTGAGGCACTGCTGGGCAATGCTCATAAGGATTTTGCAGGTTTGATTCTGTCCTTAATTACTTGAAGAAACATACTGTTTTTAAGTACTACTTTCCAGGACCACATATAAGGAGACAAAGAATGAGAATTTCTCTTCTGGTCATGTATTTTCTACAAATCATCTCTGCCAAGAGGAGGTAAAAGGTGCCAGTTGCTTCAGACAAGCTGTTTTCACCACAGCATTCATAGCTGTTTCCAGCCTGGCAGGTATCAGAGTTCAATCTCTTTTTCCCATCCTTACAGGGCACTGTTACCACATTTTCAATCAGCCTGTGTCCTCTGTAGGTTTGGATGGCCAGTTGGGTTGCTGCTGGCATTATATATGCATGTGCAGTCTAGCTGTTGTTGCAGGCTTGCATAAATTCTACTCATGCAGAGAGACAGCATTTTGGGGGCAGTTAAGGCTTCTCTTTACATTTATAGTCATAGCCCATTTGCAGCAGCATCCAACATCAGAAGCAAGACAAGATATTGCACCCTCACATACCTGATGAGATGAGTGCATGATAAATCAGCAGCTGTTCCTCAGAAGGATGAGGGATGTTGCACTTAGAAGTGACACTTCATCAAGCCTGTGCTACTGCAAAAGTCCAAAAGAGCAGAGAAAGCTGAAGAAAGAAAAAAGTCAGGTGGCATACATCCATCTAGACTTTTTTATAATCCATATGCTTGTACTCTGAGTGAGTGTTGATAAATATCTGAGAGGTAGAGAAGACCATTCAGTAGCTCACAGATATGTCGCAGCCATCAGTAAAGCAAGGAAAAAACCTACCCTTGCAATGAATTTTATTTCTGCTGTGTTTTCTAAAACTGAAACCTCATGTTTACTTTTGCTACACATTGTGTGATCTTGTTTGATAAGGTCTTGGATTTGTGACGATCTTCAGCACTTAATTTTTAGCTGGACATATAAAAAGCACTGCGTGAAGTAGAAGTACAATTTTTCTATTAGACAGGTTTTAGGAAAGTGCTGTGTTTCTTTAGAAATGCCACCTCTCAAATAGGGGCGATGAACTACAGTAAATTAGTGTGAAACAAGGTGAGTTTTCTGGAATGAGGTAGAAGTGGATTGGGTAGAGGGAAGACATTACATACTGAGTGATAAAAGGCATTTTTTCCTTTCACAGGGGGTGATTTCTTGCCATTTGTAGGCTGCAGTTGTTTTTCAAAAAACAGCAATATGGAAATGAATAGCTGAATTCTGCTATGAAGTACCTCTGAGCAAAGATTATTAAAATGACAGACACATTTCTGTGTATTTGGTAGTGTCCAGAGCAGAAGTAGTGCAGCACATTGATGTTATGAGATACCAGAATATTTCTTTTTTCTGCAAAATCTGTTATGTCTAATGTAAGAATGTAATTTGTGGCTTTCTTGCAAGGGTAATTACATTGTGACTTAATAAAGCACCTAAAACTTGCTTGACTTTAAGAGCATCTTTCAATCCACCACTCTTCTAGACAGCATAAGTAAAGGTGTGAATTTAAGTTTTGGCTGAAATGCTTTGCCAAATTTAGGCTTTAGAAATTACCTCCTCTCCCTCAAGTGGTGCTCACTGTATCACATTTGTAATAGTATACTGGAGTTGATGAGTTTTCAGTTGGAAATAAAGTTAAATAAAATTAAACATGTGATTTTCTCAAATATGGCCTGTGATTTTTTTGTTGCTGCACAGCTCAGGTGACCGAGCCTTACAGCAACACTGGCATGTTTGAAAAGGGGAGAATCAAACCAGAAGAGAAGGTAACTCCAGGAGTGCATTTCAGGTTCATGTCCTCCTCCTGCCTTAGTCATAATTCTTCAGCAGTGGGACTTCCTGTTTTTTACTGGTCCAGTTTTTCCCTCTTTGGAATCATTAGTGACTGGCATCTGGAGCTGGCATCATGTGGCCAAGTCATCTGCTGGGGCTGGCTGTGATATTAGACTGTGAAATGCCACTCTGACTCTTTCTTGTGAACTTCTTGGCCATTGACATGGGACACCATTCGTATGGTTACCTCCTTGCCAGGCTTTCCGTGTTCCCTTCCTCTCCATTTAATGCCATTTTTGGGACTGAGGCCATTCTCTCCTCGTAGCATGTGGTAGCTGAGCCACTCTTACAGGAAATCAGCACTGTTATTTGCATGATGCTTTCAAGGTTTACTGGTGGGCTGAAGCTACCTCTGAAACTTGGTTTGGATAAGTATAGGGTTAAAATGCGCTGGCTGTATTTAAATAACTCCGTGTGTGGATAGTATCTGTGTGACTGATTTTGTAAATCAATGCACACTGGGTGTCTGTCTGAACTGTAAGGGTAAATTCAGAAAACAACTCTGTACATGTATGTGTGTGAGAACGTGTGTATGAAATAGAAATTTTCAGTTTACATCTATATATTTGCAGTAATTTGTAACCAAGCATAAAATTCTTTGATATTATCCTTGAATTAGGATTAGCATTGACTAGAGCATAAATATTTATTTTCAATTACTTTTTGGTTTTTTTCAGCTCTTCTTTATGCAACTATTTTTGGAAACGTCACCACCATTTTCCAGCAAATGTATGCCAACACCAACCGATACCATGAGATGCTGAACAATGTGAGGGATTTCCTAAAATTATATCAAGTCCCAAAAGGCCTTAGTGAAAGAGTCATGGATTATATTGTCTCAACCTGGTCCATGTCTAAAGGAATTGACACAGAAAAGGTATGAGTGCCTGAGGTAACAATTCAGATAGCAAGAGTGTGTCCATTGTGTGCTTTCTTAGAAAGAGGACTGTATAACAGCATATAACTTACTAACAAATTGTTAACTGCATGCCACTCCTTTATTATCTTTGTGTTTGGAACAAAAGCTGGTTGTTTTAAAAATGATTTATTTTGCTGCTTTGAAAATATGCCTTTATTTTTCATTATGGTAAATGTTTCCTGCTTTCCAGTCTTAGTTTGTTTAAATATTAAATAATTTTAATGTACTTAACTTTTGAAATCAATTGGAAATGTCTTCAAATTAGTCTGAGAACATAATTTGGTGTCTAACTACATGATATTATCCTGAGAAAGTATTGGCATCTCTGCCTTGCAATTAAATGAGTTTGATTGGGTGGGACCTTTTGCTGATGCCCAGGACATTGAAATATCCATCAGCATAATTAGTATAGGATTTAATGGCAGTAGAGATTGATCTCCTTGAACTAAAATCTCTGGACTATCACTTTAGGCCTTTGGGAGGGAGATACAGAGAATGTGATGCTGTTGGCATCCATGCAGGGTAGAAGGCCTACAGGACTTTAGCCTTCAGAAAGAACTGGTCATTTAGGTTTCTTCAAAAGCTGATTAAAGGAGAAAGTTGTCTTCTGAGACTGATTCATCGTGCCAGGACAGACCTTGTCACTGGAGCATAAGTCCTGTGGGGAGAGGCTGAGGGAGCTGGAGGTCTTTAGCCTGGAGAAGAGGAGGCTCAGAGGTGACCTCAGCACTGTCTAGAACTACCTGAAGGGAAGTTCTGGCCAGGTGGGGGTTGGTCTCTTCTCCCAGGCACTCAGCAATAGGACAAGGGGGCATGGGCTCAAGCTCTGCCAGGGGAAATTGAAGTTGGGTATCAGAAAAAAATTCTTTCCAGAGAGAGTAATCAGGCTTTGGAATGGCCTGCCCAGAGAGGGGGTGGATTCCCCATCCCTGGAGGTTTTTAAACTGAGCTTGGCCGTGGCACTGAGTGCCATGATCTGGTAAAGGGACTGGAGTTGGACCAAGGGTTGGACTTGATGATCTCGGAGGTCTTTCCCAACCCAATCGATTCTATGATTGTTCTCAGGGCCTCTCTTACTGCATGATACGTGCAGTGAATGTGTCTAGCCTTGGATATTACAGAGAGCTGAAGTCAGATTGGAGGGTTCCACCTGCAGTGCTTTGAATAGGCAAGATATAACAGCTTTAGGTCTAGACTTTTGGTTACTGGAGGTCACTGATACTCCTGTGGCTTCTGTGGACCTGATACACATCAGTTTAAATGAGGCATTCAAGCCCCAGTAACCACGATTTCCCTCCTAAGAATTAAGAAGTCACATTTCCAAGGGAGGGTAAGGAAGCATCATGACAGATTAATATCTTGAAGTATCTAACACTTGTAGCTTTGTAGTTCTTTCCTCAGTTAAATCTATTGAGCCATATGGGATGGTGATGCAGATTGTTCAGGTATGCCAAGGTGAAGTCTCTACACCGGAAAATTTAGTCGTACATCATGTTGATGCAACAGCAGTTTTCTTATTAATCATAAGCTGTGAAATTCAGTTTACCATCACAAATACAACTACTTTAAGGAACAAAGATTTTTATTTCTTTGACTTTTTTGCTTCAGTATGCCACATTCTTTAATATGTTAACTTCTTATACACTAATATCCTAACTTCTCAATCCTGAGTGTTAAAAGTGGGTTTTTATATTGTAAATTACTATAAGTGCATTCAGTCCTATTGTGTAAACATCAAACCACATGGAAATTCAACTTTCATTTGCATTTATCTCCTTGCAGTTAAGCCAGAGTCCTGCATTACTCCATTACAGTTTCATTAGATTTTAATGATGCTCTGCAGTTAATTAGGAGAACCTATGCTTTAATTACTGAAATTTCCTTCTATAGTTTCCGCATGTCCGGTTTTATAGATGATAAAAATGCAGTTAGAGCCCTAATCTTTGATTGGTGGTAAGCAGAGTTCTCTGCTCGGTAAGATGGAGTGGCTGCTTAGCTAGATAATTAATATGCCTGGAAAATCTGTGACTTAGGATTTTAACAATTTTCCCTTGGTGAAGACTTGCCTAAACATAGGCCTGGATCCAAAACCTATTTAAAACAGTGGAAGGAATTCAGGAAACTCTGCATCTGGACATCAGCAGTTGCAGCTAATCGAGCTTCCCAGAAAAGCCCATGTTATGGAAGAACAGAGACTAGATAAACGTAAGAACTCAAGCATCAGTTTGAGTACTTTGGTGTTTTGTATCCCTTATAGCCTGCAAGTCTGGAAAAGCAACAGCACCAGTGGCCTGTAGTGCCCACACAGAGCATCACAGGGTCTGTATAAGTGTAAGGATCAGACAGTTTGCTTTCTGCTGCAGGACCTTAGCTTTAGCAAAGGGTTGGAAAGCTGTGTTGTAGCCAGTCTTCCTACATTTTTCTCCACTCAGGAAGGTGTTATGATGTCCTTCACCAAAACAAATGAGGAAATGTTGTAAATGCCAGCTGAAAAATCACAGAAACAGCAGTACAGTCCCAGAGGTTAATCACCTAGGGTAGATTGTTTCTCTTGCCTTAGTTCCTTCATTACCCCTTCAAGCCCTGTCGTAAGACCCCCTACATTTAAATTGAATCTCCCTGAACCAAACATAGAGCAGCAAGTGGCTGGGAATGCACTGCAGGGACCTCCAAAGTACCCAGTGTAATTTCAGATTTATTACTGTAGGTAATTAGTGGGGCTAATGGAACTACACTGCTCCTGCAGTCGAGCTGTGAAGTTCAGACAGTGCTCCAGCATAGGTTGGAAGAGAAGATTATTGTCCCAAGTCTTGAATTGTTTCTCTGCAGTGCTCTTTCTGACAGTCTGGACCTGACCTTAGAGGTTTCTACCAACCTAGTTTTCAAAGCTCCAGTAGTGACATTCTGACCAGTTTGTTGTCTGAGTATATTTGATCACATGATTTCCCATTCTCCTTAATTTTTATGGGCTTTTCATTAAGCTTCTTGTTATCTTGTGAAACACATGTGCTCATGGCAGATGATAAGTAGTGAGGAATTTCAGTTTCTCATTTTCCATCAGACAGCTCAGACAGTTTCAGTCATCCGAGGATGTATTTCAACCCAACATACACTATTACATCCTAAATTGTTCCAAATACATCTGTATTGTCACTTTGGAACACGTTTCACAACATCATTTGCCAAAAATTTATAATACATTTCATTCATTCATTCAGCATGTTAAAATGGCTTTGTTTTGAAGCTCAAATTCAAAGAACAAGAAGGAAGAATGAGATTTCTTACTTGGGTATTACAGTAGGTTCCTATGGTGTTGAATGATCATAGCATTGATGGAATAAGATTAAATACATTTGGTGTGGGTTTTTTGTAACTAAAGATTTTAAAACATATGCTTGAAATTAAAATGTAAATTAATAACTCATGTGTTGATTTGTGGCTTTAGATTTCAACTTTATCCTTGAGTGACACATTCAGTGTGTAGTCCCAAAGAATCTCTTGGCTAAAACTGATGAGTCCTCACGTAGGAACTCAAGGCAAAGTGGAAGTTAGCATGGAGGAGGGTCCATGAAGATCTAGCCCTTGCTGCTTGTGTAGCAGGATGTCCCAAAGAGAACTTTGTCTTAAAGCCCAGTCTGTTTTCCTTGTATGTGAAAGAGGATTTGGTCTCTCATACTGAAGTGATGGTGTTTTACACTCAGAATTTTTGCTTCCCTGATCTCCTGGGGAGTAACTCATCTTCAAATCCTGCCTTCAAACCACAGTGCCTCAGCCTGTCTCTGAGTGTTCACAAACAAGGAATTAACAATGACACTAAAAGCATTAGCATATTTATTATTATTACTTAAGGGGAAGCAAGTGGCCTCTGATCTATAATCTTAAATCGCTTAAACATGAGAGCCCTCCTCTTGACAGCTGGGATGATATATGTAATACATGCACATGAACTCATCTCCTGGTGTAACAGTGTCTCAAACTGGATGGAATTTATTTTTTTTATGTTTAATGATACAGGTTTCAGGGTTATTCATCTGCTAGTCAGCAGGGCTAAAAACATGATAAAACTGAGAAACCTTTAATCACTAAACAGTATCTCTCATCCATCAGAATCTGTTTTCTTTTTTGTCCCTGAAAGGTAAAAAGGAGGTTTTGTATATGACCAGTATTAAGCAGGTGAATAAAATATTTACAGTAATAATTTGATATACAAAACACACAGAATTCAAATCTTTTAGTTTTTTATTAAAATTTCCAGTCAGCAAATGAGAAATTTATAGATATTAGCTGTTCTGTAAGAAATAGGTCATTATTCATGAAAGCAGAACAACCATTAACTAACATGCAGATGTTTCAAGGTCTTATCTAACAATAATGCTCTGAAATGTCAGTAAAACCCAAAGATTTTCTCTTCTTGACCCCTGTGCTGTTGTATGGCTTAGAATTTGCTCAGAAAGCAATTAAATAAATGTCTATCACATTTTAACAGTAGTTTCCTTCAGAAAAGCCATGGGTTGAAAGAGAAAAAAGGCATCTTACTCAGTTTCAATCTGAACATCAATAGCAATTGGGATAATGAGAGCCAATTTCATATTGCACTGACTGAAATAGAAATCATGAGAAAATAGTATTAAGACTGAGTGTCCAGTAAGCTTTCATACAGGAGAGATGGGTTTATGGTAAATAGACATGGGTTGTAGCTTCATTAAACGTTAATTTACATGAGAGCAGTGCAGTTTGTTCATGTTTGCTGTTAATAAGATCTTCAAGAGCTGTAGAAATGATTAGGGATACCCCAGGACAAGTAGAGGAGTCAGACTGCCATTCCTCCATGTTCCATCACATAAAGGTGTCTGTAAGTGCTGGCTGGATTTCCTCATGGAAGACTGGGGTAGAAATCTGAGATCTGTGGCCGAAGAGAACTTCTACAAAATTAGCTGTGACGGCTGCGTACAATTCCCTGCTGAAAAGGGGAGGTAAAAATCGTTTGGACAAGTATTTTTGTTTTCTTGTAGAGGCGAGGTTGTTGGTCATTCCTTGCAGATCGGGCTGAGGTGAACAAGAAGTCATCCCTCACCTCACAGAGCTGAGCTAGGACCAGGTACAGTGTGAATCCACGGTTCCTTGGAGAGTGGGATGCAGGACACACGGTCAAGGTCTCACTGTCCTTCACATGGGTCCATGCCTGGGGCCTGTGCACCACTGAGGCTTTCTGTTTCACCTTTATGTACAGTATGGATTACTTGCCTCCTGTATGCACTCTGCGGAGCCAGGACAGGTTATCCACAATTATCTCTGCCTCTTGGATGTATGTCTTGGAAGTAATACCTTGGGATTGATACAGAATAAACCTGTCATGCTTGAGGAAATGCCAGGGCTATGGAGAAAATGCCAGGGCTATGGAGCAGCTCATGAGCTTATTTCCTGGGGGAATAAGTACCTGAGTGGATGGATGGGGCACTTTCCTGAGCACTGACACCAAAAGTATGGAGCAGAGAAAGGGGCTTTCTGTTCCAGAGACTACATCTTGGGGAAGGTCTTCTCCAGATCTGTTTTCAGTCTTCATTTCCTTGAATGTCTTTACATGACAGTGCATGCTAGAAAATAAAGCCACCTCCAGAAGAAGCACAAAATAAAATAATCCATAGATCGATTTCATTCTTCCAAGGGTGACCTTTGTGCCAGAAGCTGTCACTCCAAAAACTTTTGTGACTGGAGAAGTTCTTTGATGTATGCCATATTTTTTCTGGTCTTTCTTTTCCTTCTTTTATCTAAAAAGTTGATTTTTAATGACAGGTTTCCCTGTAGTCTGCTATCCTTTGCCCCATTAGAAGGCCTTGCAGTAATTTTCCTTGGTAAAGATATTATATCAAAACTGAAAACAGTAAAACCTTTAAAAGTATGACCCTTAGGCCACCTGGGATCTACTACCTTGGGTCATCAGTGGAAGTTACTAGTGTGCCACACTTTTCAGTGTAGCCCTTGTGCTGGTGAACCACTTGATTCCTTAAAAGACTGAGTGGTGTGTCACATCTTCCTGAGATTTTCCAACCCTTAGCCAGATTTTATCTGTGTTGACAAAATGGAATTTAATGGACTCTGCAGCAAGTAGATATTTTACTCTCCCTAACACATGTTAGTGGGTTAAAAAAACCAGTTAATTTTGTTACTATATCACCATATCTATCACTGGTTCAACTTATGTATTATTAGTAAAAAAAGCCAAATTCAACTTAGATGTGATTTTCAGATTGTGATTTCTGAGCATTTAAATCTAAATGACCTTGGATTTTAGTGCAATTAAAACAGAGCGCACTGTTGCTGCTGAAATTCAGTTCTTAGTGCCAAGATATTCAGTGATGTATTAAAGATTACCCTAATGCATGCAGGGTTAATTACTGCTCAGCTCCACATATCACCTCGGAGTTACTTAGAAAATTACCTGATTATTACAGGAAAATGCTCTGTGTTTTGCCAATCAGCTGTTTTCTTACCTTTGTCTCTTTGGTCTCCATCTGGTGCCAAATGTAACACTTTTATCCAGGCTTCAAAAAGTATTCAACATTCAAATGAGCCAGATCTTTCTAAACATCTGAGTAACTTAGTCAGGTGCCTACTGAGTATTGTGGTTTTAATGGAAAGATCTGACCTCGATTATGACTGCTGACTGTGTCTGAAAGCCTGCAGTGGCCTTTCTCCATAAAATAAAAGAAGCTGTCTGTGGCCTCAAATGGGTAAAAATTAGAGGAGGTTTTTTTTTTTTTATTTTCAAAGCTGGCATTCTTAGTATCTCTGATATTTGTTACAGTTACTAATTTAGGAAACAGTCCTTCTTATTGCACCTTTTGAGTATCAATCAATATGTTCCCTACCTGCAAACCTCAGAAAGTGAGAATCCTGTGTGTTGAAAGAGGATTGACAGTAGATAATGTTTGTTATTCACTGGCCTGCACCCTTTTTGTTAACAAGTCTTAACAGATTCTGTAATATCTGCTAAGCCATCCTGTAGCATAGTAGGGAACATGGTTTAACAAATACTTAAACCCATAAACCCATCCTAAAAGATATTGTTTGGACATGCTCTTACTCTGTACAGTTTTTGTTTTGATTCATTCCCTTTTCTTTGAACTTTTTCTAATCTCTGCTCCCTGTAGAGTTCTTTGAGCTGTTCTAGGGGCTTATCTTAAACTGCCTGACCATGCTGAGGAAATGGATAAGAGAGTTAAAAAATCAGATGGAACCTCCTCCTTAGGAGTTTAATTCCCACCCCCTTACAGATCTCAAGGTGAAAAGATAGTGAGACCTTTTGTGCCAGTTCCCTGGAGGTCTTCCAGAGCTGGTTGCTGCCTTTCCCAATCTCTAGCAGCAACCACAAGCTGTTCACTCACCATCAGCATTTTAAATATGCCATGGGGTGCTTTAGAGGTGATGGTGGTTTTGAGTCTCTGTGCTGGGTGTTGTGTTGGGGTTTGTGTCAGCTGGGTGCCAGGCAGTGATGGCAGAGCTCAGCAACTGTCTTATAATGACTTTGAGGAGGTTTAGCTTCCTGTGCAGAGAGAGAAAGTGATAAATATTGTTTTGTGCTTTACTTTCTCCTCTCAGCTTTGTAGTGGTTCAGGTCTTTGTGGATACATGTGTGCTGTTCATGTGTGACACGGAGCCTTGCTCCTTTTCTGGTGAAATCACAGTTTATAGTGCCAGCAAAGATTTTCCTCCGGGTAGAACTCAGATTTCTCCTCTGATTTTGCACTGATACATGGCAGGTTCTGTTCTTTCATGCTGCTTGGATGCATATGGCAAAGCTGACTGCAAAGTCTGTGGCTACAGATTTATTACAGAGCAACTCCTGTAGCAGCACAAGCATCTGGTCCCGGCAGACTTCCCGCTCCAAGTCGTGAGCTCCAAACCCATCAGTTAGTAAAGCATTGCCGTCAGCGACCTTAATATCCTGCCTGCCTTATAAACTGCAGGTTTCACTGAGAAAGGTCTTGAAATCTCTAAGGAAATTTCCTCTTAAGGAATTTGTCTTGGTAGTTTTTGCTACACTGCTGAAAGAACACACAGGGTAGAACAAATGTCGCAGCTGATCTTTGGTTCTATTAACGTGATGTGTTGGAGGCATTTCCTTTACAGTGAGAAAATTGACTGAGCATTATAGGATATCCTCTCCTTTCTACTAGATTTTTTTTTCTAAACCCACGTGTGTGCATTTTTACACCATATGGACTCAGGGACAACCATGTTGCTGCTAGTTTGTATGTTTTTCTTTGCATGTTTCCTTAAAAATGCTGAGATCTCAGTAAGAGCATTTCACATTAAGGATGTCCAAGTCCCCTCAATAAGGTATCATTTTCAGGTGAATGTTAGTCTGGATTTGAAGTGCTCATTTTTCGATCTTAAGGTCTTCAGACTGTGTATCATTAGCTTCCAAATGCTTCTGTGTGAAACATTATGTTTCCTCTTTGGAAGCATGAAAATTACTACTTACTGTAATCTGTGTCACCAACAACCCCTTTCTATAATACAAGTCATAGAGAGCTTGGTGGCATCCGTGAGACCCCTTCTGAATTGGTGGCATTGGTATTTGTAAACACAAATAGAAGTCCTGCCAAGTCAGGTTGGAGCTCTTAGAGCCCTTGGAACATACAATAAGCACATGGCTCAGTGTTGCAATTGTCTGTTCTCTTTTTTCCTTATATATGTCTACATTTATGTCTAGCACTCAACAATACCTTGCCATATCTTTTAATATTAAATATTTTATTTAGTTTTCATTTATTTCATTCTGTGTTCTAAATACTTGTGTAGCAGGCAAGAAAAATCAAATTAAGAATATTTGTTCCTGGCTAACTCTTGGATCATTACTCATTTACTGCTGTACTAGTTGATAAGTGATATCTTCTTTTATCTATGTACAGTAATTAGAAGAATCACTTTATCATGACATCAGAAAATTCCTAAATTAGGCTTTCTAAGATGGGCTTTTTCTGTGTAATGTGATTGTTTCTGTCTCTTCATGTTGCAGTGTATGATGATAGACATGTTTGTTGTGTCTATAATAAGAGCAATTCTTCAAGTGCTCCCTTTTAAGCCTATATTTGTGAGGAAATAGTATGCTGCTCTTCATCCAAGTGCCTTTACTTCTGGGGGAACACAATTACTTTGCATTCCAAAAAACAACGGGTCCTGGAACACCTCAGAATCTTACAGGAACAACCTCTGCAATAGTTCAACCAATTTTTCCTGCAGTTTGGAAGCTTAAAAGATAAACTTGGTAATCAGTCATGTATGAACACACAGTGTTTGAGAATTCCTAGCTCATGGCCTTGTTAAGTCAAAAGCACTTACATTTCTGAAGGTATTAAAGGGACATAAAAAACTTATAACCATGATTCAGGCCCAAGAGTAGATAAAAATGTTAAAAATCATCAATCATGGTACAAAAGAAAGCAGAATTTTTCATTAGGTTATTATTGGGCTAAAGAACGATGACATGTTTCTGTTTTATTGTAATAAAGACAAACTTTCTGTTTGATCCAGAAGCGAGGCCGAGATGAAACAATCACTCTCCAAAATAACCTTTGTTTTTTATTGAAAAACTAAGGTGTGCCCATATTTCTAATGGTAAATGGAATGACTCGTGAAAATAGAAGTTTGTGAGATCGACATCTATCTCTAATAAAATTATGGAAATGTGTTACGGGATATGGTCAACAGTGACTCAGACAAGACATTATTACTAATGCAAATGATGGTTTGTAGAGAATATGTCTTGTCAAATATATTTATTATTAATTTTTGTGATAAAATCACCTATGCAGGTATTTTAATACGTTTTGTACTACAGTTTGTTGCAGAAAAATATCATTAACCTAAACTGACTTACTCTGTGTTAAATCAAATAAAAAATAATGATCTGGTAACTATGGGAAGGTGGTTGTAAGTGAGGAAATCTCACGCAGAGGGAAGTTTCTAAAGAGATTCTGTGATTCGTAGTGTTAGGCACAAACATCATTTATCTCTCATTTTTCAAGATAATTGAGAGATGACCTGATCATATTCTATAAACACCCACATGAGGAAGAGATTCTTGATGATTGCAGGTCTTTTATCCGAACAAGATGATAAAATTCTCTGGCTTTTGGTTGAAAACTAAAAAACAAAATGAGTTCAGAAGCAACACATGTTATGATAGTATCTGTCCTTTGGAACAACTACCCTGTATCATTTGAAAACATCAAATCAAGGCTTCTAGGCTATAATTTTACCAGGTATTCTGGGATTCCTGTGAAAATTGCTGGTAGAAGAGATCAGTGCAGATGGTTAGAGTAGCCCGTTCTCACCTCACACTGTCATAGTACAGGGAGCAAGAGAATAACTTCTGCTACACCTTTTTGCATTCATTATGCCTTTTACTGCAAAGGAATGTTGATGTATTTAAATAAGAAAAGAACTAAATATTATTATTAAAATAGAACTTGTTTATTCTTTTCACATACTATATTTTAGGAACTTTTGTAATGCTTTGCAATAATATGTTTTATACCTCTACTGCATTAAACAGAAATTGAAATCGTGCCTTTAGTTCATTATTAACATGTCCATTTACCTCAAAGCTTAGTCAGGGTTATCAGAGTCTCTCTCTGCTAATATTCAATGGTCAACTCATTGACCCAATGTCCCTGTCTCCTCCACTGTCTGCAGAGCAATCTGCCAGATTAATTCCATACAATGATAAATTAATGAGTAGTATTGATCTGCATCTTCTTTATATGAGACTTCCAGAGTGCTTGTAGTCTTATACCCTTTTCTATTATTTGTCCTAGAAAGACTTGGAAAGGTTTTATATGTTTCTCAACACAATTTGCTACCAGGCATTTTAGGATTATAAGGATGTTAGTGTGTTTAGGAATGTGTGCAATTATTGAACATACAGTTTACAAACATAACAAGATCCACAGGTTTTCAGTTTCTTTCTCCAGGTGTACTTGTGTTACTGTTTACATATGGAAAGCTATTTAAGGTAAGAAACTAGTTGAAGGTCTTACTTAATTGATCCACTGTAGAGAAGTCTTCATGTTCACAGGAGAGTTTTTCACTCACCTTTACATTACATAAGACTTCATTATACTTCCTTTTTCTCCTAATCTCCTTGGATTTTCTAGTCTGTAAGCCCTCCTGGGCAGGTTGTTCTTTACATAACTCACTGAAACTGAACGCTGGATGTTTTGGATATGTGTTGGTAAGTGGTCACCTACATCAAAACTTTTGAGACCTGCATTTTCTGGATGTGAACCAAATGTGATTTTTTTCTGTTGTGAATGGTGAATTCTGTTGTGAATGAACATGTCTTTGCATGTCTTCAAGCTCCTTTCCTCTGCGTGTCTGTTCTGTGCTCCTGCAGGGACTGAGCATAGCAGCAGGAGGACAGTCTGGGCACCAAGTCTGGAGGGGTAACCACAAATAGGACATAGGAGAGTCACCTGCATTTGGAAAACAAGTGTGAAAGCTGTTAGGAATGAGCACAGTGTAACAGCATAGTCCCATCTTCCACATCACCCTTTCAGCTGCACTGAAAGCAGTAGATGAGTAGAAAAAGACTACCCCAAATCAGGATAAAAGAAGCTTTATGGAATGACTGGAGGAGTGGATTTCAAGATCCACCCAGGCGGATCTTCAGACACATCCATTCAATTATTTCATGAAATGGTGGCCTGGTGTCATGTTCCCAGCTGATTGTTTTCCATCTGTCTTTTGTTCAGGTTCTCTCGATTTGCCCAAAGGACATGAGAGCAGATATCTGTGTGCACCTGAACCGGAAGGTTTTTAACGAGCACCCTGCCTTCCGATTGGCCAGCGACGGCTGCCTGCGAGCCCTGGCTGTGGAGTTCCAGACCATCCACTGCGCCCCGGGAGACCTCATCTACCACGCTGGGGAAAGTGTTGATGCCCTTTGCTTTGTGGTCTCAGGATCCTTGGAAGTCATCCAGGACGACGAAGTGGTGGCTATTTTAGGTACTGTGATCTCTGTTGAAATGCTTTTGGTTTGTATGTGTTTTCTTGACTAGTCTTGCTTAACATCAGCTGGGACTGCAGGAGGCTGATAGTTGTCATAAGATGAAGATACTGTGTCTCTAGAGATCCTAGTCTAGAAGCAAATCCTTCATCTTTCATGCCTTTGGGAGTGCTCTTTCTGCCCACTGTGGCTCACTGGTCGTAGTTGCAGTGTCTCTGAGCAGAAGAGAATGGCATCTGTGTGCTTGACATCTTTTAAATAGCTTGTTGGAGGAAATACACATGGTTTTATATTACTCTCTCAGGAGGATTTCCACATTAACCTTTGTGCTGGGATTTTCATTTGTCTATATTGTAGCCCAGAATAGCACCTGCAACATAAAGAAGCAAAATTTCACTTTTAGTGAACTGGCTTTAAAGAAGAAAAATACTCTGATCTGACCAGAGGGTCACACCATGTATCAAACTACAATCATGACAAGTTTGAGTGATGGGAGAGTTCCATGTTAAACCACCCTGTCACCCCACTGGGCTGTCTGGTTTGCCAGCAGCAGGTGGGAAAGACCTAATGTATACTCCTCAGTAGCTTGTATGGGATTGGTAAGAGTGTAGCAGATGGTGGGACTGAGTGGTCAGCAGTGGTTTCGAGGCAGGAATCCTCCTCAGAGGCAGAACCGTGTAGAGGAAGAACTCGTGGCTCTGCATGAAAACCATCCAAAGCCGGTCTTGCCTGTTTAAAATAGACACATTTATTATAGAACTAATTTCCTGTTGAATATTTGCCTTTTTTTTTTAACTGGAGCTGTGGGTTCCTGGCTTGAGGGTATCTGTCACACCCCACTGAAGCTCTGTATTTCTTCTTCCCTCTAAGGGTGGCTCCAGAGGGCTGTGTTAGTTTTCTTGTATCTCATGGGGATGATCACTTGGAGATAAAAGGTTACATGTGGGAGTTGCACTGGTATGTGGGATGAGGGCAAACAGAGAGAGTCAACACTGGCTGTGAGTCAGGCTTCAGCTCCTTCCCAGCTGGCAGCAAGAGTAAGAAGAGGAGGAATGAGGACAAGCATGTAGCTAAAAGAGACTCCTGGAATGTTTCCCTAAAAGTCTGTGGATGTGTGCCTGGGACTGGAGTGGCACTGGGCAGGTGTGTGGATGGGGCTGCATGAGGACTGCTTCTCCAGGACATCACTGGGATCCTGCAAGCTGGAGAGTATGAAATGAGGAACAGGCACATCCACACACACTCTTCCAAAATACCTGATGCACCTTTCTGCATTCTAGTATGCACTAAGTTTTTGAAAAAGAGAGATTTAATGTAAGAATGAATCTGCTTCTCTGTTCGCGTGTGAAACTTTTATGATGAAAGCTCCTAAATCAAAAATTTCCATAGCTAAATATTCCTTGTATTCCAGCTTACTGGACCATTGAATTTTTATTATGAATCTCAGTGATGATATCTTCTATTTGCTTACAGTTATTTAAAAAACAAAAGCTTTAATAGGAAGCAGCAGTTTTTAAACAAATAAATGGTTTTTACAATGAAAACAAATAACTATGTAATTTACTGAACTAGGAGCCATCACTAAATGGATTGCATGTAAAACTTCATTATATTTATTAATGAATCTTGTGTGTTTGAAATAACAATAAGAACTTTTTGTTTCTAGCTTGTGGATGTAGTAAATCTGACATCTATATTAGGCTCCATTTGTCCAGAAAGACTTTTAAGCATATCTAGTTAAAGTGAATTACCTTTGATTACCAAAAGTGCCTTTGATTCTCTCTGCTGAGAGGCGATCCCATGACTCAGAGCTATGTTCATCGTGTACAACAGGGATTGGCAGAATGTGTGAATGAAACTTAAAGCAAGATAAACTGCTTCCTCCAGTTGTAGAACACACTGAAGAGTTTTTTTCATGCTCTGACAGATTATTTAGCAGAATAGTGAACTGTGTAATTACGGGATTTTGTATCCTAAATTCACTTGTGGAAGAAAATCTCTCCCAGATGTAGTTGCAAAGACATTTATAGTGGCAGCTGTGGCAGCTGAAATAGCAACTGCAGATCAGACAGTGAAGAACAAAATATTTATCGATCTGTTCTGCCTTGAGAAGTTCAAGCACAAGGAACGTGGATCTGCCTAAGGGGGAGAGCAGGTTTAAAAACCTCTGCCTAATGTGAAAACCTCAGTACCTGCTTTGAATGCTCCACGCATCTGCCATCACACTGGTTTTCCAGGGCAAGGTCAACTTTCAGGACTGTACTAACAGTCTGTCCATCTTCTCCATCCCCCAGCAGTAACCTAGAGTGGAAATGTGATAAGTATCCTTTGGAAACTTGTGCTCATTAATTTCCTCTATGACAGCAGGAACATGCAGGATGTGCTCTCTGCCAGCCTATGCTCCTTGCAGAGGAAATAATAGTGTGTTTAATATAGGAGCGTGTTATTTGCCTTGCTTAAAGAAGGGGAGAGAAAGGGTGCCTTTTTTTAAATCATGTTCACCTGCAGATGGATGGCTTAGTGTATCCTTAAATGTGGAATATCCTAGAAAAAAGAATCAAGTAGGGGCACTAAAATGAGTTAGGAACATTCATCTTCTCTTGCATTCTTGCTTCTGTCCAAAGTGCAGGGCTTCGTCCTCCCTCAGGTCCCTGCATGAATCACTCCATGATGTTGCTGCATTTCCCCTTCTCGATCTTCCCTTACCATGTTCCCTTCCCTCTCAGCCACAGTGAGCTGGCACATCCAGGCTCTCCCTGCCTGCTGAAACAGTGTCCTCAGGAGACTTGGCATCCCATCCAGGTGCTTTTTTCAGGCACCAATGTAGAGACAACCATCCTTTTGTTCAGCAGCAGTTTTTCTCACTCAGTGGCCCCACCTTCGGTGTTTCCTGTGCTTGAAAGCAGGTGAAGCCCAGTGATTGACATGGCAACTTGCAACACTGTGACATTTTATTCTCCTCTGGTTTGGTTTTGTTCTCATTTGTCCATAATTAAATGCCCAGACACTGCAGCAATCAGCATTACAGAAACATGTACAGTAAGAGAATGACTCCAAATGTAGATCTACAATTTACAGGACTCATTAATGGAGGTACCCAGGTGCTCCATTATGTTCCCCTCATTAGTTGCCTCCGTTTCTCCAGGGCATTCTCCCACCTTTGGCAGGTGCTGGCTGCTGATGTAGCAGAGGGTACACCTGTGCAGAGGTGGTGGGGTGGGGTGCTGATACACTGGAGAAGAGAAGGCATGGTCATTTTAACATAACTCATCTGCAGTCACCAGGATAATGGAGAAGGGCAAACAGTCTTGTCTCTAATTATCAGAACTTTCCCAGCAAGCGAGGTGACCCTGAGAAGGCACATCAGTAATTTTCCACCATCTCAAGCAGGAGTAAACACTTTAACTGCCACTGCTCTGCACAAGGAGGTGTTTTCAGCGAAGAATCTCAGGAAGGACCAGAGGTTTGGAGTCCCTAAGCTAATGAAATAACGTATCAGCTACTAAAGGGCACCTAATAATTCTCCCTCCTGCAATTAACCTGAATTTGCTCATGATGAGGAGTTTCACATAAATGGCAATGCCAACCAAGTGGCTCTGGAAGCTGCTTTCAGGCACTTGCTATTTGTACAGCTGGCTGTGTAAGTTGTACAGTAACTTAAACTGGAAATATTGACTAACAAGGTTTAAAGACGTTGGGTTTTTTCAGCAGAAAAATAATGACCGGCATGTTCAGATGTTGACTGTAGGAACTGATCAAAAATATTGCTCAAGTGGCATAGTGATAAAAATATATTGACCAGTGACATCCTGGTAGAGGCTGCAGCTGAGTGAACTCAATATTGATAGTTAAGCCAGAATGAATATAAATTTATTAGTTCTTGCTTCAGCCACACTTAGAGTCCTGATCCCATGTGTATTCAATGAAGTTGTTTTCCTTTATGTGGTGCATGTTAATTCTCAGCTTGTCCTACATATAATCCCAAAGCAACCTGTTGTTTATTGGATTTATTGTTATTAGGCAAACCAGACCTTATTAAAGGTCTGCTTCATAAATTATTTCCAAATGTTTGGTCTTGGAAGGGAATATGATGCAGTATCAGGGGAGTAAAGGAAAGCAAACATCTTCTTGAGTTTGGGATGACAGCTGAAAGTAGGGATGAGTCTCCTGCCAAGTCACATGGAGAAATGTAATTCAGAGGCAGAGCAAGTAGCAGCTCCCATTGAGGTGAGCAGTAGACCCAGGTGCTCCATAGCTCTCATCCATGGGCATTATTAATTCCATGCTTGGGATCCATGCATCCACACTTTGAATTTCCATGCCTGTACAGCCGAGCTTGTGCTTTATGCAAGACAAGCCTGACTATATGTGATGCGCTTTATGACATGAAAAGTGGTCAGTCCAATTCCATCTCATAGTATTGGTGACTGATTCTGTGATTTTAATTAGTTTAGTTGCAGCTTGGGTTTCTTCTCAAGTGGAATAAAGTTGGCAGAATTTGCCCCTCTGTAAAATGAACTCTGGATATTTCATCCTGAACTTTTTTGTTATTTTTCATGTGAAGTCAACCAAGGCAGACTAATTGTGAACATTTTCCCAGGTTTGTAACATGCACCTGGTAGCAATTTACAGAACAGCCTGTGTCCTATTTCATCTATAGAAAAAGTCCCCTGTGTGCCCATGAGTTAAGGCTCTAAACTAACTCAGAAGAAAATGATTCATAAAGGAAAGTGTTGGGGGGTTTTTCAGCTAGCAGAACTGAAATAATTAATGTGATTCAGGCTGTTGTTTAAGTGCTGAATCTCAAAGTATTTTGAAAAACACTTGAAGGGCTACAGATCTGAGAATGAATGCGATGTGCTGCTCTGCACTGTGCAGCTCTTCTTCACTGCCTTGAAATCGGTCAGATCTTGCAGGTCTGGCTTGACATCCACAGCACCGTGTAAGATTTAGTCCTCCTGATACTTGTTTGAAAGTGTTATTTGTTCTTACTGACAGACTTGAATTTTTCACATTATTTTGTAAATGTAATATATTTTCATCTCTATCTGAATGATAGTTAATTACGATAAGAAACATCAATCTTAATTTAGTGCCAGCTGGTGTGTTATAGATGTGATCCGCAGCCTCCAGAGTCAGAAAGATTCCTTTCACTGAATTGAAATGCTTTTGAATTAGACCTGCATGCTTCACTGCTAAAACCAGGAACTCAAAAGTCTTGGCAGCACAAGAAAAGGGAAATTATTTAAAAATCATCAGATAGAGTTCTTCTAAATCAGACTAACAGTTTGAGGCAATCTTATTTGCCTTATGGATTTTGAAGGTGCTGGGAATGGTCTTGCTTTCAGGTTTATTTCCTGAGACAGGGAGGATAGAAACTTATTTTGCAAAAAATCAAAATGGAAATAACCTGTATCCAGGAGCTGGGGCTTCTAGAAAGATATGAAGCACTAGGATATTTGCACTAGGATATTTGCAGTTTCTTTTGTGTTTCTGGGTGCAGATGTGGAAGGTTGCACTGTGTTAAATAATGCAAAGTACCTTTGCCAGCATGGACTTGAATCTTTGGCAGTCTCTTGTTATTGTTTCTTTACTGACTATTTTGGCAATCCTTCAGATGCTAGAAATGCTGTTTTCTCACATCATTCTGCCCTTTCATGTGCTCACGTGCAGTACTGCAGAGCTGGATTTTTACACTGCTCAGGGATCAGCTCTGATCTGATTTTCAGGGGACTTCTTGCCCTTCTGGATGCCCCAGAAAGAGACTGAAGTTGAGGATAAAACATTCACAGGGGCAAGGAGACCTCTCTATCATCTCTGCACATCACGGGCTGTGCTTACAGGAAGCAGTGATGTCCCAGATGGCAGGTGCACCTGATGAATTTGCACAACTGAATCACCTGTGTCTTCTCCACATCCCCTCTGTAAAAACAGCTGTATCAGCTAAGTCTAGAAATCCAGCCAGCCCAGTAGCCTGTCTCCAAAAATGATCAGTAGCAAACACGCAGGAGAAAGCAGGAAGGTGAAGTAAGGAAACAGGGATGCTTCCCCAGAATATTATCCAATTATATTTCAATTTGGTTTCATTCAGAGGGAAATCTCAAGTGTTTAACAGGCACAGATGGATTTTTTTCCATGAATATATCCCATCATTTTGTAAACCTGTGCAACCAACCCCACTGTCCCATGACAAGGAGCTGCACAGCTTGCTTCTCACTGAACCATCATGGAGCTATTGCTGCTTGGGATAAGAGAGCTGTTTCTCCGCCTTCACTGTCCTGCAGCCAGAGGTTTTACTACAGATATACAGACAGAGATGTATTTGTACAAATATTGATACCAGTATCTGTAATTATGGCTGCATGAGCTGACCTCCACTGGTGTGCATGCTGTCATCATTTCATGGTTATTGGAAATGGAACTGATTAGATGAACACTTCCTCTCCATGATACAGTTCTACTGATTGTGAAACAACTTCAGCCTTTGCTTTTAACAAGCAACATCAGATTTGAATGTATCGTGATTGAAAGCCAACATTGCTCATCATGTCCAGCTTTTTTTGTGTGACTGATGGGACTTTGGAGGTGTTTAAAAAGGAGGAAATGGTAGCTGGTCTATTAGATAAGACTGCACAGAAAAACACCTCATCACCTTAAGAAGAAGTCTTGGTTCCATTTATGTGTTTTTACTAAATGCTATTTCCCACCAAGGATTTATTCTTAACTGCCTGCCTAGACTTTCTTCCAAAGGACCCATCAAGTTCTTAGGTCCACTAGAATATTTATCAGCTCAGTTTCTGAACCTATGTGGAGGAAGATAAATTTTGTCTTTACATTAGATATGTCTCTCTCTCTCTCTCTCTCTATTTATAGATATATATAGATATATATATGTGTGTATTCTGAAACCCTGTTAAGCAATAATATTTCCTCTCCAAGTTCAAGCATTTTTGCATTCCATCTGCAATCTCCCAGGGAGTTTCATCAGGCCCTTATGAATTTTTCTGCCTGAAAGGTCCAGGCATGAACTGCTGTATGACAAATTGGCAAGTCAGTCCATGGTGCAAGGCTGTGGAGAAGATCTGCCCCCAAATGTGTAAGGGAGAGTTATCAAAATACAGATGACAGTGCATAGAAATATCATGACCTATTGTATAGTTACCAGATGATTGTCTCTAAATATATTCATGCAAATAAATATATGTGTGTTTTATGTACAGGATATGCATAGATAGTACACTGTATTTAGAATGATAGCAGTGTAGCTGTTTCAACCAAAAATTATGCTTGTCACCAACACCCTTCACATGTCCTCCTGTTTTCCATGGTTCTTTCAGTCCCCAAGATCAAATTGTTTTGATCTTAGAGGTCTTTTCCAACCTAAATGATTCTATAATTCTGTAGATGTGACACTTAGGGGCATGGTTTAATGGTGGATTCGGCAGTGCTGGGTTAGTGGTTGGGCTTGATGATCTTAGAGGTCTTTTCCAACCCAAAGGATTCTGTGATTCTGTCCCTACACCCATATTTCTGTCAGCTTTTATCCAGCAGTGTCCACATACTGACTCTCTTCCTCCCTTTCCTCATACCAAGTGGAAAATGTGTGCAAGCAGTTCCCACTCTGACTTAGTGCATTCCTTCTTTCAGCGATGCTTTGGGCACTGTGAGAGCACAGGCAGGAGGATTTCCCAGAGCTTTGCCTCCATTCAGGAGGGATATTAAGACTGCTCAGGAATAAGGACAGTGCAGATTGGGAGTTAACATGCTGAGGCCTCAATAAATCTCTGGAGAGAGGCTCTGGAAATCATGCAACCCCCGTGCCTCTGTATTCCCAGCCCAGCCCCAGAGGGGCTTTCCCTGGAGATCTGCACATTCTCTGCAAGTGAAAAATAAATACACGTGTCTTTGAGTAGCTGGTGTCTCAGACTACCAGTTAATTTTTCTGTTGCAACTCTGAAAGCTTTATTTAGTTGCAATGTTTAAAATTAACCTTAGAGTCATAGAACGGTTTGAGACACCTTCCACTAGTCCAGGTTGCTCAAGGCCCCATCCAGCCTGGCCGTGACCACTTCCAGGAGTGTAGCATCCAGAACTTCTCTGGGCATCCTGTTCCAGTGCCTCACCACCCACTGAGTAGAGAATTTCTTCCTAACATCTAATGTCATCCTGAATGAATAATTACCATTCTCTATGCAGTGAACTCCATTTAATAGGGATGAAATACAGTACATTAATCTCTGTATTTATGAAAAAGACTCATTGTTTTGGAGGATCTGGTAGGTTTTGTTTTCATTCAGTACATTCCTTAGGACATTTATAACTGGCAAATAAGTTTTGGAATTTTGTGGGGAAATGTCAAATTCAAGAACCCTTAAAAGCTTCCAAGGTTTTATACTTTCTGGAGAGTATGAACCAGAATGTAAGAGGCATTTGGAGTTTCACTAGTCAAATCCAGTGGGTGATGGCTCATGGAAGAGTAAATTCAGTTCATGCCCCACCCTTTCTGAGGGAGCCAATGCAGGTCCCTGCCTCATTGACCTGAAGACAATGAGATCATCTCATGATTATGAACAGTGGATTCCTTAATCCATTGGTTTGTGTACAGATTTTGTAACACACCATTGTGCAGAGTTCTGGAGTGAGCATCCACTGCTTTCATCCTCTTGACTGAAATTACCTTAAATTTGAAAAGAAAACATGTGGTTTGCTAACATTTTCAGAGGGAAAACCATAATAGTCCCTGTTGTAGAAGTCTGTCTTTTTAACTGAACTCTGCGGCCACTGAAAGCAGGTTTCAGTTCTGTCCCGTGTCCACCTCAGAGAGCAAATCCATTAAGCAATTTTGTGCATTTCAGAAATGGTCTGTTTTCTATAAATTATGTAACTGTGCTGAATATGTCTGTAAATTGGGTTTTGAACTGTGGGTATAGACAAGGGCAATTAACTGCAAAAGGTAATTGCAAAACAGTACATTGGATAAATGATAATGTTACTAGAAAATGCTCTGTATTAAGGAAAAGATTTTAAAGCAACTTGTTTTATAAATTATACCAGCTGTGTTATGTATTGTAGTTAATTTTAATTACATCAAAATATGTAGAATTAAAAGCAGTTCAATGAGATACATTTATTACCTTTCTAAGGGATTATTCTGCTACACACACTGTTGTTAGAAAATAAAAACAGGGAAATAAAGATAAGGACTTGCACAATTTATTTCACTATGCTGAAGAAATATTATGTATATTTTACTGGATACAAGACCTAAAGCAGAAGCGGAAATAGAGAAATAGAGCCTCTGACCCCAGAAAGTAATAATGTTGGATAAATTAGCATTCTGATTCCCAAAATGAGTAAAATGTTACAAGTTCTTAAAAGAGGAAACATTAAAATGTATTACCTTTTTATCCCAAAACTATTAACATCACTAACCCTCACCAAGGGGCTGCCTGAGCTAACTGGAATCAACAGCCACTGACTGATTTACGTTTCCTTTTAATAACTGCTAAAATAAAGAGCAGGGATATTTTTGGGGTCTGAAACAAAAAATACTCTTTGTCTAATGGCTTCTGCTTCTGGATTTGAGATGTCAGCCACAAACCACACACCATGGCCCTTGCCCACACCATGGCCAAACAGCAAGAGGCAGCTTTTGAATACTCCTGTGGCTGCTGCTACCTGTCCTTGGAACCACAGGTTCCCAATCTGAAAGCACATCTCCAGTCTGCACCCATGCTGAAGTTTTGATTGGGTCAGAAGTGTGATACTGAATCTAATGTCTTCATCCTCCTGACCTGTCCTGCTTCAGTGTCTAGCACAGATGTGTGGACTTACAGATTCCTTGCAGAGGAAAGGAAACCAAGGTATATCAGTGCACATCTCATGCACTCCAGCCCTTGGAGCTTCTCTGTCTGTGGGACTGGGCTACAGCTAGTCCCAAGTCCCCAAAATGTGCAGGTCCTCAGCATCAGCTGTTGTGCTCCACTCCCTGCCAATGTAGAAGTAGCCTTCAGGTGTAATTTTTTCATCTGCTTGAAGCTATTTATCTGTGCAGGTTTCTAAGGTGTCAAACCCTTTCTTACTCAGCAAACATTGAAATACAGACATAAGCCTAAGCATCTACTTCAGTGGATGAGTTTGGGTTTAGAACTAGACTTCTGGATGTGTTTGAAGTTCAGAGGTGACTATTTAAAGATTAAAGGTCTCAGTGAGGTTTTTCATGGGTTTTTCAGGAGTGTTGCCCTTACACTGAATTAAAAATGTTTGAATATCCTTTATAATGTGGTTCTTGGGCTCTGGAAGCTGGCTCCTGCACCACTCTGTAGAGCCATGAAGATGTAGGAACCTGGATATCAGAGGGGTTTTGTAAGAGCAGGACTCTTAAATCACTTGGGAACAAACACCTGAAATATTCAATCAACTGAACATTAGTTAAGTGTGTATTATGTTTGGGAGCCTTTGAAAAATCCATTATTTGTATCTTCAGCTACAAGGGGACCTTTACAATCTGTTTCTTATGCTTTGTGACACTTCACAGAGCAATCTATAAATATCTTAAAAACCTGGGGCAACTGTTTAGGATACTCAAATACCTCAGATACTTTTAAAACTTTCACCCTTATTAATTTTCACAGTTGGAGGCTTATGTTAGAATAATTGGAAGTGTAAGAGAGTTTGGGAAGAAATAGTTTGTGTTCTGAAGAAAACTACCTAAGCCTTACCTTGTAACAAGTTTGTGCTGCTGTTTTTCAGGTAAGGGTGACGTGTTTGGTGATATCTTCTGGAAGGAAACCAGTCTGGCCCACGCCTGTGCCAACGTACGGGCTCTGACATACTGCGATCTGCACATTATCAAACGAGAAGCCTTGCTCAAGGTGTTGGACTTTTACACTGCTTTTGCAAACTCCTTCTCGAGGAACCTCACGCTCACCTGCAATTTGAGGAAACGGGTAAGGCAGCAGCTCTTGTTTTCTCCTTTCTCTCACCATTTGCACACTCCTGCAGGCTGTTTGCAGTGTTTAACAACCCCCAATTTACTCTCGATGTTTTAAGGTCATCACAGATTGACTGGCCTTTCAATAACTGCCGTTGCTATTTGTAATGACAGCTCAATAAAAGTGACCCGTAGATTTGCAGCTCTGAAGAGCAGCTGTAGCAGGATGATATATGAATTACATTTCTTTTCTTCATAGTTGTTGGCTTTTGTTTTGTTGAGGTTTTTTTTCCATTACATAAATGTATAAAGTTATATTTTATGGTTAAGTTATATTCAGATTCTGGATTCCTCAAATGTGAGGTATAGCCTTTCATCTGCTAAGATACAGTTCAGAGGACAGTCTGATGGATGTGAATGGCATAGACCAACTAAGAGAAATTTATTAATGTTAAATAAAAAAAATACACTCATCAAATGTACTGTATTAATACCTGCTTCTCGCAGTCACATAGTCCAGAATTTTAATATGGCAAGATTAATAAAGCTTGGTAGTGATTTTACATTCACAGCTCACTTCTTAAACCCTCCTGCTTGTTTTATAATCAATCAGCAATGCTCACTATCCATTAGTTCTTTGAAAGAACACTCCATCTAAAAATTAATTAGCTATAAGGACAAATCTTGAAAACAGGTTAAGGGATTCTTTAATTCGCATTGCGGCTGCAAAATTTCATCTTTATGATTTCTCCTGTGATTGATGAGGGTTATATAAATTTCATTTGCATAGAGAAATCTCATAATAATGATTTATAGATTACTGAGCATTAACTGTGATCCTCTAGATGCTGAAACACATTTCTCTGCAGCTGTACCTTGGGCATCTCACCTGATAATGTACCAAGGCTACTTCAGTATTTCACTAGACAGTTTCAGCCTCTGCACTAACTGGGGTTCAACAAAACTGGAATTTTACTTCTTGAAGTCTCGTTTCTCTCTAGCCACTGGAGCATCATACAAATGCTGCTTTCAGAGGAGGTTTAATTTTTACTGCATTCCTTGTGCTCATTAATATCCCAAGTGTGGAACAAAATACCCATGGCTAAAAGCAGATGGAATGGGATTACAGTCCCCTTCTGTCTGTGCTGGAGTCTGAAAGAGCTGCCTCATAATCAGGTTTGGTTCCAGCTTGTCAGCTTACCTCTGACTTGAAGGTTGTTAACTCCACTTCAGACCTGAAGGAGGGCTTTGAGGCTTGATAGCTGGCTCAGGTTTTCCAGCTTATCACTTCTCTGTTGATAAGAAGTGCTCCAAGTCTTGACTTCAGCAGCCCCCTCCTTGCCATCTCACGTGCCACCAACTACAGCCCTGCCATTACAATTCTGCTCAGGCATTGCTGATGGTGATTTCATGGGACAAGATAATGCCACATACATTGTACCAAAATGTATTCTTTCCTTCTTAAAACCGTGAACCTGTCACTTCAGCTCGCTTCCTGAGAAAAACATGGACGTGTCTTTTTCTGACAGGGCAGTGTGTTGCAGTTCAGCTCTGTAGTCTGTGGATGCATATAGGGAATAGCCCCCTGGTTGAGTTTTCATGGGGTTTCTTCTCTCACACACACTTTTTTTAAGGAAAATTGGTTTCTCTGCAGGACCTTGACATAGGGAGTCACCCAGGTGTAAAAATTCATGGAGCTCAAGTTCCCAGTACAGATACCTGCTCCCTAGCTCAGTATTAGGTACATGGACTTTGTCATGGGAGCAGTGACTCAAGGTAAGCAGGAAGAGCATTCCTAAAGAAACTTAAGATTATACAGAAGCAAAGGAAATGTTGGATGGGTCATCTGTGGGTATTATGTGAGAGCCGGTGAAGAGTCAAAGGTTGTGTCAATGTGGTACATACACAGTAGAGTTCATTTCATTAAAAGTTTCATTTTCAATGTGGTACATACACAGTAGAGTTCATTTCATTAAAAGTTTGGTGATTATGTCCAAGGTAGTCACCAATGACCTCTATAGCTCATGAGGAACGGTTCCTGTAGAAGGCAGTCTCTTGGCCCCTCTTGAAGTGCCCAGTCTGGGATGGGAAAAACATCCCCTTTCAATTTTGAGAGAGTCCATGATCACTATCTTTCAAATACATAGCATACATCAGATGAACTCCACCTGCCTCCTACAGTTTTAGTCAATAACTATTTGTTTGGAAGAGTTTTACTTCTAGCATTGCAGTGAGATGTGCTGAGCCAGAGCCAGCTTTGCAGAAATTCTATTTTCTTCCTAGGCATGAAAGAGATCATGCTACATTCAGCACCAGGGACACAATCTAAGTCCTGTTACATAAAGTTATTCAGGGGATTGTTTCAAACCTCCTGTCTGCTGGAAGTATACGTGATTCCCTGTTGGGCACAGAAGCATTTGACAGTGAGCTCATCTCTGAGGAAAAGCAGTGCCATCCAGGACAGTTCCATCAGGCGAGCAGCAAGCGGTTGTTCAGGCAGTGAGACTGGGCTGACAGCTGCACTGTGCTGCAGCACTTCGTGCTGGCGTCATGCAGTCTAAATGGAAAGAAAATCATTGTCTCCTTTAATTGATTTCAATAGAAATATATACTTAGCACTTTTTCTACCTAGTCATCACTCATAAGGTTTGACACTTAATTATAATATAAATACACTCCTTTGCGGTTCTCTGCACAAGAAAATGGCTCTTCTCACTGTCAGAAATGTATGGGCAGAAGTGTTCTTTCATCAGGACTGCTCTTTGAAACACACATGCATGGATTTGAGTGCACACACACTTGTTTGTGCTGCCCTGTCCCTCAGCCAGCACTTTGATGTAGTCTGTAGACTGCAAAATATTTAGACATTCAAAAGACTAATAAATTAATAATAGTACTGAGCACAAAAGGTTATTTCCACATGACAGGGAAGCAAAAGTCTTGTTGAAGTGGGAAAATAATGTTTTCTTGCTCCCAAGTAACATGTAGAGCCTGGCATGTTGAATGACCTCCTTAAGGCATCTGCTCAGCTAAAGTATTGCAGCATATCATGTTCCATGCTCTGAAATCTTTACAGCACGTCTAACATCACTAATGCACACTCTGAGGCAGAACCAAGACTTTGAACTTTTTTTTCTTCTCCCCAAACAAGGAAAATAATTATTCTGGAAAGATATTCTTTAAAATCACAATGAGATTACATATCTGCCTCTGAGTATTGAAAGTTATAAAGCAGTATTTGGGATTAGTCTTCAAAGAGTTAATTGCTGCCTTCTGATGCTGGAAGAGAATATTAATAATGTCTAATTCATTAAGTGCCTTTCAAGATTTCACACAGCTGGAGGGAGGCCTCTGCAAGCTTGAGCCATGGAGCTTGGCTTGAGGAGGAGAATTGAGACTGTTCTAAAGGAGGCTGTGTGATGTCCCACCCTTAAGGGGAAGGGACACCCAAAATTCGTAGGTGCTTGTGGTCAAAAGGAACGAATGACAAAGGTCAGAGGGTCTGCAAAAGTTTGCAAAGTTTTATTTAGTAAATTACTCATTTGGCATGGAAATTGCTATAAGTTAGTCCCTGATCTCCTAACATATGCACATGGCAGTGGGTTTTGGATAAGGGCTGGGGTGAAAGGGAAGAGAGGGAGATGCGTTAAGGAGGGGGCAGAAGAAGGAAGGATGGAAGAAAGGAAGGAAAAGCACTATTCTTGGCTCCAGGGTTGATCCAGCTGGGTCATGAGGTGCACTCGTCTCCAGGCTTCTTGGGAGTACTTGTTTATAGGTAGGTTTTCCCCACCTGGAGATAAGTTTCTCACTTTCTGTGCAAATTAGTTATCATGTACAGTCTGTTTTTCCAGACCTTTCTGGAAATGGGTTGGAGGGCTTTGGGAGTCCTGGGGAGAGGTCTTAATCCCCTGCTACATTCCACACTTGCTTTTCAACCTCATTCCTGCGCTTGCACTGGACTGTGTTGTGCTGATCTCCAGGAGCCAGAACAAGGATGTTTGTCCTGGTAACGTGCTGCCCTAACTTCATAAAGCCCCCTGCTCCAGCCAGATCCTGATCTTTCTCCACTTGAGCCATTACCAACAATCTTGGGTTGGCTTCACAGCTATCCAGCAATTGGTGTTTGAGATATACACATTAACCCCCCTGTCTTCTAGGCTTCTACAGGCTCAAACCCATATAAATAAATAAATATACATTATATTGATGGTCAAAATTCAGGAAGGAAGGCCTACATCAAGCTCCCAAATGCACTCCCACAGAAAACAAGTGTTCAGCTGAAATATTTTTAAGTTATGTTTTTTAACTTTTTTCATCTTTGCTTCCATTTGCACCAGATAACATACCCCCCTCCACCGTACTGTGAGCCCAACACAGCCTGTGTAAGTGCAGAGAAAGAATTCAGCTGAAATTTTGTCCCCTCTGAAATCACAGCTAAAATTCTCCTGTGCTTCAGCACAGCAAAGATTTCCCCCCCAGCTTTTTAAGGCAAGCAGTCACATCTTGTTGTTTTCTACCATGGGCAAAATGAGCTGTGTTAAAGGAATGAGTCAGGAGCAGCCTGGGAAGAGGACAGTTGTTCATATCTGACCCCCAGTGCATTTGCTCCGTGAAGGTGTGCTGGAGAATGAGCCAAGGAGATGTGAGGAGAAATGAATGCCTTTAAGGCAGAAACCCTGTTCGTAGAGGCTCGGCTCTTTTCCCTGTGATGCTCTTAAAGCCAGGGACAGCACTGAGAGCAACTGATGTTATCTAATTTCTCCAGCACACTGAGTCTATGAGGCTTTTTAGCAGGTGAGGCCATCAGACTGTGTTAACACACATGTCCTACTTTCCTTTTTATTTCAGATTAGAATAACTTCTTTCTAAATTGCCTTCCCGCTCTTGCTTGAGAATGAATGCATTGCATATAACTTCTTGACTAAATCACTTGTCATTTCTGTCTCACACAGTTTTTAGAAAAGCTTTATTTTAATTTGAATTCTGCATTCACATCTCCTATAAGTGAAGGTTGCACCAAGGTCCATTCATGATCCCTGTGTTCATTTTTAAGACCCTCCCAGTGGTGTACTTTATTAGCAAGTATCCTGATGCAGAAGCAGATACAGAGGCAAAAAGCATCGCTTGGCATGTCAGCCCTTGCCCTGAAGGTCGCACGTGTTTTGGTGGACGGGAATACCTTCACAGGTTTTGAGCTCTGAATTAAGCCATTCACAATTACACAGTTTAGTTCAGAGCTGTTTGCATTTCACCAGCTGGTGCTCACACTCATTCCTGAGCAGTCATGGAGAGGGGTCAGAGCATCGTCCTTGGGCATCTGTGGCAAACAGAAAACTGTGGGGTAACTGGAGCAGGGTGTGCTAGCACCGCTTCTGCCCTGTGGTCCATCTTTTCTGGCAGACCCATCATCCATTTTTGCCTTTTTTCAGTCTGTTACTGGGATTTTTCTCCATGTGGGACAGTGATGATGGCAAAACCTATCTGGGAAAAACAAACATTTCCGTCATTATTTAGTGAAGTGAAGCAGGGGACGAAATGATGCTGCTTAGGGAGCTTCTGTGACTAATAATGTAGATCAGCTGGTGGGACCCTCAGTGGTGTTCTGGTGTCCTGTCCTGTGACAGGACATGTGCCAACCTCAAGGCTGGCACTTGATCCTCATACTTCTCTCACTCTTGGTACTGTCCTTATGCAGCTTATTTCTCTGCTGGTTTGAGGGTCCCTGGGAGTGCAGGATCAAGCCTTTGGGTAGATCCCAGGGCAGATCCAACAGATCAATTTCTGTAATGGCTTATGTGAGCAGCAGGATTTTGGCATGACTCAGAATTTGTTTGTAACTCTGTGGCTTGTTTAAAACTATGGAAAATTATGTTGCTCAACTTCTAGATGACAATGTGGACAGCATGTTTTCTTTTCCTTTTGGTATCTTCTCAGACTCAGGGCATCTGCAGGCTAATACATCCTGCTGCATGCTGGCCCTAGGCAAGGCAAGGGGACACAGGGGAGTTCCCAGCCAGGCACAGTGACACCCTCTTCCCTTTTCCAGGGTCACAGCCCATAGCTGTGCTGCCTTTGACATTGTGTTTGGGTGTGTACAGCTCTTGCTTTGTTACTGCAGTATCAGGGAACTCTCTTGTGCCCATAGCAAAAGACACCCTTCATACTTTTACTTCTCACTCTCTTTTCACCTATAACTCCAATAAAAGTAATGCACCTTATTCCTCTTTCATCATTATCTTTTTGTTAAGCAATAATGTCAGCTTAATTTGGGTATATTTAACAATATGATGAATAGGGGTGTCTCGGAATGTTCCTCTTCTTTTCTCGCCCTCTCTGATCTTTAGTTGTTTGGGGTTTTGCTTCTTTTATGTTGTCCCAGAAAATTAAGTCCTATAGTTAAAGTTTATCTCTAGTGACTGTTTACCGTAATTGCAGAGCAAATAAGTTGTGCCCTCAAAAAACAATTTGGTTTTATTTTTTCCCACCATTGTGACTGAAAAAACTTTGGGCAATTTTTTAAGATTTTTATTGTTTTGCTTTATTGCATTCACATCTATCTCCAGATTTGTTAATTTTCCATTGCAGCATTTCCTAAGAGACTGTTTCACTGATTTATATCTAATACCATCTCTGATGGTGTCTGGACTTGTATTTTGAATGTAGGTGGGTCAGAAGAGCCCACTTCAAGCCTTCAAACAATCAATGTGGCCTTGTCTGAATTGCTGATTGATGGTCCTGGACTAGAAATTGTTTGAGAAACTGCAAAGGGATCTGGGCCAAAACCCACATGAGGAATTTATCAGTACAGATTATGGAACAATTCCTTTGGTGTATCTGTGTGGCCACAGACAGCCCAGCACAGTCCATGCTCCACCTTCTGCCATTGAGAGACCCTTCCGAGTGAGGATTACAGTACTGAGGCTAGAGTTTTTTCTGCAGCTCCTCCTCCTGTCTCCTGCTCCTCTGGGTAATTCTTTGTGTCTTTGCTTCTCTTCAGGGACATGGGGATTTGACTTGAAGGCATTCAAAGCAAGGAAGTTAGTCCTTGGAGGACTCTGTGTGACTTTGCTAGGTAGAAGAGCAGCATAAAAATTCAAAGGGAAAGCTGCAGCAGCATTAACTTCATTCCTTGGTGCCTCCCTGCCAGACAGCATGGGACAGCTGTCTGAGCAGAGTGAGTGCTGTGAGGTCTGTCTGTGGCTTTGCTTTCTTACTTTTGTAGCTGTAAGCCTGATTCTTTTCTTTGTGCCTCACTCCTTTCCCTCTCCTTTTGCCCCTTCATCATCTCTCATACAGTGGTCTCTTGTGGGCACTCTTCAGGCCATACTGACCATGGGAAATAAGGGGTATGGGAGCAATTGCATGTCTGAATCCCCTCCTTGAAGGCACAGAGGAGGTACAGTGGTCTTCTCTCCTTTGACAAGAACAGTGTGCTTCCTTGGTTGTGACTGTGCTCCTGGAGAAGTGCAGATGAAATCTCTCGAATACGTCCAGAGAGGGGCAACAAAGCTGGTTAAAGGGGTGGAAGGAGTGTCCTGTGAGGAGCAGCTGAGGACTTTGGGCTTGTCTAGTTTGGAGAAAAGGAGGCTGAGGAAAAGGAGGTTACCTCATTGCTTTCTATAGCTGCCTGAGGAGAGAAGTGGAGAGAGGTCCTGATCTCTTCTCCCTGGGATCCAGTGACAGGGAGTGTGGGGATGGCCCAGAGCTGCTCCAGGGAAGATTTACACTGGACATTAGGAAGCATTTTAGTGAGAGGATGGTCAAACACTGGAAAAGGTTTCTTAGAGAGATGATTGAGGCTTCCAGCCTATCAGTGTTTAAGAGGCATTTGGACATTGCCCTTAACAACATATGGTAACTTCTGGTCAGCCCTGAAGTAGTCAGGCAATTGAATTAGATGATGGGTATAGATCTCACCTTGCCTTTCCTCACCTCTTCTCGTTTCCCCTCCACTCCCTGACTTGGGTATCTTAGTCACTGTTTCAATACTTGCCTACAAACCAGGGCACTGTGCATCCCCTGGGGGCTCTAGGACGCCTGGGGTAGTACAGTTTCATGGCTCAGTCTGGATTAATGCATTTTGCCTTTAGACTGCAGGCAGATGCAGAGATCAGCCAATGCACTATTACCTTTAATACTGTTTCAGAGCCACATTAATCCCACAGGGTACCAGCAGGCCACTATTCTATTCTGAATATAATCTCTGAGTTAAATACCTTCCTCAGACATCCTGACTGTGCTCCTGTGGGAGCAAGAGACAAATCACCAACTCTGTGAAAAGCAGGACTGAGCCCAATTCTGATAATCCTTTCACATTAGAGAGGTAGACTTATTTTTTTTCCTGGATGTGTAACTTCCCTGTCTAAATCTAAATCAAAAGGACATTGTATGTTGTTTGTCTGCTGTTCTCTGTTGAGAAATGAAAAGCAATTCAGCATATTTCCTAACATAAGAATCTTAGAACAGCGTGGTATGGCTGCAGAAAAAATCATGTGTGCTGATGTGATGCTTTCTGCAGGCAGGGACTCAGCAGCTGCTACAAAAGACACTGCTGATTTACCCCAGTGAAAGGTATGAGCATCTCTTTTTCAGGCAGTCTGGGTGATTTATTTGTGTGTGGAAAGATCATTAAAACAGGAATGTCAGGGATGGGCAGCATCCATAGGAAAACAAAAATGTGAACTGGCTGTGCTATAGTGAAGATCCAGATTGATGATGATTTTCTGTTGTGCTTTTCTCGAATTATTGCCATTTCCTTGTTAAGAAAGCTGTCATAATTAAAAGATTTTCCTTAGTTGACTCAGAAAGCCTTCTGCAGCCTGTCTGCTAATATCAGTTCAGGGCAGTGTTGATTGCACAGGACATGACTGATGATAAAAAAAAAAATAAATCAAACTCCTGCTATTTTTAATCTTGTAAATATTAAAAAAATAAACATTTTGTGTTCACCTCCCCTCATCGATTAAAATTGATGCTTTCAATCTCTTCCAACTGCACAGGAAGTAGAGGGAATGTACATGGTGTAATGGGAAGCAGCATTGCCACTTCATTTTTGATTTCTAGTTAAAACAGTTTTTGCCATCAGGCAGACAGAATTTGCTGGGAAAGTGGAGAAAGAGGGTTTGTTATGTTATTTCACACCCCTCCAAGCAATTAGCCCAGAGCAATGGATTTCTTCTTGCTGAGCCCAATTACGGTGTAGTTCTACAACTTTTTCAATGTGATAACTGCAAAAAAAGGGGAAATGTTAAAAAACTGAGATGATTAATTCCATCATTACTTCCTGGAGCTGATGCCAGACATTTCAGTAGCACAGCACAGCATGACTTGCAGGTATAAAAATGAGTTTCTGTTAAACCTTACTTCTGCAAGACTGGGAATGCTGGTTGCAATGCACCCAAAACTGTGGCTGGGGAAAGAAAACTCTTGCCTGTTCACTGGGATCCTATCAGTGGATTTCCACAGGCTTCACATGGCACAGGCAGAGCTTTAGTATTCATCCAAGTGGGAGTTTTCTGGCTCTGTCCAAAATGGGGTCCATTTTGACCCATCTAGAAATGAAGAGTAACAACTTCAGAGCAGTTTTGCAATGGAGATAGCACTGGTTTTATTTATTCTTCCCTTACCCTCTCTGAGCAGGTTTTTGTCTTGAGTTGCACAGAAAGGCTCCTCAAATAAATAAATAAATAAATAAATAGCTTCTTAAATGCTCAATAAAACTCCCTGCGTAAGCCCTTTCTTTTCTGTGCGAGTATAAATCCATTAATCTATTATTTTTCAGTCCACACTTTACAGATGCAATAATACCCAAACGTGCTGGTTCAGCATGTGGTAGTCATTGCAGCCCTGCAAATCCTAGATTTGCCTTATTTTGAATGGTATTTGGGGGCTGCTCTCTACAGTGCATGGAGGAAAGTATTAAATTGTAAACAAAAGTGAAAGAGAAACTTTATGGGGAAGTTTGCGTGAATTCCAGTAGTTTTAGTTAAAAATAAAACTAAGCCCACCACTTCCAGCTTAATGGTGGCTGATTGACTGTGCCTTTTTTAGTTGTTCCAGTGGCGGTGATTAGAAAGCTGTATTGGTTTATGTCCCATGCAGAGAAAGTCTGGAGAAGCAATTTTGAGATCTGATTAAATACATGCCAGAGGTGGGCATAGCTGTTGGGAGGGACAGGGAGACTCTGGGCAGTGCCTGAAATAAGCTGAATTCCCTATTATTGTACTTTGGAGCAACCTGCTGACAGGCAAAAGTACTCCATGTGTTTAGGAAGGAATATGTATTATTAATTCATGTTTTCTCCTCGTATTTTTGCTTCTCAGTTTTCACAGCCCTTACACTTAATTTGTTTCCTTTTCTAAAGATAACAAAACCATCATATACTTTTCAGGTGTTTCAGGTGTAAGTTACTGTTAAAAGAAGGAGCATAGTGTGAGCATTTATAAAAGCCTCTGATTCTCTTAACTCCTCTAATTAAACTGTCAGTGATCTTTTAAAGTCTGGGACCTCCCCCTGACCTTTTTAGGTGAATTTCAGATTTTTTATTAGTACTCCACAAAGACGTCTCAGCTACTAAAAAGATTCTGTATAATGTTTTCTATCTAATATTGCCATCAGTCACTGCGCGTCCAGAGCAGGGGGATTTAACCTCTCCGTGCTCTAAGAGTACATATCTTCTTGGAAGCAGCCCATTGTCCTCTGGTTTTTATTATGAACCCCACTCCTGTTACCACGTGAAAAGCTTTGGCTTTTTCTGAGAGCTTAAAACACTTTGCCACTCCCTTAAAAGTGTGAAAATGGGGACCTAAGCAACCAGCAGATGACAGCAGCAAAGAACAGCCATTTCTAATCAGGGGACTTCTAACTGGTCAGATGAAATGTAACGTTTTTGTTGTGATTAGCTTTGCTTTTCCACTTGTGCCCATCACTTCCCCCTCAATGCACAGACTTCCAGTTTTCCTTTGCCACGTTCCTGGTCTTATCAGAGCATCTTGGCATCTCAGCAATTAATTTCTGTGTCTTACCTCAGAATTTTCACCAATTCTGCCTTCCTTCACTCTGTGCCATTATGGTGAATTTCCATCTCTATCCTGTGTCTAAGGCAAATCCATTTTTAAATGTAGCACTTTTGTTGGTCAGAGCAGTTCAATTATGAATGACCATCCTTCTCCCAGGCTGTATTAGCCCTCTTGCCAAAGGAGGCTACACAGAAATGTAAATGGAGGAACTGAATCATGCATGTTTTTCATGTGTTATTAATTGTCCCTGTTCCCATTTATTAAGGGACTTAGCCAACAACCTCAAGATGTTCTACAAAAGTACATGAACAGTAATTTCCAAGCTCAGTGCAGCCATGCATTAATGTGCCAAACTAATGCCTCACTGAGCCGCATGAACCACCAGCCATAACTTAAAGCATTTGTCAGAAATTTTGAGGGAAGGCACTGTTTGCCCTGAGGCCCAGTGGGGTTGTGTCCCAGAAAGAGCTGCCTCCCAGCCCAGTCAAGCTCAAATTCAGTCCATCATGTCAGAAACTGCTAATAGGGTGGGTAAGGAATCTGCAGGGACAGTCTGAATTTGCAAAATCCCCAACAGCTTTCTTTAGCCTTGCCAGCCTTCCTGAGGGCAGATGCTCTTGCCTCGTGGATCAGCCCTGCCTCGTGAGTGGAACACAGAATTACAGAGAATCACAGAATGGTTTGGGTCCGTTTGACTTTAAAGATCATTCCAACACTGCTGCCATGGGCAGGGACACCTTTCTCTGGACCAGGCTGCTCAAAGCTCCATCTTGTGAAGGCCTTGAAAACTTCCAAAGATGGGGCATCTGCAACTTCTCTAGGGAACTTGTTCAGTCCCTTGCCACTCCCACAGCAAAGAATTTCTTCCTTATATCTAATGTAAACCTGCTCTCATTTTGAAGCCATTCCCCCTTGTACTGTCACTCCATGCCCATGTCAGAAGTTCCTCTCCAGCTCTTTTGTAGCCCCTTTCAGTACTGAAAGAAGCTCTGTCTAGCTGGAGCTTTCTATTCTCCAGGCTGAACAAGCCCAGCTTTCTCCACCTGTCTGGATAGGTGAGGTGCTCCAGTCCCCTGAGCATCTTCATGGCCCTAACACATGACACAATTGCACATCTGTGGGCATTCCCTAGCATCTAGGATGAGTGGCAAACCCCACTGAGAAGAGTCAATCCCCTAGGAGTGCCTGGAAAAAGCCTTCCCGGGAGAAGGCAACTGAAGAACTGCTGTCTTGTATGGGAGGCTTAGGGTTAGCTGGATTTTTCAGACACCAGAGAAAAAAATCAAACCACAATAAAACAGAGAGATGATTTAGCCAAAGTCTCTGAGGTCAGAAAACCCTCTGGGAGGCAAACACAGCATCAGAGATAGAAAGTAACAGAGCCAGGTGTAGAGATCTGTACTTCTGTCTGATGTCTTTCTGCATCCTTGCAGCAATGTTTATCCTGCACCAACTGGTGTTCTGTTAATTGTGTGTGCACAGAGTGGTAGAAAGTACACAAACAGTGTGTAAACAGGGTGCAGCATGGTCACAAATGGGGAGATACAGAACCATCAATGTTATTGATTGCAAAGACCTGTTATTTGTGCAGGTATAGGGTTTTCTTACTAGCCCCAGACAGGAAGAGGAGATTGATTCCAATTTTACATGAGGAGGTCATTCCTGATCATTTTTAAAACCAGATTTGCCAGAGTATACAATACTGAGGATTACAAACTAATTTGCTTGGGTCTGGAGCAATGAGATAAGCTAAGGCTGCAAACCAGCAGGCTCAACCCCTAAGGAGCATCCTGTGTCAGTGCCTAAATACAGTGCTGATGAATGTTACAAAGATCCACATCTAGAAAAGAAGTGATGGCTGTGATACAGATAATAGGGAAGATCATCAAGAAGCACATGTATAAAATGGAAGGAACTTTCCCCAAGAATGGATTAAATGTGGGGACCCAGTAGAATGATACATCAGGGATATAGTCAGGTTGTTAAAATCCTTCCCAGCAGAGCCTTAGCATATTGCCATGAAAGCCCAGGGATTGATTTAATGCAGTCAGCGTGTAACTGGGAAGGAAATGGCTCTTCACCACACCATCTGTTTATGCCATCCCCATAACCCCACTAGTTAACTCTTGTGCTGTCTCTTCCTCGTGTGGATACCCTTCAAAAATAAACACAATGCTCTGCAATGTCATCACTTCATGATTTCCTCAGTCACATCTTCTTGAGGTTAGGAAAAAACATCCAATGGTCCCTCTGGGGAGAGGAAGAGCACTTCATCTCCCCAGGGTGTTTGTCATGTAGGCACCCCAGTGGGTCTGTCCGCAGGCAGCTCTGGTACAACTGTCATTAGCAACTTCATTTCTGCACAAATAACCTTCAGGGAACAGCACACTGGAGTTTTCATGTGGCTGATGCCGTATTTCTGTGCTCTTGGAGAAGGCTCACTAGCTGGTGGATGGCTCTCCTCCAGGTTTTTCTGGCTGTGGGTGATTTCCCTTCACTTTCTGCCCCAGGAAGGAAGAGTTCTTCATTGGTGTAGTTTCAGGTATGAGGAAACATTAGCAACACCACTGAAATGGGGTCTTTGCTCTCTAAAAATTAATTTCATTTGATTCTGCTGTAACTGGAACACCCATGCTCTGCTGGCAATTACAAATGTCTCTACAAAACTCTGTTCAGTCTCTTGAGCTAAAGCATCCTCAGTGGCAAATCTATACCAGCCTCTTTTGGCTAAAGGGAGATGTTTTAGGTGAAAGTAGCACATTGTCTTCATGGTATATTTCTTCCTGATTGGTTCCTCTTCAATGTTTGCATGCTCATGTCTTGGGTCTTTTTTTCTCCTCAGGGGGCTCCTCCCCACTGAAGCATTGGCTGTGACCATATTAAAGGCAATTACAGTGTGTTCCAACAGCCAGAACTCCTTACTCACGCACTGCCAGCTGAGAGCTCCCAACTGGGAAAAGCTCAGCTCTTGCTGGGTGAGATGTTTCACTTGAAAAATCATGGGGACACTCAGCAAGGTTATTTCACAGAGCTTTCTATAGTTTAATGAAGTAGATATTAAAAGTTTAAATAACCTTTTGGTCTTCTTTTCCTGTTAAATTTGGATTTCCCAATGGTTTAGCTGACTTATTTCACATCTATTACGCAGTGGGCTGACCCTGTCTTTCCAGAGGTGTTAATCTTTTCCAAGTCTTGGTTTCAAATTAAAAGAATTGTTAGGTCACCCTGCCAGTGGATTTTGTGCTGTGTCTCTGAGTTGAGAAGCAGAAATGTGAATTGCTGAATTGCCCCAGCTCATTCTCCTTTGCAGATGCCTGTGCCTTCATTTGTAGGGCATCCCGTGGGGAAGGTAGGGACGGGGATATGTTCAGTGGTCAGTTTGAGCTTAGGTTTCATCCAAAAGATCCATAGAAAGGGACTGAGCACTGGTGGCTTTGTCCTGGCCTTGGTCCAGACAGGTTCAGTCTTCTCTGATGCACCAATATGCTGTATTCATGGGTCAAGAAGGAAAAGAAGTAACTCCGAGGTAATTTTGGCATTGCTGGCTGGCTGAACACAGAACTATGGTGCAGTGTGAGCTTGGGGCTTGAAAACACCAGAGACAGATTAGAGCAGTTCTGAATGCAGCCTAATTAGAGAATCACAGAATGGGTCAGGCTGGAAGGTACCACAGTGGATTATCTGATCCAATCTCCCTGCTCAGGCAGGGTCATCCCAGAGCATGCGGTGTAGGGTCATCCCAGAGCATGTGGCACAGGATCGCATCCAGATGGTTATGGAATATCTCCAGTGAGGAAGACACCACACCCTCTCTGGTCCATCCATGCCAGTGCAGAGTCACCCCTACAGTAAAGAAGTCCTTCCTCATGTTCAGGTGCAATTCCCTGTGCATCAGTTTCTGCCACTGCCTCTTGTCCTGTTGGCAGCACTGAGAATAGGCGGGTCCATTCTCTTGGATTCTGCCTTTCTGCAGGGGGACACTGCTGTGCTACAACAGGAGTTCTGTGGTGTGGCATAGGCAGGCCCCCTCTCACTTTCAGGCCGATGAACATTTAAAAGATCAGGTCCATGGCTGGGATCTAGAAGCAAATAGAGAACAAGCAAATGACTGCCCAGCCACCAGTGTAAATCCTCTCCACTCAGGCATACTGCCATGTTTTTGAGTTAGCTTGAATCTGGAATCAGGTGAACAACGTGTGACAGTGACTGAGCAGCATGTTTTGCCTCTCTACAAGGTGATGCCTTGGATGTTTGAGGTACAGAGGCTGCCTGTTGTCCCTTCTGTTTGGGTCTTTTGTTCATATATATTCTGCCCTTTAAAATTATTTCTTCATTTCTGACTCATCACTTCCCAACAAAACTGATGGTATTCTACATAGCATGGCAATGGAACTGCATTGTTTTATTTCAAGCTCCTGATAAAAGCTTTTCAATATTAACAAAACCTTGAAAATTATGAAGTGAACAGAGCAGCTGGTAGCAAATTCCATATAAACCCAAAGTTTCTCAAAGCCAGGTAGAACATTCTCAGTGTCAGAAGCAAGGCTGATAGCAAGGGGTGTTATCTTTTGTTGGATCAGTGGATATAGCTGGAAAAAAATGAACAAGCTTTCAGTTGCAAAACATTTTTTCAGGTCTGAAGACTTCAGATTAAATTTCAGACACTTTTATAGTCTGGTACAGTAACATTTAAGTTAAAAAAGAAAGCCATTATGATTGCAATTAATTTCAATTTCCAGTTAAAGCAGTGAGGAGAGAGTAGTACATTTGGGGAACAATTTGCAATTCTTTTGCTGATGTATTACTTTGTAAATGAAGAGACTCTCTTAGGCATTCATTGAGATGGTTTAGTCTTCAGGCAGAAACTTATAAGAGGCAAAAACACAGAGAACAAAATAAAAATTCTGCAAATCCTCTCTGCCCATGTTCTGTGTGGCTTTGTGCTGGGGATATGCAGGAACGCTGTGTCTGTCACAAGCAGAACTGGCCAGAAGCCAAACCTAGAGATTTTTTCATTTTTCATTGGATTAAAAAAAGGACCTTCTGAAAATTGTCACTAAATAGAGATGGTGCTGCCCCCTCTCTGCACCTTCCCACCCCTCTTACAACACAAACCTCAACAGCAATAAAGTTGTCCTGGTCAGGATTTAATCTCAGCAAGTAACTGCAATTACAGTTGAGCCCTTCCAGTTATTTCAAATCCAGAACTCTCTGTGCCAGACAGGACAGTATTGAAAATGATGTTAATTATTATATTAATAAATTTCTTTTACCTCTAATAAATATATTTATATGTTTAATCTTTTTGCAGTATGGTTTTTCCTACTATAGGGGCTCTGGGCTGGAAGCCTTGGTTCCATCTGACTTGCTCATTCACTAATCAACTCTATGACCCCGGGCAAGTGTCGTTGACCTCTCTGTGCCCTGGTGTTGGCATCAGGCACAAGTGGCAGCGACGTAAATCTGACTTCCTCCAATACTGGAAAAGGAGAGTGGTATATCAACACTGCATATTATTATTGATGATTGATTTTCTGCTCCAAGTTAATCAGCCTGAAGAGCAGCTTCTAAAGTCTTTTGGCACTTTTCACCATCCCAGAGAGCACCATTTCTGCAGTCTGCCCCAAGCTCAAATCACCCTGCTGTCATTTGGAGGCTTTGAACTGTCTTTCCCTATCCATGCTCAGAAGCACATCCCTCTTAGGAGATCCTGGGCAAACTGAAGGCTTTTTTCTTTGTGAAGTTTCTTTTTTTAATCATCTCTAGTAAAATGCAGAGACAGTAACTCATCTGCAGCTCAGCAAAGCCTGGATCAATTGACAGTGCTGCTGACTGACATTTCATGAGGCCAGGGCCAATAGCAGATATTGATCCAATGGCTGATGCAAGCTTGCAAGGACCCCAGCCTGCCTGATCTAGTTGGAAACTGTCCCATTGGAGGGGCACTGTCTCACAGTGAGCCCAGGACTCTGCAGCTGGGCTAGGAGGCAGTGAGAAGCTCCCTTGAGCCCTGGGGTACCTAATGGTGATGTGGTGGCAGGACTGGTGGTGGCAACGTGGTCTTACTGCACCATGTGGTGGTAGATGTCAGCAGCTATTTGCATCTATGTGGTTGTCTGAAAGTCATGGAATGGTCTTGTTTTGCTGGGTGGACGCTGTCTTTGCTGGGGTTCTTCTTCACATCTAATGAAAGATCTTCAGTTTGTTGAGCTTGGATTTTTAGCCTTCTGCAGGGCTCCCCTTTCCCGGGGACTGGAAATCCACAGTAAGTACCTCAGCTTCCTTCCTTGCAGGATTTCTGTGCTATACAGAGAAAGAAACATCTGCAAAATGGAAAAAAGGAAAGTCCAGCAAGAAATATCTGCTCTTCTCTCTGCCTTAGTGCCAGGTGAAGAAGTAGGAGAAATATCTCCCCTGCTCTTTGCTCTCTCTAATAATTGACTCTGAAAGGAAGAAAAGACAAAGGGGAAGGAGACATAAATATGTCATACTCTCCACCAAGAGCTCATCTACAAGTAGTTTTCTTACCCACTAAATGACCAACCCAGGATAGACTTGTTTACATGAGAGAGTTGTTATGGAATGAAGGAAGGTATGAGTTTAAATCTCAAAGTGGATAAACCTAACCAGTGAGAGGGAACAGGAGTCCCCATGAGACTCTACTCAGTAATACTGCAACAGCTATCCCAAATTTGCTCTCTATTCTATTTCCCTGTGTTTAACCACTTCTGTTATATACAGAAAATATATAAGACTCTGTTTCAACATATTATTTCAGCTCCCTGGTCCAATTTAGTCTTTTTATTGAGTTCAGTGTAGGCCTTAGGGTCCTGAAAGGAATTAAGAGGCTAAAGCTGGGTTTTCTTGCTCCCAGTTGTGACAGGAGCCCCATAGGAAGGACCGTGTCTTTGGATCGTGTTCACAGTTCACCCTCTTCTGAGCCCACACAGATCAATATTCCGCTTTGCAATGGACTGACCCTAAACAAGGCCAAGCAGCAACAGACCCTGGTTGAAAACCACCACAGATTCATAAATAAAGTAACCTTTCTGATTTATTGATTTAAATAATTTTGTATGTGGAAGGTGCATTTTTATGACTTCAGTAGTATTGGAGAAATAATTCTGAATCTGGCTGTTCTGCAACATCCTAGAGCATCTGCTGTTTGGTTAAAGCAAAGAAAACAGAAAATAGGAAGGGAAAAGCAGCAAGAAGAAGCAATAGGTTCCAGTTTCAGTTTTATTTAAAAACCTTGGTGAGTCTTCCCACTTCCAAAGGTGCATAATGCCCTTCTTCAGCATCCCTTTCCAAGCAGAAAAATAGAGCTCAGCAGACATCAGATACAACAACTGAAGCTACAGAAAATCCATGTGTTGTTTTCCCCTGGGTTACAAAGAGAAGGAGGCATCTCTAAGCACCAAATGTATGGGCAGGAGATGTTCAGGTCTGAAAGGTGACTGAAAGAACAGAAGAGCTCCTGATTCAGGACACTAAGCTGCTCTTGTGGTTGGTATAAATGTGTATAACTGCAAAGTGAGGAAGAGGCATTGGCATTGCTTTTGAAAATCTCACCACTTAGCTCAGCACGTGCTTCGTTAAACATATAATCACACAGTTTGAAGAATCCATGTCTGTCCCTCAAGCTGAGTGATCTGACTGATCCTTCCTTACAAAGTAGATGTCAGTGCTACCCTTACTCAAGGACTGGTGTCTCAGGGGATAAAGGACAGGATTTCATGTAGCATTGTATAACCATCATGGACTGCTCTAAGTGTCTTAGGGCAGCAGTGTCTTGGGCCCTTATTCTTGAGTTCAAATCCTGAGAACACCTAAGTGTATTTTTTAATGAACTATCTCAGTCTTGGCAACATGCCAAAACAGAGATTCCTCTCTGCCCTCAGCCATGGATCCTAATCTCTCAGTTGTAAATAGCTGGCAGTGATAGAGGGATTTCCAGTTAACTGGAGAAATGAGGGCAGTGTTATTATCCTCTTACACTGGGGGAGTGTGGTGTGATTTGTATAGGACTTCCCACTTGGCTGAAGGTCAGGCCAGCAGGATAATCCATCCCCTTGAATTCCATGCTGGTGCTTTGTGTGTTTGGCCATGATGCTCTGGGGATGTGACAAATGAGACTTGGATCTCTGCCCACTTCTCGTCTCTTTCTTCTTCAATCCAGACATGTTTTAAATGAAAACAAGATGATTTCAGATCCGTACCAGGTATGAAGTAGATGGGTCAAACTCTGAACTGCTTTCTCCTTAATATTCATGCCTGTTCTCAAATGCAGATCAGCCTAATTGGCTGCCAGCGTGCACAGATGTCTCTCTGCAAGGCTACTCAGGTGCTGTATGAATTGATTGCAAACACGAAATGGTACCAGATTAAAATCTGACCTACAGTAACCAATTTCTAAACCACAGGGCGAGCAGTAATGAGGTGATGGAATTTCTGGGCTCTGGGAAATCAGTTATTGGCTGTTGTTGGGTTCTTCTGAAGGGTCTCTCCCTCTTTACTTGTCCAAATTTTTCTTTGGATGAGCAACCTAGGGGACAAAGACATTTATGAAGTAATGATGAAATGACTAACCCCTTCCTTGCAGATAAAAT